>NC_139835.1:97500-295000 GCF_963691815.1 Echiichthys vipera
GAAAGGATGTATAAAAGCAATATCACACGAGAGGGAGTGATGTTGTGCTGAACATCATCACAGCTGTGAATATGTAAAAGGCACACGGCCTGCGGCCTTATGTCCACAACTGAATCACAGCCTCAAAGGCTTTACATTTCTTCCGCTGAAATATCTGGAGTGCTGTTGTCCTCCTGGTCACTGTTCTCTTCAACGTCCTCATTGTCTTCCTCCAACATGAAAAAGGAGGGTTCAGTGTCAAAATGGGTGTAAGTGCTGGTGACTGCGCTCAGTTTCTGCTGCAGAATGTGTCGCTTGTGCAGCAGACAACAGAGCAGCCCCCTGTATCCCTCTTCTCTCAGCTCTCTGGGAGGTGCTAAAATAAAATGTAAAAAAAAAAATAATAATAATCAGATAGAAAATAAGGCAACTCTTTATGAACATTAAAATGCAGATTGTCTGCCCAGCTCTGAGACTGTACTACTACATACCATACTATGTTTCGTGATATTCTCTTGAGTGTGACGAAGGAGGCTGTATACTTTGTCCAAGGCCTTTCTCAGGTACTGGCAATGCTGGGTCATCTCCTTCACAATTATAACTTTTTCCTCTTCCATAGGCCTGACCAGCATAACCTGGTCAAAAAGTCGCCTCTTCAGGCGAAGACTCACCACTGTTTTGAAAAAGAGAACAGATGGGACAAAAGTAAAACACTTAAGCCCCTTTCACATATACACTGCAAACATAAAATGATCTAGACAATCAGTATGTGAAAACACAAATACTTGATCCAGTCAGACTGGACATCAAGTGGAATTTACCTGGCCAGCTCCCAAGTACTACTACTATGAGCTACATGTCTCTTTTGAAAAACAGAAACAAGCAAAATTGACCATAAAAAAATAGTATTGTAAAACATATAGCGAAATGTACCATAACACATACCAGTGGCTGCCCACTGCTGGACGTCACACACCCATTCCTCCGTGTCCTCCAGAGAGATGTTGAGCTCCTGCTTGAGACTCTCAAGATTAGCTCCTTCGATTTCTGCTCTCTGTTTAGTCCATTTAGAATGTTTAAAAAAAACAAAAAACATAGATAAGTCATGGTGTGATCCGTAAAAAGGTATGTTAACATAGGGCATTAGAGATAAGAGAATAAAGATGTTTTCACATTTGAACCCAGAATAATGTCAGAGAATCAGGTCCGGAGATAGTCCCGAGTTTCTTTCACACATGCAGCACACACTTAGATGTGTTCACACTTAATGTAACTACTTAGTTTGGTTTAGGCAAGGGGAGCGTGCAGCTGTATTCACACATGTGCACACTCTGGAATTACCCAGTCTTTGCACTATTAAGCTGGGAGGGTAAACTCCATTTGATGCCCGGTCCGACTGAATCCGATATTTGTGTACACACACAGCTGTACCAGGAAATGTTCAGATAGTTTCAGGTTTGCAGTGCATGTGTGACAAGGGCTTAAGATGTAGGACAACTATCTAGTGGAATGTAATACACCAAAAGTATTTCATAATATCAGAAAAAAATGTTATTTTAAAAAAAGGGGACAATATCAGTGAGTGTATCTCTAATCATGATTGAAAAACCTAAATGACAACATGCAAAACATTCAAGCACAAATTGATGAGGATATTCTTAAAGGTATGTCCTCAAAAGAGACTATGTGCCTCATGAAACAATTATTTCCTTGTTATAACAAAGGCTATTTTATGGTGAAAGAATGCAATACGTATATAAGAATGCTAATTGGATAGAAAGGACATTGAGTTGTTTGCTGCAGTCATTTGATGTCAAAAACACTTAATGGTGATTTTTGTGAGTTGTCATGATGACAACACACGCCAGTGGGGCCGTCAAGTGTGCCACAGCTAGTTGGGAGGATGTTCTTCAGAGGAAGGTGTGAGGAGAAGGGACTGTTAAACTCAGTAGCAGTGAGTCAGTGGACCATAAGCCCATTGTTCTGCTCATTTTTTGTAGCCAATGCAGCACAAAAACACAGCGATCCAGCAAGCCAGCAGCCAACCAGCATATGGCTCTGCCATGCCTCCACACCACACCAGTCACAGGACATGAGCTGAACAAAGTTGTCACTCCTTTAACCTGTGATGCCAGTATTCAAGCCCAGTAACTTGCAGTAAAGACTTCTTACTTTGAAAAATCTTTTTGCCAGGGTCTTGTGCAGACTCTCTGTCTTCCTGTTGTTCCATCCCATGGCAAGCACAGTTATCATCTCTGAAAAAAATATCCACACACACAAAACCCCTAAGAAAATATCAAAATTCAGAAAAATTTTACAATCTGGTACCGTGTCAAGCCTACCCTTTTCTGACTACACACCAACCAGCATCAGCTGTTTTACATTGCTGACAGCAATGTGGAGTTACAGTCTCTGCGCCCAATTTCGAATTCAAGAGCTCTGGCATTGCAGCTCTGAATTCTTTTTCAGACATTAACTGTTTTCTTGTCCATGCTGACATTGTGGGTGTCTCCTCCACTTAAGTCTCTGAAGATGATGATCTAAAATAATAAAACACAAAAATTGATGTAAAGGACAGTGTATTTAAAGACAGAAAAGTCATTTCCATAATGGCTTTGTTACTGCACGTGCATAAAAAAAATCACGGCCACTACTTAAGTCAGTTGCCTAAATTTGACATTTTTAAATGGAAACATAAAGGTCGTCTTTAAGCTATTTAAGCTATCAGATGTCAATATGTGTACCAAGACTTAGGACATCTTGAGGAATGTCATCTGTCAGCAACTCCTCCACTTCTGGGGGCTTCCTAGCGCCACACGGTTTAACTATAAACACAAAACATAATGCAAGAAACATTACTGCTGACCAACTTGTGATTAACAGTAGAACTGTATTATATTTTACTGACCAGATCGATTCTTCCTAAAGTGTTGAGCTATAATGTTCCCATTCTTGTCCCTCTTCCTCTAGGTAACTCTGGAAACTTTAGTCCCTTTGTTTTCTTTTCTTTTCCAGATGCCATTTTAGATGAGAGAGAGAGAGAGAGAGAGAGAGAGAGAGAGAGAGAGAGAGAGAGAGAGAGAGAGAAACTAACAAACAGAAGACCAAACAAAGGCTACAGTCAAAGTAAAGACAAAGAGACAAAATGACAAAGCAAAAGCTCAGAAAATTAAATTAGTGTAACAGGGAGAAGGATTAAGAAAATTGCTCTTAAAAGAACCATTGGATTTGTGATATATGAATAAAAAAAATGAAGCAGGATTAGTTGCACTTCCATAAATGTTACTTATTGCCACTAAAAATAAAAATTTAGCAAAATGTAGAGTAAATAATCAAAAGAATAAAAAGAGAAATAAAACGTGTGCCTACAAAAGTTAAGAGTACACTAACACTAATTAAAACTATCAGGGCTCTGTATTTGAGTATCAAAATGCGCTCTCTAAGTTCTAACAGTGCATTTTCACCTGTTTATTACCAAAATAAATAGTTAACAGATGTCCTAATACTGACGGAAATACACAAAATCACATAAGGTAGCATTTTTTTGTCAAGATAGCATAAGCGTGTTAGCATGTGCGCTAACCTTAGCGCCTTATTGATAGTTAGCATACGACCTCCGTGGCATTCCCAACTGAGTTGTAACTTAAACGTCAAACTGAACTAACTTACTTACACATGATTTGGAGACAATCACCGTGATAGCTCACGCACAGAACACAACATGACCACATAAATTGAGTACACAAACGGACTTACCAATGCTACGACGTCCAGTTAAACGTGAATGCCACGCCTCCTTCTGGCGCATCACATTTTGATTGGTGCCAAAGGTTAAAGGGTAGTTGATGACGACATACCAACACACCGTTTATTGTAGTTGTGTACACGACCGCTAAACTCGAAACGTGCCTATGGGTCGTAATAAGCTCCTTGATCAAACAACCTATGTGGTCGTTTTTGGGTGGAGGACAGGCTGCTTACATTGGAATGAGTTGAAAGCCCCCTGCGTCGGGTTTGTAGGTTTAAGGAGCGCTCCGATGAGCGCCCCGAAGAGCGCCCCGAAGAGCGCCCCGAGGAGCGCTTCAAATATCGGCGCGGACGGGCTTACATTGGAATGAGTTAAAAGCCCCCTGCATCGGGTTTATACGTTTAAAGACTGCCCTGAGCTTCAAATATGGACGTTTAAGGAGAGCCCAAAACTTCAGATATGGACGTTAAAGGATAGCCCTAAGCTTCAAATATCGCCTCGGACGGGCTTACATTGGAATGAGTTGAAAGCCCTCTGCGTCGGGTTTGTACGTTTAAGGAGACCTTTTTAGTCCGTAACTAACGCCAAAGGCCCTGACCAATCTTCAGTATTTGACGCGTTGGGAGTGAGACTGTGTTGGTTTTTGTGGAGTTTTGCATGTGTTTTTAGTCGTTTCATCACGTTTTTGTTGAGTTTTGCATCTGTTTTTAGTTGTTTCATCACGGTTTTGTGGTGTTTTCATCTGTTTTAAGTGGTTTCATCACGTTTTTGTGGTGTTTTCATCTGTTTTTAGTCGTTTTTGTGGTGTCTTGCGTCTGTTTTTAGCCGTTTCATCACGTTTTTGTGGTGTGTTTTGTCTGTTTATAGTTGTTTTATCACGTTTTTGTGGTGTTTTCATCTGTTTCTAGTCATTTTTGTCATGTTTTTGTGGTGTTTTCATCTGTTTTAAGTCGTTTCATCATATTTGTGGTGTTTTCGTCTGTTGTTTGTCGTTTCATCACGTTTTTGTTGGAGTTTTCGTCTGTTTTTAGTCGTTTTGTCACGTTTTAGTGCTATTTTAATCAGTTTTTAGTCGTTTTGTCATGTTTCTGTGGAATTTTGCGTCTGTTTTTAGTCGTTTCATCACGTTTTGTGGTGTTTTCGTCTGTTTTTAGTCGTTTTGTCATGTTTTTGTGGTGTTTTGCCTCTGTTTTAAGTCGTTTCATCACATATTGGTGGTGTTTTCGTCTGTTTTTAGTTGTTTTATCATATTTTTGTGGTGTTTTGATCTTTGGTTGGTCCTTTTGTCACGTTTTTGTGGTGTTTTCATCTGTTTTAAGTCGTTTTTGTCACCTTTTTGTGGTGTTTGCATCTACTTTAGGTAATTTTTGTCACGTTTTTGTGGTAATTTCATCCATTTTTTAGTCTTTTTTTCATGTTTTTGTGGGGTTTTCGTCTGTTTTTAGTCGTTTCATCACGTATTTGTGGTGTTTTCATCTGTTTTCAGTCGTTTCATAATGTTTTTGTGGAGTTTTGCGTCTGTTTTTAGTCATTTTGCATTGTTTTATGGAGCTTTGCGTCTGTTTTTAGTCGTTTTGTCATGTTTTTGTGGTGTTTTCATCCGTTTTTAGTTGTTTTGTCATGTTTTTGTGAGTTTTGCGTCTGTTTTTAGTCGTTTTTTTCATGTTTTTGTGGGTTTTTCGTCTGTTTTTAGTCGTTTCATCACGTTTTTGTGGTGTTTTTGTCTGTTTTTAGTCATTTCATCAAGTTTCTGTGGTGTTTTCGTCTGTTTTTAGTTGTTTTGTCATGTTTTTTGTTTTTTTTAATCTGTTTTTAGGAGTTTCATCACGTTTTTGTGGTGTTTTCATCTGTTTTTAGTCGTTTTTGTCATGTTATTGTGGTGTTTTCATCCGTTTTTTAGTCGTTTTTTCGTGTTTTTGTGGTGTTTTCATTTGTTTTTAGTCGTTTTTGTCACCTTTTTGTGGTGTTTGCATCTACTTTAGGTAATTTTTGTCACATTTTTGTGGTAATTTCATCCATTTTTAGTCTTTTTTCATGTTTTTGTGGGGTTTTCGTCTGTTTTTGGTCGTTTCATCACGTATTTGTGGTGTTTTCATCTGTTTTCAGTCGTTTCATAATGTTTTTGTGGAGTTTTGCGTCTATTTTTAGTCGTTTTGTCATGTTTTTGTGGAGTCTTGGTCTGTTTTTAATCGTTTTGTCAGGTTTTTGGTGTTTCCATCTGTTTTTAGTTGTTTCATCACATTTTTGTGGAGTTTTGCGTCTGTTTTTAGTCATTACGCATTGTTTTATGGAGCTTTGCGTCTGTTTGTAGTCGTTTTGTCATGTTTTTGTGGTGTTTTCATCCGTTTTTAGTCGTTTTGTCATGTTTTTGTGGGTTTTTTCATCTGTTTTTAGTCGTTTCATCACGTTTTTGTGGTGTTTTCATCTGTTTTTAGTCGTTTCATAATGTTTTTGTGGAGTTTTGTGTCTGTTTTTAGTCGTTTTTTCATGTTTTTGTGGGTTTTTCGTCTGTTTTTAGTCGTTTCATCAAGTTTCTGTGGTGTTTTCGTCTGTTTTTAGTTGTTTTGTCATGTTTTTTGTTTTTTTTTATCTGTTTTTTGGACGTTTCATCGCGTTTTGTGGTGTTTTCATCTGTTTTTAGTCGTTTCATTATGTTTTTGTGGAGTTTTGCGTCTATTTTTAGGCGTTTCATCACGTTTTTGTGGTGTTTTTGTCTGTTTTTAATCGTTTTGTCACGTTTTTGTGGTGTTTTCATTTGTTTTAGTCCTTTCGTCATGTTTTTGTGGAGTTTTGCGTCTGTTTTTAGTTGTTTTGTCATGTTTTTGTGGAGTCTTGGTCTGTTTTTAGTCGTTTTGTCAGGTTTTTTGGTGTTTTCATCTGTTTTTAGTCGTTTCATCACATTTTTGTGGAGTTTTGCGTCTGTTTTTAGTCGTTTTGCATTGTTTTATGGAGCTTGGCGTCCGTTTTTAGTCGTTTTGTCATGTTTTTGTGGTGTTTTCATCCGTTTTTAGTCGTTTTGTCATGTTTTTGTGGGTTTTTCGTCTGTTTTTAGTCGTTTCATCACGTTTTTGTGGTGTTTTCATCTGTTTTTAGTTGTTTCATAATGTTTTTGTGGAGTTTTGCGTCGGTTTTTAGTCGTTTTCTCAAGTTTTTGTGGTGTTGCCTGTTTTTAATTATTTTGTCACGTTTTAGTGGTGTTTTCATCTGTTTTTAGTCGTTTTGTAATGTTTCTGTGGAGTTTTGCGTCTGTTTTTAGTCGTTTCATCATGTTTTTGTGGAGTTTTGCATCTGTTTTTAGTTGTTTCATCACGGTTTAGTGGTGTTTTCGTCTGTTTTTAGTCGTTTCATCACGTTTTTGTGGTGTTTTCATCCGTTTTTAGTCGTTTTTGCGGTGTCTTGCGTCTGTTTTTAGTCGTTTCATCACATTTATGTGGTGTGTTTCGTCTGTTTATAGTTGTTTTATCACGTTTTTGTGGTGTTTTCATCCGTTTTTTGTCATTTTTGTCACGTTTTTGTGGTGTTTTCATCTGTTTTTAGTCGTTTCATCACGTTTTTGTGGTGTGTTTCGTCTGTTTTTAGTTGTCTTATCACGTTTTGTGGTGTTTTCATGTGTTTTTAGTCGTTTCATCACGTTTTTGTGGTGTTTTCACCTGTTTTTAGTCATTTTTGTCATGTTTTTGTGGTGTTTTCATCTGTTTTAAGTCGTTGGGTCGTAATAAGCTCGTATGGGTCGTAATAAGCTCCTTGATCAAACAACCTATGTGGTCGTTTTTGGGTGGAGGACAGGCTGCTTACATTGGAATGAGTTGAAAGCCCCCTGCGTCGGGTTTGTAGGTTTAAGGAGCGCCCCGAAGAGCGCCCCGAAGAGCGCCCCGAAGAGCGCCCCGAAGAGCGCCCCGAAGAGCGCCCCGAAGAGCGCCCCGAAGAGCGCTTCAAATATCGGCGCGGACGGGCTTACATTGGAATGAGTTAAAAGCCCCCTGCATAGGGTTTATACGTTTAAAGACTGCCCTGAGCTTCAAATATGGACGTTTAAGGAGAGCCCAAAACTTCAGATATGGACGTTAAAGGATAGCCCTAAGCTTCAAATATCGCCTCGGACGGGCTTACATTGGAATGAGTTGAAAGCCCTCTGCGTCGGGTTTGTACGTTTAAGGAGACCTTTTTAGTCCGTAACTAACGCCAAAGGCCCTGACCAATCTTCAGTATTTGACGCGTTGGGAGTGAGACTGTGTTGGTTTTTGTGGAGTTTTGCGTGTGTTTTTAGTCGTTTCATCACGTTTTTGTTGAGTTTTGCATCTGTTTTTAGTTGTTTCATCACGGTTTTGTGGTGTCTTCATCTGTTTTAAGTGGTTTCATCACGTTTTTGTGGTGTTTTCATCTGTTTTTAGTCGTTTTTGTGGTGTCTTGCGTCTGTTTTTAGCCGTTTCATCACGTTTTTGTGGTGTGTTTTGTCTGTTATTAGTTGTTTTATCACGTTTTTGTGGTGTTTTCATCTGTTTCTAGTCATTTTTGTCATGTTTTTGTCGTGTTTTCATCTGTTTTAAGTCGTTTCATCATATTTGTGGTGTTTTCGTCTGTTGTTTGTCGTTTCATCACGTTTTTGTTGGTGTTTTCGTCTGTTTTTAGTCGTTTTGTCACGTTTTAGTGCTATTTTAATCATTTTTTAGTCGTTTTGTCATGTTTCTGTGGAATTTTGCGTCTGTTTTTAGTCGTTTCATCACGTTTTTGTGGTGTTTTCGTCTGTTTTTAGTCGTTTTGTCATGTTTTTGTGGTGTTTTGCCTCTGTTTTAAGTCGTTTCATCACATATTTGTGGTGTTTTCGTCTGTTTTTAGTTGTTTTATCATATTTTTGTGGTGTTTTTGATCTTTGGTTGGTCCTTTTGTCACGTTTTTGTGGTGTTTTCATCTGTTTTTAGTCGTTTTTTTCACCTTTTTGTGGTGTTTGCATCTACTTTAGGTAATTTTTGTCACGTTTTTGTGGCAATTTCATCCATTTTTAGTCTTTTTTCATGTTTTTGTGGGGTTTTCGTCTGTTTTTAGTCGTTTCATCACGTATTTGTGGTGTTTTCATCTGTTTTCAGTCGTTTCATAATGTTTTTGTGGAGTTTTGCGTCTATTTTTAGTCGTTTTGTCATGTTTTTGTGGAGTCTTGGTCTGTTTTTAATCGTTTTGTCAGGTTTTTGGTGTTTTCATCTGTTTTTAGTTGTTTCATCACATTTTTGTGGAGTTTTGCGTCTGTTTTTAGTCATTCTGCATTGTTTTCTGGAGCTTTGCGTCTGTTTTTAGTCGTTTTGTCATGTTTTTGTGGTGTTTTCATCCGTTTTTAGTCGTTTTGTCATGTTTTTGTGGGTTTTTTCGACTGTTTATAGTCGTTTCATCACGTTTTTGTGGTGTTTTCATCTGTTTTTAGTCGTTTCATAATGTTTTTGTGGAGTTTTGCGTCTGTTTTTAGTCGTTTTTTCATGTTTTTGTGGGTTTTTCGTCTGTTTTTAGTCGTTTCATCACGTTTTTGTGGTGTTTTTGTCTGTTTTTGTCTGTTTTTAGTCATTTCATCAAGTTTCTGTGGTGTTTTCGTCTGTTTTTAGTTGTTTTGTCATGTTTTTTGTTTTTTTTATCTGTTTTTAGGAGTTTCATCATGTTTTTGCGGTGCTTTCATCTGTTTTTAGTCGTTTTGTCATGTTTTTGTGGAGCTTTGCATCCGTTTTTAATCGTTTCATCACATTTTTGTGGAATTTTGCGTCTGTTTTCACTCGTTTCATCACGTTTTTGTGGTGTTTTCATCTGTTTTTAGTCGTTTTTGTCATGTTATTGTGGTGTTTTCATCCGTTTTTTAGTCGTTTTTTCGTGTTTTTGTGGTGTTTTCGTCTGTTTTAAGTCGCTTCATCACGGTTTTGTGGTGTTTTCATCTGTTTTTAGTCGTTCAATATTATTTTTGTGGAGCTTTGCGTGTGTTTTTAGTTGTTTTGTCATGTTTTTGTGGAGCTTTGCGTCTGTTTTTAATCATTTCATCACATTTTCGTTGAATTTTGCTTCTTTTTGCGCTGTTTTCATCTATCTTTAGTCATTTTTGTCATGTTTTTGTGTTGTTTTCATCTGTTTCTAATCGTTTCGTCATGTTTTTGTGGTGTTTTCATCTGTTTTTAGTCGTTTCATAATGTTTTTGTGGAGTTTTGCGTCTATTTTTAGTCGTTTTGTCATGTTTTTGTGGAGTCTTGGTCTGTTTTTAATCGTTTTGTCAGGTTTTTGGTGTTTTCATCTGTTTTTAGTTGTTTTATCACATTTTTGTGGAGTTTTGCGTCTGTTTTAGTCATTCTGCATTGTTTTATGGAGCTTTGCGTCTGTTTTTAGTCGTTTTGTCATGTTTTTGTGGTGTTTTCATCCGTTTTTAGTCGTTTTGTCATGTTTTTGTGGGTTTTTTCGACTGTTTATAGTCGTTTCATCACGTTTTTGTGGTGTTTTCATCTGTTTTTAGTCGTTTCATAATGTTTTTGTGGAGTTTTGCGTCTGTTTTTAGTCGTTTTTTCATGTTTTTGTGGGTTTTTCGTCTGTTTTTAGTCGTTTCATCACGTTTTTGTGGTGTTTTTGTCTGTTTTTAGTCATTTCATCAAGTTTCTGTGGTGTTTTCGTCTGTTTTTAGTTGTTTTGTCATGTTTTTTGTTTTTTTTTATCTGTTTTTAGGAGTTTCATCATGTTTTTGCGGTGTTTTCATCTGTTTTTAGTCGTTTTGTCATGTTTTTGTTGAGCTTTGCATCCGTTTTTAATCGTTTCATCACATTTTTGTGGAATTTTGCGTCTGTTTTCACTCGTTTCATCACGTTTTTGAGGTGTTTTCATCTGTTTTTAGTCGTTTTTGTCATGTTATTGTGGTGTTTTCATCCGTTTTTTAGTAGTTTTTTCGTGTTTTTGTGGTGTTTTCTTCTGTTTTAAGTCGTTTAATCACGGTTTTGTGGTGTTTTCATCTGTTTTTAGTCGTTCAATATTATTTTTGTGGAGTTTTGCGTGTGTTTTTAGTTGTTTTGTCATGTTTTTGTGGAGCTTTGCGTCTGTTTTTAATCATTTAATCACATTTTCGTTGAATTTTGCTTCTTTTTGCGGTGTTTTCATCTATCTTTAGTCATTTTTGTCATGTTTTTGTGTTGTTTTCATCTGTTTCTAATCGTTTCGTCATGTTTTTGTGGTGTTTTCATCTGTTTTTAGTCCTTTTATAATGTTTTTGTGGTGTTTTCGTCTGTTTTTTGGACGTTTCATCGCGTTTTGTGGTGTTTTCATCTGTTTTTAGTCGTTTCATTATGTTTTTGTGGAGTTTTGCGTCTATTTTTAGGCGTTTCATCACGTTTTTGTGGAGTCTTGGTCTGTTTTTAATCGTTCTGTCACGTTTTTGTGGTGTTTTCATCTGTTTTTAGTCGTTTAGTCATGTTTTTGTGGAGTTTTGCGTCTGTTTTTAGTTGTTTTGTCATGTTTTTGTGGAGTCTTGGTCTGTTTTTAGTCTTTTTGTCAGGTTTTTTGGTGTTTTCATCTGTTTTTAGTTGTTTCATCACATTTTTGTGGAGTTTTGCGTCTGTTTTTAGTCGTTTTGCATTGTTTTATGGAGCTTGGCGTCCGTTTTTAGTCGTTTTGTCATGTTTTTGTGGTGTTTTCATCCGTTTTTAGTCGTTTTGTCATGTTTTTGTGGGTTTTTCGTCTGTTTTTAGTCGTTTCATCACGTTTTTGTGGTGTTTTCATCTGTTTTTAGTTGTTTCATAATGTTTTTGTGGAGTTTTGGGTCTGTTTTTAATCGTTTTCTCAAGTTTTTGTGGTGTTGCCTGTTTTTAATTATTTTGTCACGTTTTAGTGGTGTTTTCATCTGTTTTTAGTCGTTTTGTAATGTTTCTGTGGAGTTTTGCGTCTGTTTTTAGTCGTTTCATCATGTTTTTGTGGAGTTTTGCATCTGTTTTTAGTTGTTTCATCACGGTTTAGTGATGTTTTCGTCTGTTTTTAGTCGTTTCATCACGTTTTTGTGGTGTTTTCATCTGTTTTAGTCGTTTCATCACGTTTTTGTGGTGTGTTTCGTCTGTTTTTAGTTGTCTTATCACGTTTTGTGGTGTTTTCATGTGTTTTTAGTCGTTTCATCACGTTTTTGTGGTGTTTTCATCTGTTTTTAGTCTTTTTTGTCATGTTTTTGTGGTGTTTTCATCTGTTTTTTGGACGTTTCATCGCGTTTTGTGGTGTTTTCATCTGTTTTTAGTCGTTTCATTATGTTTTTGTGGAGTTTTGCGTCTATTTTTAGGCGTTTCATCACGTTTTTGTGGTGTTTTTGTCTGTTTTTAATCGTTTTGTCACGTTTTTGTGGTGTTTTCATCTGTTTTTAGTCGTTTTGTCATGTGTTTTTGTGGAGTTTTGCGTCTGTTTTTAGTTGTTTTGTCATGTTTTTGTGGAGTCTTGGTCTGTTTTTAGTCGTTTTGTCAGGTTTTTTGGTGTTTTCATCTGTTTTTAGTTGTTTCATCACATTTTTGTGGAGTTTTGCGTATGTTTTTAGTCGTTTGGCATTGTTTTATGGAGCTTGGCGTCCGTTTTTAGTCGTTTTGTCATGTTTTTGTGGTGTTTACATCCGTTTTTAGTCGTTTTGTCATGTTTTTGTGGGTTTCCCGTCTATTTTTAGTCGTTTCATCACGTTTTTGTGGTGTTTTCATCTGTTTTTAGTTGTCATAATGTTTTTGTGGAGTTTTGCGTCTGTTTTTAGTCGTTTTCTCAAGTTTTTGTGGTGTTGCCTGTTTTTAATTATTTTGTCACGTTTTAGTGGTGTTTTCATCTGTTTTTAGTCGTTTTGTAATGTTTCTGTGGAGTTTTGCGTCTGTTTTTAGTCGTTTCATCATGTTTTTGTGGAGTTTTGCATCTGTTTTTAGTTGTTTCATCACGGTTTAGTGGTGTTTTTGTCTGTTTTTAGTCGTTTCATCACGTTTTTGTGGTGTTTTCATCTGTTTTTAGTCGTTTTTGCGGTGTCTTGCGTCTCCTTTTAGTCGTTTCATCACATTTTTGTGGTGTGTTTCGTCTGTTTATAGTTGTTTTATCACGTTTCTGTAATGTTTTCATCCGTTTTTTGTCATTTTTGTCACGTTTTTGTGGTGTTTTCATCTGTTTTTAGTCGTTTCATCACGTTTTTGTGGTGTGTTTCGTCTGTTTTTAGTTGTCTTATCACGTTTTGTGGTGTTTTCATCTGTTTTTAGTCATTTTTGTCATGTTTTTGTGGTGTTTTCATCTGTTTTAAGTCGTTGGGTCGTAATAAGCTCGTATGGGTCGTAATAAGCTCCTTGATCAAACAACCTATGTGGTCGTTTTTGGGTGGAGGACAGGCTGCTTACATTGGAATGAGTTGAAAGCCCCCTGCGTCGGGTTTGTAGGTTTAAGGAGCGCTCCGATGAGCGCCCCGAAGAGCGCCCCGAAGAGCGCCCCGAAGAGCGCCCCGAAGAGCGCCCCGAAGAGCGCCCCGAGGAGCGCTTCAAATATCGGCGCGGACGGGCTTACATTGGAATGAGTTAAAATCTGCATCGGGTTTATACGTTTAAAGACTGCCCTGAGCTTCAAATATGGACGTTTAAGGAGAGCCCAAAACTTCAGATATGGACGTTAAAGGATAGCCCTAAGCTTCAAATATCGCCTCGGACGGGCTTACATTGGAATGAGTTGAAAGCCCTCTGCGTCGGGTTTGTACGTTTAAGGAGACCTTTTTAGTCCGTAACTAACGCCAAAGGCCCTGACCAATCTTCAGTATTTGACGCGTTGGGAGTGAGACTGTGTTGGTTTTTGTGGAGTTTTGCGTGTGTTTTTAGTCGTTTCATCACGTTTTTGTTGAGTTTTGTATCTGTTTTTAGTTGTTTCATCACGGTTTTGTGGTGTCTTCATCTGTTTTAAGTGGTTTCATCACGTTTTTGTGATGTTTTCATCTGTTTTTAGTCGTTTTTGTGGTGTCTTGCGTCTGTTTTTAGCCGTTTCATCACGTTTTTGTGGTGTGTTTTGTCTGTTTATAGTTGTTTTATCACGTTTTTGTGGTGTTTTCATCTGTTTCTAGTCATTTTTGTCATGTTTTTGTGGTGTTTTCATCTGTGTTAAGTCGTTTCATCATATTTGTGGTGTTTTCGTCTGTTGTTTGTCGTTTCATCACGTTTTTGTTGGTGTTTTCGTCTGTTTTTAGTCGTTTTGTCACGTTTTAGTGCTATTTTAATCAGTTTTTAGTCGTTTTGTCATGTTTCTGTGGAATTTTGCGTCTGTTTTTAGTCGTTTCATCACGTTTTGTGGTGTTTTCGTCTGTTTTTAGTCGTTTTGTCATGTTTTTGTGGTGTTTTGCCTCTGTTTTAAGTCGTTTCATCACATATTGGTGGTGTTTTCGTCTGTTTTTAGTTGTTTTATCATATTTTTGTGGTGTTTTGATCTTTGGTTGGTCCTTTTGTCACGTTTTTGTGGTGTTTTCATCTGTTTTTAGTCGTTTTTGTCACCTTTTTGTGGTGTTTGCATCTACTTTAGGTAATTTTTGTCACGTTTTTGTGGTAATTTCATCCATTTTTAGTCTTTTTTTCATGTTTTTGTGGGGTTTTCGTCTGTTTTTAGTCGTTTCATCACGTATTTGTGGTGTTTTCATCTGTTTTCAGTCGTTTCATAATGTTTTTGTGGAGTTTCGCGTCTGTTTTTAGTCATTTTGCATTGTTTTATGGAGCTTTGCGTCTGTTTTTAGTCGTTTTGTCATGTTTTTGTGGTGTTTTCATCCGTTTTTAGTCGTTTCATCACGTTTTGTGGTGTTTTCGTCTGTTTTTAGTCGTTTTGTCATGTTTTTGTGGTGTTTTGCCTCTGTTTTAAGTCGTTTCATCACATATTGGTGGTGTTTTCGTCTGTTTTTAGTTGTTTTATCATATTTTTGGGGTGTTTTGATCTTTGGTTGGTCCTTTTGTCACGTTTTTGTGGTGTTTTCATCTGTTTTTAGTCGTTTCGTCATGTTTTTGTGGAGTTTTGCGTCTGTTTTTAGTTGTTTTGTCATGTTTTTGTGGAGTCTTGGTCTGTTTTTAGTCGTTTTGTCAGGTTTTTTGGTGTTTTCATCTGTTTTTAGTTGTTTCATCACATTTTTGTGGAGTTTTGCGTCTTTTTTCAGTTGTTTTGTCATGTTTTTGTGGAGTCTTGGTCTGTTTTTAGTCGTTTTGTCAGGTTTTTTGGTGTTTTCATCACATTTTTGTGGAGTTTTGCGTCTGTTTTTAGTCGTTTTGCATTGTTTTATGGAGCTTGGCGTCCGTTTTTAGTCGTTTTGTCATGTTTTTGTGGTGTTTTCATCCGTTTTTAGTCGTTTTGTCATGTTTTTGTGGGTTTTTCGTCTGTTTTTAGTCGTTTCATCACGTTTTTGTGGTGTTGCCTGTTTTTAATTATTTTGTCACGTTTTAGTGGTGTTTTCATCTGTTTTTAGTCGTTTTGTAATGTTTCTGTGGAGTTTTGCGTCTGTTTTTAGTCGGTTCATCATGTTTTTGTGGAGTTTTGCATCTGTTTTTAGTTGTTTCATCACGGTTTAGTGGTGTTTTCGTCTGTTTTTAGTCGTTTCATCACGTTTTTGTGGTGTTTTCATCTGTTTTTAGTCGTTTTTGCGGTGTCTTGCGTCTGTTTATAGTTGTTTTATCACGTTTTTGTGGTGTTTTCATCCGTTTTTTGTCATTTTTGTCACGTTTTTGTGGTGTTTTCATCTGTTTTTAGTCGTTTCATCACGTTTTTGTGGTGTGTTTCGTCTGTTTTTAGTTGTCTTATCACGTTTTGTGGTGTTTTCATCTGTTTTTAGTCGTTTCATCGCGTTTTTGTGGTGTTTTCATCTGTTTTTAGTCATTTTTGTCATGTTTTTGTGGTGTTTTCATCTGTTTTAAGTCGTTGGGTCGTAATAAGCTCGTATGGGTCGTAATAAGCTCCTTGATCAAACAACCTATGTGGTCGTTTTTGGGTGGAGGACAGGCTGCTTACATTGGAATGAGTTGAAAGCCCCCTGCGTCGGGTTTGTAGGTTTAAGGAGCGCTCCGATGAGCGCCCCGAAGAGCGCCCCGAAGAGCGCCCCGAAGAGCGCCCCGAAGAGCGCCCCGAAGAGCGCCCCGAGGAGCGCTTCAAATATCGGCGCGGACGGGCTTACATTGGAATGAGTTAAAAGCCCCCTGCATCGGGTTCATACGTTTAAAGACTGCCCTGAGCTTCAAATATGGACGTTTAAGGAGAGCCCAAAACTTCAGATATGGACGTTAAAGGATAGCCCTAAGCTTCAAATATCGCCTCGGACGGGCTTACATTGGAATGAGTTGAAAGCCCTCTGCGTCGGGTTTGTACGTTTAAGGAGACCTTTTTAGTCCGTAACTAACGCCAAAGGCCCTGACCAATCTTCAGTATTTGACGCGTTGGGAGTGAGACTGTGTTGGTTTTTGTGGAGTTTTGCGTGTGTTTTTAGTCGTTTCATCACGTTTTTGTTGAGTTTTGCATCTGTTTTTAGTTGTTTCATCACGGTTTTGTGGTGTCTTCATCTGTTTTAAGTGGTTTCATCACGTTTTTGTGGTGTTTTCATCTGTTTTTAGTCGTTTTTGTGGTGTCTTGCGTCTGTTTTTAGCCGTTTCATCACGTTTTTGTGGTGTGTTTTGTCTGTTTATAGTTGTTTTATCACGTTTTGGTGGTGTTTTCATCTGTTTCTAGTCATTTTTGTCATGTTTTTGTGGTGTTTTCATCTGTGTTAAGTCGTTTCAACATATTTGTGGTGTTTTCGTCTGTTGTTTGTCGTTTCATCACGTTTTTGTTGGTGTTTTCGTCTGTTTTTAGTCGTTTTGTCACGTTTTAGTGCTATTTTAATCAGTTTTTAGTCGTTTTGTCATGTTTCTGTGGAATTTTGCGTCTGTTTTTAGTTGTTTCATCACGTTTTGTGGTGTTTTTGTCTGTTTTTAGTCGTTTTGTCATGTTTTTGTGGTGTTTTGCCTCTGTTTTAAGTCGTTTCATCACATATTGGTGGTGTTTTCGTCTGTTTTTAGTCGTTTCATCACGTATTTGTGGTGTTTTCATCTGTTTTCAGTCGTTTCATAATGTTTTTGTGGAGTTTTGCGTCTGTTTTTAGTCATTTTGCATTGTTTTATGGAGCTTTGCGTCTGTTTTTAGTCGTTTTGTCATGTTTTTGTGGTGTTTTCATCCGTTTTTAGTCGTTTTGTCATGTTTTTGTGGGTTTTTCGACTGTTTTTAGTCGTTTCATCACGTTTTTGTGGTGTTTTCATCCGTTTTTAGTCGTTTCATAATGTTTTTGTGGAGTTTTGCGTCTGTTTTTAGTCGTTTCATCACGTTTTTGTGGTGTTTTTATCTGTTTTTAGGAGTTTCATCACGTTTTTGCGGTGTTTTCATCTGTTTTTAGTCGTTTTGTCATGTTTTTGTGGAGCTTTGCATCCGTTTTTAATCGTTTCATCACATTTTTGTGGAATTTTGCGTCTGTTTTCAGTCGTTTCATCACGTTTTTGTGGTGTTTTCATCTGTTTTTAAGTCGTTTTTGTCATGTTATTGTGGTGTTTTCATCCGTTTTTTAGTCGTTTTTTCGTGTTTTTGTGGTGTTTTCATTTGTTTTTAGTCGTTTCATCACGTATTTGTGGTGTTTTCATCTGTTTTCAGTCGTTTCATAATGTTTTTGTGGAGTTTTGCGTCTATTTTTAGGCGTTTCATCACGTTTTTGTGGTGTTTTTGTCTGTTTTTAATCGTTTTGTCACGTTTTTGTGGTGTTTTCATCTGTTTTTAGTCGTTTCGTCATGTTTTTGTGGAGTTTTGCGTCTGTTTTTAGTTGTTTTGTCACATTTTTGTGGAGTTTTGCGTCTGTTTTTAGTTGTTTTGTCATGTTTTTGTGGAGTCTTGGTCTGTTTTTAGTCGTTTTATCAGGTTTTTTGGTGTTTTTCATCTGTTTTTAGTTGTTTCATCACATTTTTGTGGAGTTTTGCGTCTGTTTTTAGTCGTTTTGCATTGTTTTATGGAGCTTGGCGTCCGTTTTTAGTCGTTTTGT
This sequence comes from Echiichthys vipera, assembly GCF_963691815.1. NCBI lineage: Eukaryota > Metazoa > Chordata > Actinopteri > Perciformes > Trachinidae > Echiichthys > Echiichthys vipera. The sequence goes on from NC_139835.1 coordinate 115,236, forward strand.
CATGTTTTTGTGGTGTTTTCATCCGTTTTTAGTCGTTTTGTCATGTTTTTGTGGGTTTTTCGTCTGTTTTTAGTCGTTTCATCACGTTTTTGTGGTGTTGCCTGTTTTTAATTATTTTGTCACGTTTTAGTGGTGTTTTCATCTGTTTTTAGTCGTTTGCTAATGTTTCTGTGGAGTTTTGCGTCTGTTTTTAGTCGGTTCATCATGTTTTTGTGGAGTTTTGCATCTGTTTTTAGTTGTTTCATCACGGTTTAGTGGTGTTTTCGTCTGTTTTTAGTAGTTTCATCACGTTTTTGTGGTGTTTTCATCTGTTTTTAGTCGTTTTTGCGGTGTCTTGCGTCTGTTTTTAGTCGTTTCATCACATTTTTGTGGTGTGTTTCGTCTGTTTATAGTTGTTTTATCACGTTTTTGTGGTGTTTTCATCCGTTTTTTGTCATTTTTGTCACGTTTTTGTGGTGTTTTCATCTGTTTTTAGTCGTTTCATCACGTTTTTGTGGTGTGTTTCATCTGTTTTTAGTTGTCTTATCACGTTTTGTGGTGTTTTCATCTGTTTTTAGTCGTTTCATCACGTTTTTGTGGTGTTTTCATCTGTTTTTAGTCATTTTTGTCATGTTTTTGTGGTGTTTTCATCTGTTTTAAGTCGTTTCATAACGTATTTGTGGTGTTTTCGTCTGATTTTAGTCGTTTCATCATGTTTTTGTTGGTGTTTTCTTCTGTTTTTAGTCGTTTTGTCACGTTTTAGTGGTATTTTAAACAGTTTTTAGTCGTTTTGTCATATTTCTGTGGAATTTTTCGTCTGTTTTTAGTCGTTTTATCACGTTTTTGTGGTGTTTTTGTCTGTTTTTAGTCGTTTTGCCATGTTTTTGTGGTGTTTTGCGTCTGTTTTAAGTCGTTTCATCACATATTTGTGGTGTTTTCGTCAGTTTTTAGTCGTTTCATCACGTTTTTGTGGTGTTTGGATATGTTTTTAGTTGTTTTGCCTTTTTTTTTTGTGGTGTTTTCATTTGTTTTTAGTCGTTTTGTCATGTTTTTGTGGAGTTTTGCGTCTGTTTTCAGTCGTTTCATCATGTTTTGTGGAGTTTTGCGTCTGTTTTTAGTCGTTTCATCACTTTTTTGTGGTGTGTTTCGTCTGTTTTTAGTTGTCTTATCACGTTTTGTGGTGTTTTCATCTGTTTTTAGTCGTTTCATCACGTTTTTGTGGTGTTTTCATCTGTTTTTAGTCATTTTTGTCATGTTTTTGTGGTGTTTTCATCTGTTTTAAGTCGTTGGGTCGTAATAAGCTCGTATGGGTCGTAATAAGCTCCTTGATCAAACAACCTATGTGGTCGTTTTTGGGTGGAGGACAGGCTGCTTACATTGGAATGAGTTGAAAGCCCCCTACGTCGGGTTTGTAGGTTTAAGGAGCGCTCCGATGAGCGCCCCGAAGAGCGCCCCGAAGAGCGCCCCGAAGAGCGCCCCGAAGAGCGCCCCGAAGAGCGCCCCGAAGAGCGCCCCGAAGAGCGCCCCGAAGAGCGCTTCAAATATCGGCGCGGACGGGCTTACATTGGAATGAGTTAAAAGCCCCCGGCATCGGGTTTATACGTTTAAAGACTGCCCTGAGCTTCAAATATGGACGTTTAAGGAGAGCCCAAAACTTCAGATATGGACGTTAAAGGATAGCCCTAAGCTTCAAATATCGCCTCGGACGGGCTTACATTGGAATGAGTTGAAAGCCCTCTGCGTCGGGTTTGTACGTTTAAGGAGACCTTTTTAGTCCGTAACTAACGCCAAAGGCCCTGACCAATCTTCAGTATTTGACGCGTTGGGAGTGAGACTGTGTTGGTTTTTGTGGAGTTTTGCGTGTGTTTTTAGTCGTTTCATCACGTTTTTGTTGAGTTTTGCATCTGTTTTTAGTTGTTTCATCACGGTTTTGTGGTGTCTTCATCTGTTTTTAGTCGTTTTTGTGGTGTCTTGCGTCTGTTTTTAGCCGTTTCATCACGTTTTTGTGGTGTGTTTTGTCTGTTTATAGTTGTTTTATCACGTTTTTGTGGTGTTTTCATCTGTTTCTAGTCATTTTTGTCATGTTTTTGTGGTGTTTTCATCTGTTTTAAGTCGTTTCATCATATTTGTGGTGTTTTCGTCTGTTGTTTGTCGTTTCATCACGTTTTTGTTGGTGTTTTCGTCTGTTTTTAGTCGTTTTGTCACGTTTTAGTGCTATTTTAATCAGTTTTTAGTCGTTTTGTCATGTTTCTGTGGAATTTTGCGTCTGTTTTTAGTCGTTTCATCACGTTTTGTGGTGTTTTCGTCTGTTTTTAGTCGTTTTGTCATGTTTTTGTGGTGTTTTGCCTCTGTTTTAAGTCGTTTCATCACATATTGGTGGTGTTTTCGTCTGTTTTTAGTTGTTTTATCATATTTTTGTGGTGTTTTGATCTTTGGTTGGTCCTTTTGTCATGTTTTTGTGGTGTTTTCATCTGTTTTTAGTCGTTTTTGTCACCTTTTTGTGGTGTTTGCATCTACTTTAGGTAATTTTTGTCACGTTTTTGTGGTAATTTCATCCATTTTTAGTCTTTTTTTCATGTTTTTGTGGGGTTTTCGTCTGTTTTTAGTCGTTTCATCACGTATTTGTGGTGTTTTCATCTGTTTTCAGTCGTTTCATAATGTTTTTGTGGAGTTTTGCGTCTGTTTTTAGTCATTTTGCATTGTTTTATGGAGCTTTGCGTCTGTTTTTAGTCGTTTTGTCATGTTTTTGTGGTGTTTTCATCCGTTTTTAGTCGTTTTGTCATGTTTTTGTGGGTTTTTCGACTGTTTTTAGTCGTTTCATCACGTTTTTGTGGTGTTTTCATCTGTTTTTAGTCGTTTCATAATGTTTTTGTGGAGTTTTGCGTCTGTTTTTAGTCGTTTTTTTCATGTTTTTGTGGGCTTTTCGTCTGTTTTTAGTCGTTTCATCACGTTTTTGTTGTGTTTTTGTCTGTTTTTAGTCATTTCATCAAGTTTCTGTGGTGTTTTCGTCTGTTTTTAGTTGTTTTGTCATGTTTTTTGTTTTTTTTTATCTGTTTTTAGGAGTTTCATCACGTTTTTGCAGTGTTTTCATCTGTTTTTAGTCGTTTTGTCATGTTTTTGTGGAGCTTTGCATCCGTTTTTAATCGTTTCATCACATTTTTGTGGAATTTTGCGTCTGTTTTCAGTCGTTTCATCACGTTTTTGTGGTGTTTTCATCTGTTTTTAGTCGTTTTTGTCATGTTATTGTGGTGTTTTCATCCGTTTTTTAGTCGTTTTTTCGTGTTTTTGTGGTGTTTTCATTTGTTTTTAGTCGTTTTTGTCACCTTTTTGTGGTGTTTGCATCTACTTTAGGTAATTTTTGTCACGTTTTTGTGGTAAATTCATCCATTTTTAGTCTTTTTTTCATGTTTTTGTGGGGTTTTCGTCTGTTTTTGGTTGTTCCATCACGTATTTGTGGTGTTTTCATCTGTTTTCAGTCGTTTCATAATGTTTTTGTGGAGTTTTGCGTCTATTTTTAGTTGTTTTGTCATGTTTTTGTGGAGTCTTGGTCTGTTTTTAATCATTTTGTCAGGTTTTTGGTGTTTTCATCTGTTTTTAAATGTTTCATCACATTTTTGTGGAGTTTTGCGTCTGTTTTTAGTTGTTTTGTCATGTTTTTGTGGAGTCTTGGTCTGTTTTTAGTCGTTTTGTCAGGTTTTTTGGTGTTTTCATCTGTTTTAAGTCGTTTCATCATATTTGTGGTGTTTTCGTCTGTTGTTTGTCGTTTCATCACGTTTTTGTTGGTGTTTTCGTCTGTTTTTAGTCGTTTTGTCACGTTTTAGTGCTATTTTAATCAGTTTTTAGTCGTTTTGTCATGTTTCTGTGGAATTTTGCGTCTGTTTTTAGTCGTTTCATCACGTTTTGTGGTGTTTTCGTCTGTTTTTAGTCGTTTTGTCATGTTTTTGTGGTGTTTTGCCTCTGTTTTAAGTCGTTTCATCACATATTGGTGGTGTTTTCGTCTGTTTTTAGTTGTTTTATCATATTTTTGTGGTGTTTTGATCTTTGGTTGGTCCTTTTGACACGTTTTTGTGGTGTTTTCATCTGTTTTTAGTCGTTTTTGTCACCTTTTTGTGGTGTTTGCATCTACTTTAGGTAATTTTTGTCACGTTTTTGTGGTAATTTCATCCATTTTTAGTCTTTTTTTCATGTTTTTGTGGGGTTTACGTCTGTTTTTAGTCGTTTCATCACGTATTTGTGGTGTTTTCATCTGTTTTCAGTCGTTTCATAATGTTTTTGTGGAGTTTTGCGTCTGTTTTTAGTCATTTTGCATTGTTTTATGGAGCTTTGCGTCTGTTTTTAGTCGTTTTGTCATGTTTTTGTGGTGTTTTCATCCGTTTTTAGTCGTTTTGTCATGTTTTTGTGGGTTTTTCGACTGTTTTTAGTCGTTTCATCACGTTTTTGTGGTGTTTTCATCAGTTTTTAGTCGTTTCATAATGTTTTTGTGGAGTTTTGCGTCTGTTTTTAGTCGTTTTTTTCATGTTTTTGTGGGCTTTTCGTCTGTTTTTAGTCGTTTCATCACGTTTTTGTGGTGTTTTTGTCTGTTTTTAGTCATTTCATCAAGTTTCTGTGGTGTTTTCGTCTGTTTTTAGTTGTTTTGTCATGTTTTTTGTTTTTTTTTATCTGTTTTTAGGAGTTTCATCACGTTTTTGCAGTGTTTTCATCTGTTTTTAGTCGTTTTGTCATGTTTTTGTGGAGCTTTGCATCCGTTTTTAATCGTTTCATCACATTTTTGTGGAATTTTGCGTCTGTTTTCAGTCGTTTCATCACGTTTTTGTGGTGTTTTCATCTGTTTTTAGTCGTTTTTGTCATGTTATTGTGGTGTTTTCATCCGTTTTTTAGTCGTTTTTTCGTGTTTTTGTGGTGTTTTCATTTGTTTTTAGTCGTTTTTGTCACCTTTTTGTGGTGTTTGCATCTACTTTAGGTAATTTTTGTCACGTTTTTGTGGTAAATTCATCCATTTTTAGTCTTTTTTTCATGTTTTTGTGGTGTTTTCATCTGTTTTCAGTCGTTTCATAATGTTTTTGTGGAGTTTTGCGTCTATTTTTAGTCGTTTTGTCATGTCTTTGTGGAGTCTTGGTCTGTTTTTAATCATTTTGTCAGGTTTTTGGTGTTTTCATCTGTTTTTAAATGTTTCATCACATTTTTGTGGAGTTTTGCGTCTGTTTTTAGTCATTCCGCATTGTTTTATGGAGCTTTGCGTCTGTTTGTAGTCGTTTTGTCATGTTTTTGTGGTGTTTTCATCCGTTTTTAGTCGTTTTGTCATGTTTTTGTGGGTTTTTTCGACTGTTTTAAGTCGTTTCATCACGTTTTTGTGGTGTTTTCATCTGTTTTTAGTCGTTTCATAATGTTTTTGTGGAGTTTTGCGTCTGTTTTTAGTCGTTTTTTCATGTTTTTGTGGGTTTTTCGTCTGTTTTTAGTCGTTTCATCACGTTTTTGTGGTGTTTTTGTCTGTTTTTAGTCATTTCATCAAATTTCTGTGGTGTTTTCGTCTGTTTTTAGTTATTTTGTCATTTTTTTTGTTTTTTTTATCTGTTTTTAGGAGTTTCATCACGTTTTTGCGGTGTTTTCATCTGTTTTTAGTCGTTTTGTCATGTTTTTGTGGAGCTTTGCATCCGTTTTTAATCGTTTCACCACATTTTTGTGGAATTTCGCGTCTGTTTTCAGTCGTTTCATCACGTTTTTGTGGTGTTTTCATCTGTTTCTAGTCGTTTTTGTCATGTTATTGTGGTGTTTTCATCCGTTTTTTAGTCGTTTTTTCGTGTTTTTGTGGTGTTTTCGTCTGTTTTAAGTTGTTTCATCACGCTTTTGTGGTGTTTTCATCTGTTTTTAGTCGTTCAATATTATTTTTGTGGAGTTTTGCGTGTGTTTTTAGTTGTTTTGTCATGTTTTTGTGGAGCTTTGCGTCTGTTTTTAATCATTTCATCACATTTTCGTTGAATTTTGCTTCTTTTTGCGGTGTTTTCATCTATCTTTAGTCATTTTTGTCATGTTTTTGTGTTGTTTTCATCTGTTTCTAATCGTTTCGTCATGTTTTTGTGGTGTTTTCATCTGTTTTTAGTCGTTTTGTAATGTTTTTGTGGTGTTTTCGTCTGTTTTTTCGACGTTTCATCGCGTTTTGTGGTGTTTTCATCTGTTTTTAGTCGTTTCATTATGTTTTTGTGGAGTTTTGCGTCTATTTCTAGGCCTTTCATCACGTTTTTGTGGTGTTTTTGTCTGTTTTTAATCGTTTTGTCATGTTTTTGTGGTGTTTTCATCTGTTTTTAGTCGTTTCGTCATGTTTTTGTGGAGTTTTGCGTCTGTTTTTAGTTGTTTTGTCATGTTTTTGTGGAGTCTTGGTCTGTTTTTAGTCGTTTTGTCAGTTTTTTTGGTGTTTTCATCTGTTTTAAGTTGTTTCATCACATTTTTGTGGAGTTTTGCGTCTGTTTTTAGTCGTTTTGCATTGTTTAATGGAGCTTGGCGTCCGTTTTTAGTCGTTTTGTCATGTTTTTGTGGGTTTTTCGTCTGTTTTTAGTCGTTTCATCACGTTTTTGTGGTGTTTTCATCTGTTTTTAGTTGTTTCATAATGTTTTTGTGGAGTTTTGCGTCTGTTTTTAGTCGTTTTCTCAAGTTTTTGTGGTGTTGCCTGTTTTGAATTATTTTGTCACGTTTTAGTGGTGTTTTCATCTGTTTTTAGTCGTTTTGTAATGTTTCTGTGGAGTTTTGCGTCTGTTTTTAGTCGTTTCATCATGTTTTTGTGGAGTTTTGCATCTGTTTTTAGTTGTTTCATCACGGTTTAGTGGTGTTTTCGTCTGTTTTTAATCGTTTCATCACGTTTTTGTGGTGTTTTCATCAGTTTTTAGTCGTTTTTGCGGTGTCTTGCGTCTGTTTTTAGTCGTTTCATCACATTTTTGTGGTGTGTTTCGTCTGTTTATAGTTGTTTTATCACGTTTTTGTGGTGTTTTCATCCGTTTTTTGTCATTTTTGTCACGTTTTTGTGGTGTTTGCATCTGTTTTTAGTCGTTTCATCACGTTTTTGTGGTGTGTTTCGTCTGTTTTTAGTTGTCTTATCACGTTTTGTGGTGTTTTCATCTGTTTTTAGTCGTTTCATCACGTTTTTGTGGTGTTTTCATCTGTTTTTAGTCATTTTTGTCATGTTTTTGTGGTGTTTTCATCCGTTTTTAGTCGTTTTATCATGTTTTTGTGGGTTTTTCGACTGTTTTTAGTCGTTTCATCACGTTTTTGTGGTGTTTTCATCTGTTTTTAGTCGTTTCATAATGTTTTTGTGGAGTTTTGCGTCTGTTTTTAGTCGTTTTTTTCATGTTTTTTTGGGTTTTTCGTCTGTTTTTAGTCGTTTCATCACGTTTTTGTGGTGTTTTTGTCTGTTTTTAGTCATTTCATCAAGTTTCTGTGGTGTTTTCGTCTGTTTTTAGTTGTTTTGTCATGTTTTTTGTTTTTTTTTATCTGTTTTTAGGAGTTTCATCACGTTTTTGCAGTGTTTTCATCTGTTTTTAGTCGTTTTGTCATGTTTTTGTGGAGCTTTGCATCCGTTTTTAATCGTTTCATCACATTTTTGTGGAATTTTGCGTCTGTTTTCAGTCGTTTCATCACGTTTTTGTGGTGTTTTCATCTGTTTTTAGTCGTTTTTGTCATGTTATTGTGGTGTTTTCATCCGTTTTTTAGTCGTTTTTTCGTGTTTTTGTGGTGTTTTCATTTGTTTTTAGTCGTTTTTGTAACCTTTTTGTGGTGTTTGCATCTACTTTAGGTAATTTTTGTCACGTTTTTTGTGGTAAATTCATCCATTTTTAGTCTTTTTTTCATGTTTTTGTGGGGTTTTCGTCTGTTTTTGGTCGTTTCATCACGTATTTGTGGTGTTTTCATCTGTTTTCAGTCGTTTCATAATGTTTTTGTGGAGTTTTGCGTCTATTTTTAGTCGTTTTGTCATGCCTTTGTGGAGTCTTGGTCTGTTTTTAATCATTTTGTCAGGTTTTTGGTGTTTTCTTCTGTTTTTAAATGTTTCATCACATTTTTATGGAGTTTTGCGTCTGTTTTTAGTCATTCCGCATTGTTTTATGGAGCTTTGCGTCTGTTTGTAGTCGTTTTGTCATGTTTTTGTGGTGTTTTCATCCGTTTTTAGTCGTTTTGTCATGTTTTTGTGGGTTTTTTCGACTGTTTTAAGTCGTTTCATCACGTTTTTGTGGTGTTTTCATCTGTTTTTAGTCGTTTCATAATGTTTTTGTGGAGTTTTGCGTCTGTTTTTAGTCGTTTTTTCATGTTTTTGTGGGTTTTTCGTCTGTTTTTAGTCGTTTCATCACGTTTTTGTGGTGTTTTTGTCTGTTTTTAGTCATTTCATCAAATTTCTGTGGTGTTTTCGTCTGTTTTTAGTTATTTTGTCATTTTTTTTGTTTTTTTTATCTTTTTTTAGGAGTTTCATCACGTTTTTGCGGTGTTTTCATCTGTTTTTAGTCGTTTTGTCATGTTTTTGTGGAGCTTTGCATCCGTTTTTAATCGTTTCATCACATTTTTGTGGAATTTCGCGTCTGTTTTCAGTCGTTTCATCACGTTTTTGTGGTGTTTTCATCTGTTTCTAGTCGTTTTTGTCATGTTATTGTGGTGTTTTCATCCGTTTTTTAGTCGTTTTTTCGTGTTTTTGTGGTGTTTTCGTCCGTTTTAAGTTGTTTCATAACGTTTTTGTGGTGTTTGCATCTACTTTAGGTAATTTTTGTCACGTTTTTGTGGTAAATTCATCCATTTTTAGTCTTTTTTTCATGTTTTTGTGGGGTTTTCGTCTGTTTTTGGTCGTTTCATCACGTATTTGTGGTGTTTTCATCTGTTTTCAGTCGTTTTGTCATGTTTTTGTGGAGTCTTGGTCTGTTTTTAATCATTTTGTCAGGTTTTTGGTGATTTCATCTGTTTTTAAATGTTTCATCACATTTTTGTGGAGTTTTGCGTCTGTTTTTAGTCATTCCGCATTGTTTTATGGAGCTTTGCGTCTGTTTGTAGTCGTTTTGTCATGTTTTTGTGGTGTTTTCATCCGTTTTTAGTCGTTTTGTCATGTTTTTGTGGGTTTTTTCGACTGTTTTAAGTCGTTTCATCACGTTTTTGTGGTGTTTTCATCTGTTTTTAGTCGTTTCATAATGTTTTTGTGGAGTTTTGCGTCTGTTTTTAGTCGTTTTTTCATGTTTTTGTGGGTTTTTCGTCTGTTTTTAGTCGTTTCATCACGTTTTTGTGGTGTTTTTGTCTGTTTTTAGTCATTTCATCAAGTTTCTGTGGTGTTTTCGTCTGTTTTTAGTTATTTTGTCATGTTTTTTGTTTTTTTTATCTGTTTTTAGGAGTTTCATCACGTTTTTCCGGTGTTTTCATCTGTTTTTAGTCGTTTTGTCATGTTTTTGTGGAGCTTTGCATCCGTTTTTAATCGTTTCATCACATTTTTGTGGAATTTTGCGTCTGTTTTCAGTCGTTTCATCACGTTTTTGTGGTGTTTTCATCTGTTTCTAGTCGTTTTTGTCATGTTATTGTGGTGTTTTCATCAGTTTTTTAGTCGTTTTTTCGTGTTTTTGTGGTGTTTTCGTCTGTTTTAATTTGTTTCATCACGTTTTTGTGGTGTTTTCATCTGTTTTTAGTCGTTCAATATTATTTTTGTGGAGTTTTGCGTGTGTTTTTAGTTGTTTTGTCATGTTTTTGTGGAGCTTTGCGTCTGTTTTTAATCATTTCATCACATTATCGTTGAATTTTGCTTCTTTTTGCGGTGTTTTCATCTATCTTTAGTCATTTTTGTCATGTTTTTGTGTTGTTTTCATCTGTTTCTAATCGTTTCGTCATGTTTTTGTGGTGTTTTCATCTGTTTTTAGTCGTTTTGTAATGTTTTTGTGGTGTTTTCGTCTGTTTTTTGGACGTTTCATCGCGTTTTGTGGTGTTTTCATCTGTTTTTAGTCGTTTCATTATGTTTTTGTGGAGTTTTGCGTCTATTTTTAGGCGTTTCATCACGTTTTTGTGGTGTTTTTGTCTGTTTTTAATCGTTTTGTCATGTTTTTGTGGTGTTTTCATCTGTTTTTAGTCGTTTCGTCATGTTTTTGTGGAGTTTTGCGTCTGTTTTTAGTTGTTTTGTCATGTTTTTGTGGAGTCTTGGTCTGTTTTTAGTCGTTTTGTCAGTTTTTTTGGTGTTTTCATCTGTTTTAAGTTGTTTCATCACATTTTTGTGGAGTTTTGCGTCTGTTTTTAGTCGTTTTGCATTGTTTAATGGAGCTTGGCGTCCGATTTTAGTCGTTTTGTCATGTTTTTGTGGTGTTTACATCCGTTTTTAGTCGTTTTGTCATGTTTTTGTGGGTTTTTCGTCTGTTTTTAGTCGTTTCATCACGTTTTTGTGGTGTTTTCATCTGTTTTTAGTTGTTTCATAATGTTTTTGTGGAGTTTTGCGTCTGTTTTTAGTCGTTTTCTCAAGTTTTTGTGGAATTTTGCATCTGTTTTTAGTTGTTTCATCACGGTTTAGTGGTGTTTTCGTCTGTTTTTAGTCGTTTCATCACGTTTTTGTGGTGTTTTCATCTGTTTTTAGTCGTTTTTGCGGTGTCTTGCGTCTGTTTTTAGTCGTTTCATCACATTTTTGTGGTGTGTTTCGTCTGTTTATAGTTGTTTTATCACGTTTTTGTGGTGTTTTCATCCGTTTTTTGTCATTTTTGTCACGTTTTTGTGGTGTTTTCATCTGTTTTTAGTCGTTTCATCACGTTTTTGTGGTGTGTTTCGTCTGTTTTTAGTTGTCTTATCACGTTTTGTGGTGTTTTCATCTGTTTTTAGTTGTTTCATAATGTTTTTGTGGAGTTTTGCGTCTGTTTTTAGTCGTTTTCTCAAGTTTTTGTGGTGTTGCCTGTTTTTAATTATTTTGTCACGTTTTAGTGGTGTCTTCATCTGTTTTTAGTCGTTTTGTAATGTTTCTGTGGAGTTTTGCGTCTGTTTTTAGTCGTTTCATCATGTTTTTGTGGAGTTTTGCATCTGTTTTTAGTTGTTTCATCACGGTTTAGTGGTGTTTTCGTCTGTTCTTAGTCGTTTCATCACGTTTTTGTGGTGTTTTCATCTGTTTTTAGTCGTTTTTGCGGTGTCTTGCGTCTGTTTTTAGTCGTTTCATCACATTTTTGTGGTGTGTTTCGTCTGTTTTTAGTTGTCTTATCACGTTTTGTGGTGTTTTCATCTGTTTTTAGTCGTTTCATCACGTTTTTGTGGTGTTTTCATCTGTTTTTAGTCATTTTTGTCATGTTTTTGTGGTGTTTTCATCTGTTTTAAGTCGTTGGGTCGTAATAAGCTCGTATGGGTCGTAATAAGCTCCTTGATCAAACAACCTATGTGGTCGTTTTTGGGTGGAGGACAGGCTGCTTACATTGGAATGAGTTGAAAGCCCCCTGCGTCGGGTTTGTAGGTTTAAGGAGCGCTCCGATGAGCGCCCCGAAGAGCGCCCCGAAGAGCGCCCCGAAGAGCGCCCCGAAGAGCGCCCCGAAGAGCACCCCGAGGAGCGCCCCGAGGAGCGCCCCGAGGAGCGCTTCAAATATCGGCGCGGACGGGCTTACATTGGAATGAGTTAAAAGCCCCCTGCATCGGGTTTATACGTTTAAAGACTGCCCTGAGCTTCAAATATGGACGTTTAAGGAGAGCCCAAAACTTCAGATATGGACGTTAAAGGATAGCCCTAAGCTTCAAATATCGCCTCGGACGGGCTTACATTGGAATGAGTTGAAAGCCCTCTGCGTCGGGTTTGTACGTTTAAGGAGACCTTTTTAGTCCGTAACTAACGCCAAAGGCCCTGACCAATCTTCAGTATTTGACGCGTTGGGAGTGAGACTGTGTTGGTTTTTGTGGAGTTTTGCGTGTGTTTTTAGTCGTTTCATCACGTTTTTGTTGAGTTTTGCATCTGTTTTTAGTTGTTTCATCACGGTTTTTGTGGTGTTTTCATCTGTTTTTAGTCGTTTTTGTGGTGTCTTGCGTCTGTTTTTAGCCGTTTCATCACATTTTTGTGGTGTGTTTTGTCTGTTTATAGTTGTTTTATCACGTTTTGTGGTGTTTTGATCTTTGGTTGGTCCTTTTGTCACGTTTTTGTGGTGTTTTCATCTGTTTTTAGTCGTTTTTGTCACCTTTTTGTGGTGTTTGCATCTACTTTAGGTAATTTTTTTCACGTTTTTGTGGTAATTTCATCCATTTTTAGTCTTTTTTTCATGTTTTTGTGGGGTTTTCGTCTGTTTTTAGTCGTTTCATCACGTATTTGTGGTGTTTTCATCTGTTTTCAGTCGTTTCATAATGTTTTTGTGGAGTTTTGCGTCTGTTTTTAGTCATTTTGCATTGCTTTATGGAGCTTTGCGTCTGTTTTTAGTCGTTTTGTCATGTTTTTGTGGTGTTTTCATCCGTTTTTAGTCGTTTTGTCATGTTTTTGTGGGTTTTTCGACTGTTTTTAGTCGTTTCATCACGTTTTTGTGGTGTTTTCATCCGTTTTTTGTCGTTTCATAATGTTTTTGTGGAGTTTTGCGTCTGTTTTTAGTCGTTTTTTTCATGTTTTTGTGGGTTTTTCGTCTGTTTTTAGTCGTTTCATCACGTTTTTGTGGTGTTTTTATCTGTTTTTAGTCGTTTTGTCATGTTTTTGTGGAGCTTTGCATCCGTTTTTAATCGTTTCATCACATTTTTGTGGAATTTTGCGTCTGTTTTCAGTCGTTTCATCACGTTTTTGTGGTGTTTTCATCTGTTTTTAGTCGTTTTTGTCATGTTATTGTGGTGTTTTCATCCGTTTTTTAGTCGTTTTTTCGTGTTTTTGTGGTGTTTTCATCCATTTTTAGTCTTTTTTTCATGTTTTTGTGGGGTTTTCGTCTGTTTTTAGTCGATTCATCACGTATTTGTGGTGTTTTCATCTGTTTTCAGTCGTTTCATAATGTTTTTGTGGAGTTTTGCGTCTATTTTTAGGCGTTTCATCACGTTTTTGTGGTGTTTTTGTCTGTTTTTAATCGTTTTGTCACGTTTTTGTGGTGTTTTCATCTGTTTTTAGTCGTTTCGTCATGTTTTTGTGGAGTTTTGCGTCTGTTTTTAGTTGTTTTGTCATGTTTTTGTGGAGTCTTGGTCTGTTTTTAGTCGTTTTGTCAGGTTTTTTGGTGTTTTCATCTGTTTTTAGTTGTTTCATCACATTTTTGTGGAGTTTTGCGTCTGTTTTTAGTTGTTTTGTCATGTTTTTGTCGAGTCTTGGTCTGTTTTTAGTCGTTTTGTCAGGTTTTTTGGTGTTTTCATCTGTTTTTAGTTGTTTCATCACATTTTTGTGGAGTTTTGCGTCTGTTTTTAGTCGTTTTGCATTGTTTTATGGAGCTTGGCGTCCGTTTTTAGTCGTTTTGTCATGTTTTTGTGGTGTTTTCATCCGTTTTTAGTCGTTTTGTCATGTTTTTGTCGTTTTTTCGTCTGTTTTTAGTCGTTTCATCACGTTTTTGTGGTGTTGCCTGTTTTTAATTATTTTGTCACGTTTTAGTGGTGTTTTCATCTGTTTTTAGTTGTTTTGTAATGTTTCTGTGGAGTTTTGCGTCTGTTTTTAGTCGGTTCATCATGTTTTTGTGGAGTTTTGCATCTGTTTTTAGTTGTTTCATCACGGTTTATTGGTGTTTTCGTCTGTTTTTAGTCGTTTCATCACGTTTTTGTGGTGTTTTCATCTGTTTTTAGTCGTTTTTGCGGTGTCTTGCGTCTGTTTTTAGTCGTTTCATCACATTTTTGTGGTGTGTTTCGTCTGTTTATAGTTGTTTTATCACGTTTTTGTGGTGTTTTCATCTGTTTTTAGTCGTTTCATCACGTTTTTGTGGTGTGTTTCGTCTGTTTTTAGTTGTCTTATCACGTTTTGTGGTGTTTTCATCTGTTTTTAGTCGTTTCATCACGTTTTTGTGGTGTTTTCATCTGTTTTTAGTCATTTTTGTCATGTTTTTGTGGTGTTTTCATCTGTTTTAAGTCGTTTCATAACGTATTTGTGGTGTTTTCGTCTGATTTTAGTCGTTTCATCACGTTTTTGTTGGTGTTTTCGTCTGTTTTTAGTCGTTTTGTCACGTTTTAGTGGTATTTTAAACAGTTTTTAGTCGTTTTGTCATATTTCTGTGGAATTTTTCGTCTGTTTTTAGTCGTTTTATCACGTTTTTGTGGTGTTTTTGTCTGTTTTTAGTCGTTTTGCCATGTTTTTGTGGTGTTTTGCGTCTGTTTCAAGTCGTTTCATCACATATTTGTGGTGTTTTCGTCAGTTTTTAGTCGTTTCATCACGTTTTTGTGGTGTTTGGATATGTTTTTAGTTGTTTCATAATGTTTTTGTGGAGTTTTGCGTCTGTTTTTAGTCATTTTGCATTGTTTTATGGAGCTTTGCGTCTGTTTTTAGTCGTTTTGTCATGTTTTTGTGGTGTTTTCATCCGTTTTTAGTCGTTTTGTCATGTTTTTGTGGGTTTTTCGACTGTTTTTAGTCGTTTCATCACGTTTTTGTGGTGTTTTCATCCGTTTTTAGTCTTTTTTTCATGTTTTTGTGGGGTTTTCGTCTGTTTTTAGTCGTTTCATCACGTATTTGTGGTGTTTTCATCTGTTTTCAGTCGTTTCATAATGTTTTTGTGGAGTTTTGCGTCTGTTTTTAGTCATTTTGCATTGTTTTATGGAGCTTTGCGTCTGTTTTTAGTCGTTTTGTCATGTTTTTGTGGTGTTTTCATCCGTTTTTAGTCGTTTTGTCATGTTTTTGTGGGTTTTTCGACTGTTTTTAGTCGTTTCATCACGTTTTTGTGGTGTTTTCATCCGTTTTTTGTCGTTTCATAATGTTTTTGTGGAGTTTTGCGTCTGTTTTTAGTCGTTTTTTTCATGTTTTTGTGGGTTTTTCGTCTGTTTTTAGTCGTTTCATCACGTTTTTGTGGTGTTTTTATCTGTTTTTAGGAGTTTCATCACGTTTTTGCGGTGTTTTCATCTGTTTTTAGTCGTTTTGTCATGTTTTTGTGGAGCTTTGCATCCGTTTTTAATCGTTTCATCACATTTTTGTGGAATTTTGCGTCTGTTTTCAGTCGTTTCATCACGTTTTAGTGGTGTTTTCATCTGTTTTTAGTCGTTTTTGTCATGTTATTGTGGTGTTTTCATCCGTTTTTTAGTCGTTTTTTCGTGTTTTTGTGGTGTTTTCATTTGTTTATAGTCGTTTTTGTCACCTTATTGTGGTGTTTGCATCTACTTTAGGTAATTTTTGTCACGTTTTTGTGGTAATTTCATCCATTTTTAGTCTTTTTTTCATGTTTTTGTGGGGTTTTCGTCTGTTTTTAGTCGTTTCATCACGTATTTGTGGTGTTTTCATCTGTTTTCAGTCGTTTCATTATGTTTTTGTGGAGTTTTGCGTCTATTTTTAGGCGTTTCATCACGTTTTTGTGGTGTTTTTGTCTGTTTTTAATCGTTTTGTCACGTTTTTGTGGTGTTTTCATCTGTTTTTAGTCGTTTCGTCATGTTTTTGTGGAGTTTTGCGTCTGTTTTTAGTTGTTTTGTCATGTTTTTGTGGAGTCTTGGTCTGTTTTTAGTCGTTTTGTCAGGTTTTTTGATGTTTTCATCTGTTTTTAGTTGTTTCATCACATTTTTGTGGAGTTTTGCGTCTGTTTTTAGTTGTTTTGTCATGTTTTTGTGGAGTCTTGGTCTGTTTTTAGTCGTTTTGTCAGGTTTTTTGGTGTTTTCATCTGTTTTTAGTTGTTTCATCACATTTTTGTGGAGATTTGCGTCTGTTTTTAGTCGTTTTGCATTGTTTTATGGAGCTTGGCGTCCGTTTTTAGTCGTTTTGTCATGTTTTTGTGGTGTTTTCATCCGTTTTTAGTCGTTTTGTCATGTTTTTGTCGGTTTTTCGTCTGTTTTTAGTCGTTTCATCACGTTTTTGTGGTGTTGCCTGTTTTTAATTATTTTGTCACGTTTTAGTGGTGTTTTCATCTGTTTTTAGTCGTTTTGTAATGTTTCTGTGGAGTTTTGCGTCTGTTTTTAGTCGGTTCATCATGTTTTTGTGGAGTTTTGCATCTGTTTTTAGTTGTTTCATCACGGTTTATTGGTGTTTTCGTCTGTTTTTAGTCGTTTCATCACGTTTTTGTGGTGTTTTCATCTGTTTTTAGTCGTTTTTGCGGTGTCTTGCGTCTGTTTTTAGTCGTTTCATCACATTTTTGTGGTGTGTTTCGTCTGTTTATAGTTGTTTTATCACGTTTTTGTGGTGTTTTCATCTGTTTTTAGTCGTTTCATCACGTTTTTGTGGTGTGTTTCGTCTGTTTTTAGTTGTCTTATCACGTTTTGTGGTGTTTTCATCTGTTTTTAGTCGTTTCATCACGTTTTTGTGGTGTTTTCATCTGTTTTTAGTCATTTTTGTCATGTTTTTGTGGTGTTTTCATCTGTTTTAAGTCGTTTCATAACGTATTTGTGGTGTTTTCGTCTGATTTTAGTCGTTTCATCACGTTTTTGTTGGTGTTTTCCTCTGTTTTTAGTCGTTTTGTCACGTTTTAGTGGTATTTTAAACAGTTTTTAGTCGTTTTGTCATATTTCTGTGGAATTTTTCGTCTGTTTTTAGTCGTTTTATCACGTTTTTGTGGTGTTTTTGTCTGTTTTTAGTCGTTTTGCCATGTTTTTGTGGTGTTTTGCGTCTGTTTTAAGTCGTTTCATCACATATTTGTGGTGTTTTCGTCAGTTTTTAGTCGTTTCATCACGTTTTTGTGGTGTTTGGATATGTTTTTAGTTGTTTTGTCATGTTTTTGTGGTGTTTTCATTTGTTTTTAGTCGTTTCATCATGTTTTGTGGAGTTTTGCGTCTGTTTTTAGTCGTTTCATCACTTTTTTGTGGTGTTTTCGTCTGTTTTTATTTGTTTTATCAGATTTTTGTGGTGTTTTGATCTTTTTTTGGTCCTTTTGTCATTTGTTTTTGTGGTGTTTTCATCCGTTTTTCGTCGTTTTGTCATGTTTTTGTGGTGTTTTCGTCTGTTTTTAGTCGTTTCATCACGTTTTTGTGGTGTTTTCATCCGTGTTTAGTCTTTTTTATAATGTTTTTGTGTAGTTTTGCGTCTGTTTTTAGTCGTTTTGTCATGTTTTTGTGGTGTTGTCTGTTTTTAATCGTTTTGTCACGTTTTAGTGGTGTTCATCTGTTTTTAGTCGTTTTGTCATGTTCTTTTGGAGTTTTGCGTCTGTTTTTAGTCTATTCATCATGTTTTTGTGGAGTTTTGCGTCTGTTTTTAGTCGTTTCATCACGTTTTTGTGGTGTTTTTGTCTTTTTTTAGTTGTTTTATCATGTTTTTGTGGTGTTTTAATCTGTTTTTAGACGCTTCATCACGTTTTTGCGCAGTTTTTATCTGTTTTTAGTCTTTTTGTCACATTTTTGTGGTGTCTTGCGTCCGTTTTTAGTCGTTTCATCACGTTTTTGTGGTGTGTTTCGTCTGTTTTTAGTTGTTTTATCACGTTTTTGTGGTGTTTTCATCTGTTTTTAGTCGTTTCATCACGTTTTTGTTGAGTTTTGCATCTGTTTTTAGTTGTTTCATCACGTTTTTGTGGTGTTTTCATCTGTTTTTATCGTTTTTGTGGTGTCTTGCGTTTGTTTTTAGTCGTTTCATCACATTTTTGTGGAGTTTTGCGTCTGTTTTTAGTTGTTTTGTCATGTTTTTGTGGAGTCTTGGTCTGTTTTTAGTCGTTTTGTCAGGTTTTTTGGTGTTTTCATCTGTTTTTAGTTGTTTCATCACATTTTTGTGGAGTTTTGCGTCTGTTTTTAGTCGTTTTGCATTGTTTTATGGAGCTTGGCGTCCGTTTTTAGTCGTTTTGTCATGTTTTTGTGGTGTTTTCATCCGTTTTTAGTCGTTTTGTCATGTTTTTGTCGGTTTTTCGTCTGTTTTTAGTCGTTTCATCACGTTTTTGTGGTGTTGCCTGTTTTTAATTATTTTGTCACGTTTTAGTGGTGTTTTCATCTGTTTTTAGTCGTTTTGTAATGTTTCTGAGGAGTTTTGCGTCTGTTTTTTGTCGGTTCATCATGTTTTTGTGGAGTTTTGCATCTGTTTTTAGTTGTTTCATCACGGTTTATTGGTGTTTTCGTCTGTTTTTAGTCGTTTCATCACGTTTTTGTGGTGTTTTCATCTGTTTTTAGTCGTTTTTGCGGTGTCTTGCGTCTGTTTTTAGTCGTTTCATCACATTTTTGTGGTGTGTTTCGTCTGTTTATAGTTGTTTTATCACGTTTTTGTGGTGTTTTCATCTGTTTTTAGTCGTTTCATCACGTTTTTGTGGTGTGTTTCGTCTGTTTTTAGTTGTCTTATCACGTTTTGTGGTGTTTTCATCTGTTTTTAGTCGTTTCATCACGTTTTTGTGGTGTTTTCATCTGTTTTTAGTCATTTTTGTCATGTTTTTGTGGTGTTTTCATCTGTTTTAAGTCGTTTCATAACGTATTTGTGGTGTTTTCGTCTGATTTTAGTCGTTTCATCACGTTTTTGTTGGTGTTTTCCTCTGTTTTTAGTCGTTTTGTCACGTTTTAGTGGTATTTTAAACAGTTTTTAGTCGTTTTGTCATATTTCTGTGAAATTTTTCGTCTGTTTTTAGTCGTTTTATCACGTTTTGTGGTGTTTTTGTCTGTTTTTAGTCGTTTTGCCATGTTTTTGTGGTGTTTTGCGTCTGTTTTAAGTCGTTTCATCACATATTTGTGGTGTTTTCGTCAGTTTTTAGTCGTTTCATCACGTTTTTGTGGTGTTTGGATATGTTTTTAGTTGTTTTGTCATGTTTTTGTGGTGTTTTCATTTGTTTTTAGTCGTTTCATCATGTTTTGTGGAGTTTTGCGTCTGTTTTTAGTCGTTTCATCACTTTTTTGTGGTGTTTTCGTCTGTTTTTATTTGTTTTATCAGATTTTTGTGGTGTTTTGATCTTTTTTTGGTCCTTTTGTCATTTGTTTTTGTGGTGTTTTCATCCGTTTTTCGTCGTTTTGTCATGTTTTTGTGGTGTTTTCGTCTGTTTTTAGTCGTTTCATCACGTTTTTGTGGTGTTTTCATCCGTGTTTAGTCTTTTTTATAATGTTTTTGTGTAGTTTTGCGTCTGTTTTTAGTCGTTTTGTCATGTTTTTGTGGTGTTGTCTGTTTTTAATCGTTTTGTCACGTTTTAGTGGTGTTCATCTGTTTTTAGTCGTTTTGTCATGTTCTTTTGGAGTTTTGCGTCTGTTTTTAGTCTATTCATCATGTTTTTGTGGAGTTTTGCGTCTGTTTTTAGTCGTTTCATCACGTTTTTGTGGTGTTTTTGTCTTTTTTTAGTTGTTTTATCATGTTTTTGTGGTGTTTTAATCTGTTTTTAGACGTTTCATCACGTTTTTGCGCAGTTTTTATCTGTTTTTAGTCTTTTTGTCACATTTTTGTGGTGTCTTGCGTCCGTTTTTAGTCGTTTCATCACGTTTTTGTGGTGTGTTTCGTCTGTTTTTAGTTGTTTTATCACGTTTTTGTGGTGTTTTCATCTGTTTTTAGTCGTTTCATCACGTTTTTGTTGAGTTTTGCATCTGTTTTTAGTTGTTTCATCACGTTTTTGTGGTGTTTTCATCTGTTTTTATCGTTTTTGTGGTGTCTTGCGTTTGTTTTTAGTCGTTTCATCACGTTTTTGTGGTGTGTTTCGTCTTTTTATAGTTGTTTTATCACGTTTTTGTGGTATTTTCATCCGTTTTTAGTCTTTTTTGTCACGTTTTTGTGGTGTTTTCATCTGTTTTTAGTCGTTTCATCATGTTTTTCTGGAGTTTTGCGTCTGTTTTTAGTTGTTTTGTCATGTTCTTGTGGTGTTTTCGTCTGTTTTTAGTCGTTTCATCACGTTTTTGTGGTGTTTTCATTCGTGTTTAGTCATTTTTATAATGTTTTTGTGTAGTTTTGCGTCTGATTGTAGTCGTTTTGTCATGTTTTTGTGCAGTTTTTATCTGTTTTTAGTCTTTTTGTCACATTTTTGTGGTGTCTTGCGTCCGTTTTTAGTCGTTTCATCACGTTTTTGTGGTGTGTTTCGTCTGTTTTTAGTTGTTTTATCACGTTTTTGTGGTGTTTTCATCAGTTTTTAGTCATTTTGTCACATTTTTGTGGTGTTTTCATCCGTTTTTTAGTCGTTTTTTCGTGTTTTTGTGGTGTTTTCATTTGTTTATAGTCGTTTTTGTCACCTTATTGTGGTGTTTGCATCTACTTTAGGTAATTTTTGTCACGTTTTTGTGGTAATTTCATCCATTTTTAGTCTTTTTCTCATGTTTTTGAGGGGTTTTCGTCTGTTTTTAGTCGTTTCATCACGTATTTGTGGTGTTTTCATCTGTTTTCAGTCGTTTCATAATGTTTCTGTGGAGTTTTGCGTCTATTTTTAGGCGTTTCATCACGTTTTTGTGGTGTTTTTGTCTGTTTTTAATCGTTTTGTCAGGTTTTTTGGTGTTTTCATCTGTTTTTAGTTGTTTCATCACATTTTTGTGGAGTTTTGCGTCTGTTTTTAGTTGTTTTGTCATGTTTTTGTGGAGTCTTGGTCTGTTTTTAGTCGTTTTGTCAGGTTTTTTGGTGTTTTCATCTGTTTTTAGTTGTTTCATCACATTTTTGTGGAGTTTTGCGTCTGTTTTTAGTCGTTTTGCATTGTTTTATGGAGCTTGGCGTCCGTTTTTAGTCGTTTTGTCATGTTTTTGTGGTGTTTTCATCCGTTTTTAGTCGTTTTGTCATGTTTTTGTCGGTTTTTCGTCTGTTTTTAGTCGTTTCATCACGTTTTTGTGGTGTTGCCTGTTTTTAATTATTTTGTCACGTTTTAGTGGTGTTTTCATCTGTTTTTAGTCGTTTTGTAATGTTTCTGTGGAGTTTTGCGTATGTTTTTAGTCGGTTCATCATGTTTTTGTGGAGTTTTGCATCTGTTTTTAGTTGTTTCATCACGGTTTATTGGTGTTTTCGTCTGTTTTTAGTCGTTTCATCACGTTTTTGTGGTGTTTTCATCTGTTTTTAGTCGTTTTTGCGGTGTCTTGCGTCTGTTTTTAGTCGTTTCATCACATTTTTGTGGTATGTTTCGTCTGTTTATAGTTGTTTTATCACGTTTTTGTGGTGTTTTCATCTGTTTTTAGTCGTTTCATCACGTTTTTGTGGTGTGTTTCGTCTGTTTTTAGTTGTCTTATCACGTTTTGTGGTGTTTTCATCTGTTTTTAGTCGTTTCATCACGTTTTTGTGGTGTTTTCATCTGTTTTTAGTCATTTTTGTCATGTTTTTGTGGTGTTTTCATCTGTTTTAAGTCGTTTCATAACGTATTTGTGGTGTTTTCGTCTGATTTTAGTCGTTTCATCACGTTTTTGTTGGTGTTTTTTTGTCTGTTTTTAGTCGTTTTGTCACGTTTTAGTGGTATTTTAAACAGTTTTTAGTCGTTTTGTCATATTTCTGTGGAATTTTTCGTCTGTTTTTAGTCGTTTTATCACGTTTTTGTGGTGTTTTTGTCTGTTTTTAGTCGTTTTGCCATGTTTTTGTGGTGTTTTGCGTCTGTTTTAAGTCGTTTCATCACATATTTGTGGTGTTTTCGTCAGTTTTTAGTCGTTTCATCACGTTTTTGTGGTGTTTGGATATGTTTTTAGTTGTTTTGTCATGTTTTTGTGGTGTTTTCATTTGTTTTTAGTCGTTTCATCATGTTTTGTGGAGTTTTGCGTCTGTTTTTAGTCGTTTCATCACTTTTTTGTGGTGTTTTCGTCTGTTTTTATTTGTTTTATCAGATTTTTGTGGTGTTTTGATCTTTTTTTGGTCCTTTTGTCATTTGTTTTTGTGGTGTTTTCATCCGTTTTTCGTCGTTTTGTCATGTTTTTGTGGTGTTTTCGTCTGTTTTTTGTCGTTTCATCACGTTTTTGTGGTGTTTTCATCCGTGTTTAGTCTTTTTTATAATGTTTTTGTGTAGTTTTGCGTCTGTTTTTAGTCGTTTTGTCATGTTTTTGTGGTGTTGTCTGTTTTTAATCGTTTTGTCACGTTTTAGTGGTGTTCATCTGTTTTTAGTCGTTTTGTCATGTTCTTTTGGAGTTTTGCGTCTGTTTTTAGTCTATTCATCATGTTTTTGTGGAGTTTTGCGTCTGTTTTTAGTCGTTTCATCACGTTTTTGTGGTGTTTTTGTCTTTTTTTAGTTGTTTTATCATGTTTTTGTGGTGTTTTAATCTGTTTTTAGACGTTTCATCACGTTTTTGCGCAGTTTTTATCTGTTTTTAGTCTTTTTGTCACATTTTTGTGGTGTCTTGCGTCCGTTTTTAGTCGTTTCATCACGTTTTTGTGGTGTGTTTCGTCTGTTTTTAGTTGTTTTATCACGTTTTTGTGGTGTTTTCATCTGTTTTTAGTCGTTTCATCACGTTTTTGTTGAGTTTTGCATCTGTTTTTAGTTGTTTCATCACGTTTTTGTGGTGTTTTCATCTGTTTTTATCGTTTTTGTGGTGTCTTGCGTTTGTTTTTAGTCGTTTCATCACGTTTTTGTGGTGTGTTTCGTCTTTTTATAGTTGTTTTATCACGTTTTTGTGGTATTTTCATCCGTTTTTAGTCTTTTTTGTCACGTTTTTGTGGTGTTTTCATCTGTTTTTAGTCGTTTCATCATGTTTTTCTGGAGTTTTGCGTCTGTTTTTAGTTGTTTTGTCATGTTCTTGTGGTGTTTTCGTCTGTTTTTAGTCGTTTCATCACGTTTTTGTGGTGTTTTCATTTGTGTTTAGTCATTTTTATAATGTTTTTGTGTAGTTTTGCGTCTGATTGTAGTCGTTTTGTCATGTTTTTGTGGTGTTGTCTGTTTTTAATCGTTTCATCACGTTTTTGCGCAGTTTTTATCTGTTTTTAGTCTTTTTGTCACATTTTTGTGGTGTCTTGCGTCCGTTTTTAGTCGTTCCATCACGTTTTTGTGGTGTGTTTTGTCTGTTTTTAGTTGTTTTATCACGTTTTTGTGGTGTTTTCATCTGTTTTTAGTCGTTTCATCACGTTTTTGTTGAGTTTTGCATCTGTTTTTAGTTGTTTCATCACGTTTTTGTTGTGTTTTCATCTGTTTTTAGTCGTTTTTGTGGTGTCTTGCGTTTGTTTTTAGTCGTTTCATCACGTTTTTGTGGTGTGTTTCGTCTTTTTATAGTTGTTTTATCACGTTTTTGTGGTATTTTCATCCGTTTTTAGTCTTTTTTGTCACGTTTTTGTGGTGTTTTCATCTGTTTTTAGTCGTTTCATCATGTTTTTCTGGAGTTTTGCGTCTGTTTTTAGTTGTTTGTCATGTTCTTGTGGTGTTTTCGTCTGTTTTTAGTCGTTTCATCACGTTTTTGTGGTGTTTTCATCCGTGTTTAGTCATTTTTATAATGTTTTTGTGTAGTTTTGCGTCTGATTGTAGTCGTTTTGTCATGTTTTTGTGGTGTTGTCTGTTTTTAATCAATTTGTCACGTTTTAGTGGTGTTCATCTGTTTTTAGTCGTTTTGTCATGTTCTTTTGGAGTTTTGCGTCTGTTTTTAGTCTAATCATCATGTTTTTGTGGAGTTTTGCGTCTGTTTTTAGTCGTTTCATCACGTTTTTGTGGTGTTTTCGTCTTTTTTTAGTTGTTTTATCATGTTTTTGTGGTGCTTTAATCTGTTTTTAGACGTTTCATCACGTTTTTGCGCAGTTTTTATCTGTTTTTAGTCTTTTTGTCACATTTTTGTGGTGTCTTGCGTCCGTTTTTAGTCGTTTCATCACGTTTTTGTGGTGTGTTTCGTCTGTTTTTAGTTGTTTTATCACGTTTTTGTGGTGTTTTCATCTGTTTTTAGTCATTTTGTCACATTTTTGTGGTGTTTTCATCTGTTTTAAGTCGGTTCATAACGTTTTTGTGGTGTTTTCGTCTGTTTTTAGTCGTTTCATTACGTTTTTGTTGGTGTTTTCGTCTGTTTTTAGTAATTCCATCACGTTTTTGTGGTGTTTTCGTCTTTTTTTAGTTGTTTTATCACATTTTTGTGGTGTTTTCATCTGTTTTAAGTGGTTTCATCACGTTTTTGTGGTGTTTTCATCTGTTTTTAGTCGTTTCATCACGTTTTTGTGGTGTGTTTCGTCTGTTTTTAGTTGTCTTATCACGTTTTGTGGTGTTTTCATCTGTTTTTAGTCGTTTCATCACGTTTTTGTGGTGTTTTCATCTGTTTTTAATCATTTTTGTCATGTTTTTGTGGTGTTTTCATCTATCTTAAGTCGTTTCTTAACATATTTGTGGTGTTTTCGTCTGTTTTTAGTCGTTTCATCACGTTTTTGTTAGTGTTCTGTCTGTTTTTAGTACTTTTGTCACGTTTTAGTGGTATTTTAATGAGTTTTTAGTCGTTTTGTCATGTTTCTGTGGAATTTTGCGTCTGTTTCTAGTCGTTTCATCACGTTTTTGTGGTGTTTTGTCTGATTTTAGTCGTTTTATCATGTGTTTGTGGTGTTTTGCATCTGTTTTAAGTCGTTTCATCACATATTTGTTGTGTTTTCGTCTGTTTTTAGTCGTTTTATCACGTTTTTGTGGTGTTTTCATATGTTTTTAGTTGTTTTGTCATGTTTTTGTGGTGTTTTCATTTGTTTTTAGTCGTTTTGTCATGTTTTTGTGGAGTTTTGCGTCTGTTTTCAGTCGTTTCATCATGTTTTGTGGAGTTTTGCGTCTGTTTTTAGTCGTTTCATCACTTTTTTGTGGTGTTTTCGTCTGTTTTTATTTGTTTTATCAGATTTTTGTTGTGTTTTGATCTTTTTTGGTCGTTTTGTCATTTGTTTTTGTGGTGTTTTCATCCGTTTTTCGTCGTTTCATCACGTTTTTGTGGTGTTTTCATCCGTGTTTAGTCGTTTTTATAATGTTTTTGTGTAGTTTTGCGTCTGTTTTTAGTCTATTCATCATGTTTTTGTGGAGTTTTGCGTCTGTTTTTAGTCGTTTCATCACGTTCTTGTGGTGTTTTCGTCTTTTTTTAGTTGTTTTATCATGTTTTTGTGGTGTTTTAATCTGTTTTTAGACGTTTCATCACGTTTTTACGCAGTTTTTATCTGTTTTTAGTCTTTTTGTCACATTTTTGTGGTGTCTTGCGTCCGTTTTTAGTCGTTTCATCACGTTTTTGTGGTGTGTTTCGTCCGTTTATAGTTGTTTTATCACGTTTTTGTGGTATTTTCATCCGTTTTTAGTCTTTTTTGTCACGTTTTTGTGGTGTTTTCATCTGTTTTTAGTCGTTTCATCATCTTTTTCTGGAGTTTTGCGTCTGTTTTTAGTTGTTTTGTCATGTTCTTGTGGTGTTTTCGTCTGTTTTTAGTCATTTTGTCACATTTTTGTGGTGTTTTCATCTGTTTTAAGTCGGTTCATAACGTTTTTGTGGTGTTTTCGTCTGTTTTTAGTCGTTTCATTACGTTTTTGTTGGTGTTTTCGTCTGTTTTTAGTAATTCCATCACGTTTTTGTGGTGTTTTCGTCTTTTTTTAGTTGTTTTATCATATTTTTGTTGTGTTTTCATTTGTTTTAAGTGGTTTCATCAAGTTTTTGTGGTATTTTCATCTGTTTTTAGTCGTTTCATCACGTTTTTGTGGTGTGTTTCGTCTGTTTTTAGTTGTCTTATCACGTTTTGTGGTGTTTTCATCTGTTTTTAGTCGTTTCATCACATTTTTGTGGTGTTTTCATCTGTTTTTAGTCATTTTTGTCATGTTTTTGTGGTGTTTTCATCTGTCTTAAGTCGTTTCTTAACATATTTGTGGTGTTTTCGTCTGTTTTTAGTCGTTTCATCACGTTTTTGTTAGTGTTCTGTCTGTTTTTAGTCCTTTTGTCACGTTTTAGTGGTATTTTAATGAGTTTTTAGTCGTTTTGTCATGTTTCTGTGGAATTTTGCGTCTGTTTCTAGTCGTTTCATCACGTTTTTGTGGTGTTTTGTCTGATTTTAGTCGTTTTGTCATGTGTTTGTGGTGTTTTGCATCTGTTTAAGTCGTTTCATCACATATTTGTTGTGTTTTCATCTGTTTTTAGCTGTTTTATCACGTTTTTGTGGTGTTTTCATTTGTTTTTAGTCGATTCATCATGTTTTTGTTGAGTTTTGCATCTGTTTTTAGTTGTTTCATCACATATTTGTGGTGTTTTCATCTGTTTTTAGTCGTTTCATCACGTTTTTGTGGTATTTTGATATGTTTTTAGTTGTTTTGTCATGTTTTTGTGGTGTTTTCATCTGTTTTTAGACGTTTCATAATGTTTTTGTGGAGTTTTGCATCTGTTTGTATTCGTTTCATCACGTTTTTGTGGTGTTTTCATCTGTTTTTAGTCGTTTTTGTGGTGTCTTGCGTTTGTTTTTAGTCGTTTCATCACGTTTTTGTGGTGTGTTTCGTCTTTTTATAGTTGTTTTATCACGTTTTTGTGGTATTTTCATCCGTTTTTAGTCTTTTTTGTCACGTTTTTGTGGTGTTTTCATCTGTTTTTAGTCGTTTCATCATGTTTTTCTGGAGTTTTGCGTCTGTTTTTAGTTGTTTTGTCATGTTCTTGTGGTGTTTTCGTCTGTTTTTAGTCATTTTGTCACATTTTTGTGGTGTTTTCATCTGTTTTAAGTCGGTTCATAACGTTTTTGTGGTGTTTTCGTCTGTTTTTAGTCGTTTCATTACGTTTTTGTTGGTGTTTTCGTCTGTTTTTAGTAATTCCATCAGGTTTTTGTGGTGTTTTCGTCTTTTTTTAGTTGTTTTATCATATTTTTGTGGTGTTTTCATCTGTTTTAAGTGGTTTCATGACGTTTTTGTGGTGTTTTCATCTGTTTTTAGTCGTTTCATCACGTTTTTGTGGTGTGTTTCGTCTGTTTTTAGTTGTCTTATCACGTTTTGTGGTGTTTTCATCTGTTTTTAGTCGTTTCATCACGTTTTTGTGGTGTTTTCATCTGTTTTAAGTCATTTTTGTCATGTTTTTGTGGTGTTTTCATCTGTCTTAAGTCGTTTCTTAACATATTTGTGGTGTTTTCGTCTGTTTTTAGTCGTTTCATCACGTTTTTGTGGTGTTTTTGTCTGTTTTTAGTCCTTTTGTCACGTTTTAGTGGTATTTTAATGAGTTTTTAGTCGTTTTGTCATGTTTCTGTGGAATTTTGCGTCTGTTTCTAGTCGTTTCATCACGTTTTTTTTTGGTGTTTTGTCTGATTTTAGTCGTTTTGTCATGTGTTTGTGGTGTTTTGCATCTGTTTAAGTCGTTTCATCACATATTTGTTGTGTTTTCATCTGTTTTTAGTCGTTTTATCACGTTTTTGCGCAGTTTTTATCTGTTTTTAGTCGTTTTGTCACCTTTTTGTGGTGCTTTCATCCGTTTTTGGTCGTTTTTGTCACGTTTTTGTGTTTTTTTCATCTGTTTTTAGTCGTTTCATCATATTTTTGTGGAGTTTTGCGTCTGTTTTAAGTCGGTTCATCACGTTTTTGTGGTGTTTTCATCTGTTTTTAGTCATTTTGTCACGTTTTTGTGGTGTTTTCATCTATTGTAAGTCGGTTCATTTTGCGTCTGTTTTCAGTCGTTTCATCACATTTTTGTGGTGTTTTCATCTGTTTTTAGTCGTTTTTGTCATGTTATTGTGGTGTTTTCATCCGTTTTTTAGTCGTTTTTTCGTGTTTTTGTGGTGTTTTCATTTGTTTTTAGTCGTTTTTGTCACCTTTTTGTGGTGTTTGCATCTACTTAAGGTAATTTTTGTCACGTTTTTGTGGTAATTTCATCCATTTTTAGTCTTTTTTTCATGTTTTTGTGGGGTTTTCGTCTGTTTTTAGTCGTTTCATCACGTATTTGTGGTGTTTTCATCTGTTTTCAGTCGTTTTGTCATGTTTTTGTGGAGTCTTGGTCTGTTTTTTAATCGTTTTGTCAGGTTTTTGGTGTTTTCATCTGTTTTTAGTTGTTTCATCAGATTTTTGTGGAGTTTTGCGTCTGTTTTTAGTCATTCTGCATTGTTTTATGGAGCTTTGCGTCTGTTTGTAGTCGTTTTGTCATGTTTTTGTGGTGTTTTCATCCGTTTTTAATCGTTTTGTCATGTTTTTGTGGGTTTTTTCGACTGTTTTTAGTCGTTTCATCACG
Organism: Echiichthys vipera; assembly: GCF_963691815.1. NCBI lineage: Eukaryota > Metazoa > Chordata > Actinopteri > Perciformes > Trachinidae > Echiichthys > Echiichthys vipera. Next base: position 143,175 of record NC_139835.1, read on the forward strand.
TTTTTGTGGTGTTTTCATCTGTTTTTAGTCATTTCATAATGTTTTTGTGGAGTTTTGTGTCTGTTTTTAGTCGTTTTTTCATGTTTTTGTGGGTTTTTCGTCTGTTTTTAGTCGTTTCATCACGTTTTTGTGGTGTTTTTGTCTGTTTTTAGTCATTTCATCAAGTTTCTGTGGTGTTTTCGTCTGTTTTTAGTTGTTTTGTCATGTTTTTTTTTTTTATCTGTTTTTAGGAGTTTCATCACGTTTTTGCGGTGTTTTCATCTGTTTTTAGTCGTTTTGTCATGTTTTTGTGGAGCTTTGCATCCGTTTTTAATTGTTTCATCACATTTTTGTGGAATTTTGCGTCTGTTTTCAGTCGTTTCATCACGGTTTTTGTGGTGTTTTCATCTGTTTTTAGTCGTTTTTGTCATGTTATTGTGGTGTTTTCATCCGTTTTTTAGTCGTTTTTGTGGTGTTTTCGTCTGTTTTAAGTTGTTTCATCACGTTTTTGTGGTGTTTTCATCTGTTTTTAGTCGTTCAATATTATTTTTGTGGAGTTTTGCGTGTGTTTTTAGTTGTTTTGTCATGTTTTTGTGGAGCTTTGCGTCTGTTTTTAATCATTTCATCACATTTTCGTTGAATTTTGCTTCTTTTTGCGGTGTTTTCATCTATCTTTAGTCATTTTTGTCATGTTTTTGTGTTGTTTTCATCTGTTTCTAATCGTTTCGTCATGTTTTTGTGGTGTTTTCATCTGTTTTTAGTCGTTTTGTAATGTTTTTGTGGTGTTTTCGTCTTTTTTTTGGACGTTTCATCGCGTTTTGTGGTGTTTTCATCTGTTTTTAGTCGTTTCATTATGTTTTTGTGGAGTTTTGCGTCTATTTTTAGGCGTTTCATCACGTTTTTGTGGTGTTTTTGTCTGTTTTTAATCGTTTTGTCACGTTTTTGTGGTGTTTTCATCTGTTTTTAGTCGTTTTGTCATGTGTTTTTGTGGAGTTTTGCGTCTGTTTTTAGTTGTTTTGTCATGTTTTTGTGGAGTCTTGGTCTGTTTTTAGTCGTTTTGTCAGGTTTTTTGATGTTTTCATCTGTTTTTAGTTGTTTCATCACATTTTTGTGGAGTTTTGCGTCTGTTTTCAGTCGTTTGGCATTATTTTATGGAGCTTGGCGTCCGTTTTTAGTCGTTTTGTCATGTTTTTGTGGTGTTTACATCCGTTTTTAGTCGTTTTGTCATGTTTTTGTGGGTTTTTCGTCTGTTTTTAGTCGTTTCATCACGTTTTTGTGGTGTTTTCATTTGTTTTTAGTTGTTTCATAATGTTTTTGTGGAGTTTTGCGTCTGTTTTTAGTTGTTTTCTCAAGTTTTTGTGGTGTTGCCTGTTTTTAATTATTTTGTCACGTTTTAGTGGTGTTTTCATCTGTTTTTAGTCGTTTTGTAATGTTTCTGTGGAGTTTTGCGTCTGTTTTTAGTCGTTTCATCATGTTTTTGTGGAGTTTTGCATCTGTTTTTAGTTGTTTCATCACTGTTTAGTGGTGTTTTCGTCTGTTTTTAGTCGTTTCATCACGTTTTTGTGGTGTTTTCATCTGTTTTTAGTCGTTTTTGCGGTGTCTTGCGTCTGTTTTTAGTCGTTTCACCACATTTTTGTGGTGTGTCTCGTCTGTTTATAGTTGTTTTATCACGTTTTTGTGGTATTTTCATCCGTTTTTAGTCTTTTTTGTCACGTTTTTGTGGTGTTTTCATCTGTTTTTAGTCGTTTCATCATGTTTTTCTGGAGTTTTGCGTCTGTTTTTAGTTGTTTTGTTATGTTCTTGTGGTGTTTTCGTCTGTTTTTAGTCATTTTGTCACATTTTTGTGGTGTTATCATCTGTTTTAAGTCGGTTCATAACGTTTTTGTGGTGTTTTCGTCTGTTTTTAGTCGTTTCATCACGTTTTTGTTGGTGTTTTCGTCTGTTTTTAGTAATTCCATCACGTTTTTGTGGTGTTTTCGTCTTTTTTTAGTTGTTTTATCATATTTTTGTTGTGTTTTCATCTGTTTTAAGTGGTTTCATCACGTTTTTGTGGTGTTTTCATCTGTTTTTAGTCGTTTCATCACGTTTTTGTGGTGTGTTTCGTCTGTTTTTAGTTGTCTTATCACGTTTTGTGGTGTTTTCATCTGTTTTTAGTCGTTTCATCACATTTTTGTGGTGTTTTCATCTATTTTTAGTCATTTTTGTCATGTTTTTGTGGTGTTTTCATCTGTCTTAAGTCGTTTCTTAACATATTTGTGGTGTTTTCGTCTGTTTTTAGTCGTTTCATCACGTTTTTGTTAGTGTTCTGTCTGTTTTTAGTCCTTTTGTCACGTTTTAGTGGTATTTTAATGAGTTTTTAGTCGTTTTGTCATGTTTCTGTGGAATTTTGCGTCTGTTTCTAGTCGTTTCATCACGTTTTTGTGGTGTTTTCATCTGTTTTTAGTCGTTTCATCATGTTTTTGTGGAGTTTTGCGTCTGTTTTTAGTCGTTTTGTCACCTTTTTGTGGTGCTTTCATCCGTTTTTGGTCGTTTTTGTCACGTTTTTGTGTTTTTTTCATCTGTTTTTAGTCGTTTCATCATATTTTTGTGGAGTTTTGCGTCTGTTTTAAGTCGGTTCATCACGTTTTTGTGGTGTTTTCATCTGTTTTTAGTCATTTTGTCACGTTTTTGTGGTGTTTTCATCTATTGTAAGTCGGTTCATTTTGCGTCTGTTTTCAGTCGTTTCATCACGTTTTTGTGGTGTTTTCATCTGTTTTTAGTCGTTTTTGTCATGTTATTGTGGTGTTTTCATCCGTTTTTTAGTCGTTTTTTCGTGTTTTTGTGGTGTTTTCATTTGTTTTTAGTCGTTTTTGTCATCTTTTTGTGGTGTTTGCATCTACTTTAGGTAATTTTTGTCACGTTTTTGTGGTAATTTCATCCATTTTTAGTCTTTTTTTCATGTTTTTGTGGTGTTTTCATCTGTTTTCAGTCGTTTCATAATGTTTTTGTGGAGTTTTTTTGTGGTGTTTTCATCTATTGTAAGTCGGTTCATTTTGCGTCTGTTTTCAGTCGTTTCATCACGTTTTTGTGGTGTTTTCATCTGTTTTTAGTCGTTTTTGTCATGTTATTGTGGTGTTTTCATCCGTTTTTTAGTCGTTTTTTCGTGTTTTTGTGGTGTTTTCATTTGTTTTTAGTCGTTTTTGTCACCTTTTTGTGGTGTTTGCATCTACTTTAGGTAATTTTTGTCACGTTTTTGTGGTAATTTCATCCATTTTTAGTCTTTTTTTCATGTTTTTGTGGGGTTTTCGTCTGTTTTTAGTCGTTTCATCACGTATTTGTGGTGTTTTCATCTGTTTTCAGTCGTTTCATAATGTTTTTGTGGAGTTTTGCGTCTATTTTTAGTCGTTTTGTCATGTTTTTGTGGAGTCTTGGTCTGTTTTTAATCGTTTTGTCAGGTTTTTGGTGTTTTCATCTATTTTTAGTTGTTTCATCACATTTTTGTGGTGTGATTCGTCTGTTTTTAGTTGTCTTATCACGTTTTGTGGTGTTTTCATCTGTTTTTAGTCGTTTCATCACATTTTTGTGGTGTTTTCATCTATTTTTAGTCATTTTTGTCATGTTTTTGTGGTGTTTTCATCTGTCTTAAGTCGTTTCTTAACATATTTGTGGTGTTTTCGTCTGTTTTTAGTCGTTTCATCACGTTTTTGTTAGTGTTCTGTCCGTTTTTAGTCCTTTTGTCACGTTTTAGTGGTATTTTAATGAGTTTTTAGTCGTTTCATCATGTTTTTGTGGTGGTTTTGTATGTTTTTAGTCGTTTCATCACGTTTTTGTGGTGTTTTCATCTGTTTTTAGTCGTTTCATCATGTTTTTGTGGAGTTTTGATTCTGTTTTTAGTTGTTTTGTCATGTTCTTGTGGTGTTTTCGTCTGTTTTTAGTCGTTTTGTCACCTTTTTGTGGTGCTTTCATCCGTTTTTGGTCGTTTTTGTCACGTTTTTGTGTTTTTTTCATCTGTTTTTAGTCGTTTCATCATATTTTTGTGGAGTTTTGCGTCTGTTTTAAGTCAGTTCATCACGTTTTTGTGGTGTTTTCATCTGTTTTTAGTCATTTTGTCACGTTTTTTTGGTGTTTTCATCTATTGTAAGTCGGTTCATTTTGCGTCTGTTTTCAGTCGTTTCATCACGTTTTTGTGGTGTTTTCATCTGTTTTTAGTCGTTTTTGTCATGTTATTGTGGTGTTTACATCCGTTTTTTAGTCGTTTTTTCGTGTTTTTGTGGTGTTTTCATTTGTTTTTAGTCGTTTTTGTCACCTTTTTGTGGTGTTTGCATCTACTTTAGGTAATTTTTGTCACGTTTTTGTGGTAATTTCATCCATTTTTAGTCTTTTTTTCATGTTTTTGTGGGGTTTTCGTCTGTTTTTAGTCGTTTCATCACGTATTTGTGGTGTTTTCATCTGTTTTCAGTCGTTTCATAATGTTTTTGTGGAGTTTTGCGTCTGTTTTTAGTTGTTTTGTCATGTTTTTGTGGAGTCTTGGTCTGTTTTTAGTCGTTTTGTCAGGTTTTTTGGTGTTTTCATCTGTTTTTAGTTGTTTCATCACATTTTTGTGGAGTTTTGCGTCTGTTTTTAGTTGTTTTGTCATGTTTTTGTGGAGTCTTGGTCTGTTTTTAGTGGTTTTGTCAGGTTTTTTGGTGTTTTCATCTGTTTTTAGTTGTTTCATCACATTTTTGTGGAGTTTTGCGTCTGTTTTTAGTCGTTTTGCATTGTTTTATGGAGCTTGGCGTCCGTTTTTAGCCGTTTTGTCATGTTTTTGTGGTGTTTTCATCTGTTTTTAGTCGTTTTGTCATGTTTTTGTGGGTTTTTAGTCTGTTTTTAGTCGTTTCATCACGTTTTTGTGGTGTTGCCTGTTTTTAATTATTTTGTCACGTTTTAGTGGTGTTTTCATCTGTTTTTAGTCGTTTTGTAATGTTTCTGTGGAGTTTTGCGTCTGTTTTTAGTCGTTTCATCATGTTTTTGTGGAGTTTTGCATCTGTTTTTAGTTGTTTCATCACGGTTTAGTGGTGTTTTCGTCTGTTTTTAGTCGTTTCATCTCGTTTTTGTGGTGTTTTCATCCGTTTTTAGTCGTTTTTGCGGTGTCTTGCGTCTGTTTTTAGTCGTTTCATCACATTTTTGTGGTGTGTTTCGTCTGTTTATAGTTGTTTTATCACGTTTTTGTGGTGTTTTCATCTGTTTTTAGTCGTTTCATCACGTTTTTGTGGTGTGTTTCGTCTGTTTTTAGTTGTCTTATCACGTTTTGTGGTGTTTTCATCTGTTTTTAGTCGTTTCATCACGTTTTTGTGGTGTTTTCATCTGTTTTTAGTAATTTTTGTCATGTTTTTGTGATGTTTTCATCTGTTGTAAGTCGTTTCATAACGTATTTGTGGTGTTTTATTCTGATTTTAGTCGTTTCATCACGTTTTTGTTGGTGTTTTCGTCTGTTTTTAGTCGTTTTGTCACGTTTTAGTGGTATTTTAAACAGTTTTTAGTTGTTTGTCATATTTCTGTGGAATTTTTCGTCTGTTTTTAGTCGTTTTATCACGTTTTTGTGGTGTTTTTGTCTGTTTTTAGTCGTTTTGCCATGTTTTTGTGGTGTTTTGCGTCTGTTTTAAGTCGTTTCATCACATATTTGTGGTGTTTTCGTCAGTTTTTAGCCGTTTCATCACGTTTTTGTGGTGTTTGGATATGTTTTTAGTTGTTTTGTCATGTTTTGTGGTGTTTTCATTTGTTTTTAGTCGTTTCATCATGTTTTGTGGAGTTTTGCGTCTGTTTTTAGTCGTTTCATCACTTTTTTGTGGTGTTTCGTCTGTTTTTATTTGTTTAATCAGATTTTTGTGGTGTTTTGATCTTTTTTTGGTCCTTTTGTCATTTGTTTTTGTGGTGTTTTCATCCGTTTTTCGTCGTTTTGTCATGTTTTTGTGGTGTTTTTATCCGTGTTTAGTCGTTTTTATAATGTTTTTGTGTAGTTTTGCGTCTGTTTTTAGTCGTTTTGTCATGTTTTTGTGGTGTTGTCTGTTTTTAATCGTTTTGTCACGTTTTAGTGGTGTTCATCTGTTTTTAGTCGTTTTGTCATGTTCTTTTGGAGTTTTGCGTCTGTTTTTAGTCTAATCATCATGTTTTTGTGGAGTTTTGCGTCTGTTTTTAGTCGTTTCATCACGTTTTTGTGGTGTTTTCGTCTTTTTTTAGTTGTTTTATCATGTTTTTGTGGTGTTTTAATCTGTTTTTAGACGTTTCATCACGTTTTTGCGCATTTTTTATCTGTTTTTAGTCTTTTTGTCACATTTTTGTGGTGTCTTGCGTCCGTTTTTAGTCGTTTCATCACGTTTTTGTGGTGTGTTTCGTCTGTTTTTAGTTGTTTTATCACGTTTTTGTGGTGTTTTCATCTGTTTTTAGTCATTTTGTCACATTTTTGTGGTGTTTTCATCTGTTTTAAGTCGGTTCATAACGTTTTTGTGGTGTTTTCGTCTGTTTTTAGTCGTTTCATCACGTTTTTGTTGGTGTTTTCGTCTGTTTTTAGTAATTCCATCACGTTTTTGTGGTGTTTTCGTCTTTTTTTAGTTGTTTTATCATATTTTTGTGGTGTTTTCATCTGTTTTAAGTGGTTTCATCACGTTTTTGTGGTGTTTTCATCTGTTTTTAGTTGTCTTATCACGTTTTGTGGTGTGTTTCGTCTGTTTTTAGTTGTCTTATCACGTTTTGTGGTGTTTTCATCTGTTTTTAGTCGTTTCATCACGTTTTTGTGGTGTTTTCATCTGTTTTTAGTCATTTTTGTCATGTTTTTGTGGTGTTTTAATGAGTTTTAGTGGTTTTGTCATGTTTCTGTGGAATTTTGCGTCTGTTTCTAGTCGTTTCATCACGTTTTTGTGGTGTTTTGTCTGATTTTAGTCGTTTTGTCATGTGTTTGTGGTGTTTTCATCTGTTTTTAGTCGTTTCATTATGTTTTTGTGGCTTACATTGGAATGAGTTGAAAGCCCTCTGCGTCGGGTTTGTACGTTTAAGGAGACCTTTTTAGTCCGTAACTAACGCCAAAGGCCCTGACCAATCTTCAGTATTTGACGCGTTGGGAGTGAGACTGTGTTGGTTTTTGTGGAGTTTTGCGTGTGTTTTTAGTCGTTTCATCACGTTTTTGTTGAGTTTTGCATCTGTTTTTAGTTGTTTCATCACGGTTTCGTGGTGTCTTCATCTGTTTTAAGTGGTTTCATCACGTTTTTGTGGTGTTTTCATCTGTTTTTAGTCGTTTTTGTGGTGTCTTGCGTCTGTTTTTAGCCGTTTCATCACGTTTTTGTGGTGTGTTTTGTCTGTTTATAGTTGTTTTATCACGTTTTTGTGGTGTTTTCATCTGTTTCTAGTCATTTTTGTCATGTTTTTGTGGTGTTTTCATCTGTTTTAAGTCGTTTCATCATATTTGTGGTGTTTTCGTCTGTTGTTTGTCGTTTATCACGTTTTTGTTGGTGTTTTCGTCTGTTTTTAGTCGTTTTGTCACGTTTTAGTGCTATTTTAATCAGTTTTTAGTCGTTTTGTCATGTTTCTGTGGAATTTTGCGTCTGTTTTTAGTCGTTTCATTACGTTTTGTGGTGTTTTCGTCTGTTTTTAGTCGTTTTGTCATGTTTTTGTGGTGTTTTGCCTCTGTTTTAAGTCGTTTCATCACATATTGGTGGTGTTTTCGTCTGTTTTTAGTTGTTTTATCATATTTTTGTGGTGTTTTGATCTTTGGTTGGTCCTTTTGTCACGTTTTTGTGGTGTTTTCATCTGTTTTTAGTCGTTTCTGTCACCTTTTTGTGGTGTTTGCATCTACTTTAGGTAATTTTTGTCACGTTTTTGTGGTAATTTCATCCATTTTTAGTCTTTTTTTCATGTTTTTGTGGGGTTTTCGTCTGTTTTTAGTCGTTTCATCACGTATTTGTGGTGTTTTCATCTGTTTTCAGTCGTTTCATAATGTTTTTGTGGAGTTTTGCGTCTGTTTTTAGTCATTTTGCATTGTTTTATGGAGCTTTGCGTCTGTTTTTAGTCGTTCTGTCATGTTTTTGTGGTGTTTTCATCCGTTTTTAGTCGTTTTGTCATGTTTTTTGTTTTTTTTAATATGTTTTTAGGAGTTTCATCAAGTTTCTGTGGTGTTTTCGTCTGTTTTTAGTTGTTTTGTCATGTTTTTTGTTTTTTTTAATCTGTTTTTAGGAGTTTCATCACGTTTTTGCGGTGTTTTCATCTGTTTTTAGTCGTTTTGTCATGTTTTTGTGGAGCTTTGCATTCGTTTTTAATCGTTTCATCACATTTTTGTGGAATTTTGCGTCTGTTTTCAGTCGTTTCATCACGTTTTTGTGGTGTTTTCATCTGTTTTTAGTCGTTTTTGTCATGTTATTGTGGTGTTTTCATCCGTTTTTTAGTCGTTTTTTCGTGTTTTTGTGGTGTTTTCATTTGTTTTTAGTCGTTTTTGTCACCTTTTTGTGGTGTTTGCATCTACTTTAGGTAATTTTTGTCACGTTTTTGTGGTAATTTCATCCATTTTTAGTCTTTTTTTCATGTTTTTGTGGGGTTTTCGTCTGTTTTTAGTCGTTTCATCACGTATTTGTGGTGTTTTCATCTGTTTTCAGTCGTTTCATAATGTTTTTGTGGAGTTTTGCGTCTATTTTTAGTCGTTTTGTCATGTTTTTGTGGAGTTTTGGTCTGTTTTTAATCGTTTTGTCAGGTTTTTGGTGTTTTCATCTATTTTTAGTTGTTTCATCACATTTTTGTGGAGTTTTGCGTCTGTTTTTAGTCATTCTGCATTGTTTTATGGAGCTTTGGTCTGTTTGTAGTCGTTTTGTCATGTTTTTGTGGTGTTTTCATCCGTTTTTAGTCGTTTTGTCATGTTTTTGTGGGTTTTTTCGACTGTTTTTAGTCGTTTCATCACGTTTTTGTGGTGTTTTCATCTGTTTTTAGTCGTTTCGTCATGTTTTTGTGGAGTTTTGCGTCTGTTTTTAGTTGTTTTGTCATGTTTTTGTGGAGTCTTGGTCTGTTTTTAGTCGTTTTGTCAGGTTTTTTGGTGTTTTCATCTGTTTTTAGTTGTTTCATCACATTTTTGTGGAGTTTTGCGTCTGTTTTTAGTTGTTTTGTCATGTTTTTGTGGAGTCTTGGTCTTTTTTTAGTGGTTTTGTCAGGTTTTTTGGTGTTTTCATCTGTTTTTAGTTGTTTCATCACATTTTTGTGGAGTTTTGCGTCTGTTTTTCATTGTTTTATGGAGCTTGGCGTCCGTTTTTAGTCGTTTTGTCATGTTTTTGTGGTGTTTTCATCTGATTTTAGTCGTTTTGTCATGTTTTTGTGGGTTTTTCGTCTGTTTTTAGTCGTTTCATCACGTTTTTGTGGTGCCTGTTTTTAATTATTTTGTCACGTTTTAGTGGTGTTTTCATCTGTTTTTAGTCGTTTTGTAATGTTTCTGTGGAGTTTTGCGTCTGTTTTTAGTCGTTTCATCATGTTTTTGTGGTGTGTTTCGTCTGTTTTTAGTTGTCTTATCACGTTTTGTGGTGTTTTCATCTGTTTTTAGTCGTTTCATCACGTTTTTGTGGTGTTTTCATCTGTTTTTAGTCATTTTTGTCATGTTTTTGTGGTGTTTTCATCTGTTTTAAGTCGTTTCATAACGTATTTGTGGTGTTTTCGTCTGATTTTAGTCGTTTCATCACGTTTTTGTTGGTGTTTTCGTCTGTTTTTAGTCGTTTTGTCACGTTTTAGTGGTATTTTAAACAGTTTTTAGTTGTTTGTCATATTTCTGTGGAATTTTTCGTCTGTTTTTAGTCGTTTTATCACGTTTTTGTGGTGTTTTTGTCTGTTTTTAGTCGTTTTGCCATGTTTTTGTGGTGTTTTGCGTCTGTTTTAAGTCGTTTCATCACATATTTGTGGTGTTTTCGTCAGTTTTTAGTCGTTTCATCACGTTTTTGTGGTGTTTGGATATGTTTTTAGTTGTTTTGTCATGTTTTTGTGGTGTTTTCATTTGTTTTTAGTCGTTTCATCATGTTTTGTGGAGTTTTGCGTCTGTTTTTAGTCGTTTCATCACTTTTTTGTGGTGTTTCGTCTGTTTTTATTTGTTTAATCAGATTTTTGTGGTGTTTTGATCTTTTTTTGGTCCTTTTGTCATTTGTTTTTGTGGTGTTTTCATCCGTTTTTCGTCGTTTTGTCATGTTTTTGTGGTGTTTTCATCCGTGTTTAGTCGTTTTTATAATGTTTTTGTGTAGTTTTGCGTCTGTTTTTAGTCGTTTTGTCATGTTTTTGTGGTGTTGTCTGTTTTTAATCGTTTTGTCACGTTTTAGTGGTGTTCATCTGTTTTTAGTCGTTTTGTCATGTTCTTTTGGAGTTTTGCGTCTGTTTTTAGTCTAAACATCATGTTTTTGTGGAGTTTTGCGTCTGTTTTTAGTCGTTTCATCACGTTTTTGTGGTGTTTTCGTCTTTTTTTAGTTGTTTTATCATGTTTTTGTGGTGTTTTAATCTGTTTTTAGACGTTTCATCACGTTTTTGCGCAGTTTTTATCTGTTTTTAGTCTTTTTGTCACATTTTTGTGGTGACTTGCGTCCGTTTTTAGTCGTTTCATCACGTTTTTGTGGTGTGTTTCGTCTGTTTTTAGTTGTTTTATCACGTTTTTGTGGTGTTTTCATCTGTTTTTAGTCATTTTGTCACATTTTTGTGGTGTTTTCATCTGTTTTAAGTCGGTTCATAACGTTTTTGTGGTGTTTTCGTCTGTTTTTAGTCGTTTCATCACGTTTTTGTTGGTGTTTTCGTCTGTTTTTAGTAATTCCATCACGTTTTTGTGGTGTTTTCGTCTTTTTTTAGTTGTTTTATCATATTTTTGTGGTGTTTTCATCTGTTTTAAGTGGTTTCATCACGTTTTTGTGGTGTTTTCATCTGTTTTTAGTTGTCTTATCACGTTTTGTGGTGTGTTTCGTCTGTTTTTAGTTGTCTTATCACGTTTTGTGGTGTTTTCATCTGTTTTTAGTCGTTTCATCACGTTTTTGTGGTGTTTTCATCTGTTTTTAGTCATTTTTGTCATGTTTTTGTGGTGTTTTCATCTGTCTTAAGTCGTTTCTTAACATACTTGTGGTGTTTTCGTCTGTTTTTAGTCGTTTCATCACGTTTTTGTTAGTGTTCTGTCTGTTTTTAGTCCTTTTGTCACGTTTTAGTGGTATTTTAATGAGTTTTAGTGGTTTTGTCATGTTTCTGTGGAATTTTGCGTCTGTTTCTAGTCGTTTCATCACGTTTTTGTGGTGTTTTGTCTGATTTTAGTCGTTTTGTCATGTGTTTGTGGTGTTTTGCATCTGTTTTAAGTCGTTTCATCACATATTTGTTGTGTTTTCGTCTGTTTTTAGTCGTTTTATCACGTTTTTGTGGTGTTTTCATATGTTTTTAGTTGTTTTGTCATGTTTTTGTGGTGTTTTCATTTGTTTTTAGTCGTTTTGTCATGTTTTTGTGGAGTTTTGCGTCTGTTTTCAGTCGTTTCATCATGTTTTGTGGAGTTTTGCGTCTGTTTTTAGTCGTTTCATCACTTTTTTGTGGTGTTTTCGTCAGTTTTTATTTGTTTTATCAGATTTTTGTTGTGTTTTGATCTTTTTTTGGTCGTTTTGTCATTTGTTTTTGTGGTGTTTTCATCCGTTTTTCGTCGTTTCATCACGTTTTTGTGGTGTTTTCGTCTTTTTTTAGTTGTTTTATCATGTTTTTGTGGTGTTTTAATCTGCTTTTAGACGTTTCATCACGTTTTTGTGGTGTGTTTCGTCCGTTTATAGTTGTTTTATCACGTTTTTGTGGTGTTCTCATCTGTTTTAAGTCGGTTCATCACGTTTTTTCGGTGTTTTCATCTATTGTATGTCGGTTCATCACGTTTTTGTGGTGTTTTTGTCTGTTTTTAGTCATTTCATCAAGTTTCTGTGGTGTTTTCGTCTGTTTTTAGTTGTTTTGTCATGTTTTTTGTTTTTTTTAATCTTTTTTTAATAGTTTCATCACGTTTTTGCGGTGTTTCCATCTGTTTTTAGTCGTTTTGTCATGTTTTTGTGGAGCTTTGCGTCCGTTTTTAATCGTTTCATCACATTTTTGTGGAATTTTGCGTCTGTTTTCAGTCGTTTCATCACATTTTTGTGGTGTTCTCATCTGTTTTTAGTCGTTTTTGTCATGTTATTGTGGTGTTTTCATCGGTTTTTTTGTCGTTTTTTCGTGTTTTTGTGGTGTTTTCGTCTGTTTTAGGTGTTGTTTTCATCTGTTTCTAAGTGTTTCATCATGTTTTTGTGGTGTTTTCATCTGTTTTTAGTCGTTTCATTATGTTTTTGTGGAGTTTTGCGTCTGTTTTTAGTCGTTTCATCACGTTTTTGTGGTGTTTTTGTCTGTTTTAAATCGTTTTGTCACGTTTTTGTGGTGTTTTCATCTGTTTTTAGTCGTTTCGTCATGTTTCTGTGGAGTTTTGCGTCTGTTTTTAGTCTTTTTGTCATGTTCTTGTGGTGTTTTCGTCTGTTTTTAGTCATTTCATCACGTTTATGTGTTGTTTTCATCTGTTTTTAGTCGTTACATCATGTTTTTGTGAAGTTTTGCGTCTGTTTTTAGTTGTTTTGTTATGTTCTTGAAGTGTTTTCGTCTGTTTTTAGTCGTTTCATCACGTTTTTGTTGAGTTTTGCATCTGTTTTTAGTTGTTTCATCACGTTTTTGTGGTGTTTTCATCGGTTTTAAGAGGTTTCATCACGTTTTTGTGGTGTTTTCATCTGTTTTTAGTCGTTTTTGTGGTGTCTTGCGTCTGTTTTTAGCCGTTTCATCACGTTTTTGTGGTGTGTTTCGTCTGTTTATAGTTGTTTTATCACATTTTTTTGGTGTTTTCATCTGTTTCTAGTCATTTTTGTCATGTTTTTGTGGTATTTTCATCTGTTTTAAGTCGTTTCATCATATTTGTGGTGTTTTCGTCTGTTGTTGGTCGTTTCATCACATTTTTGTTGGTGTTTTCGTCTGTTTTTAGTCGTTTTGTCACGTTTTAGTGCTATTTTAATCAGTTTTTAGTCGTTTTGTCATGTTTCTGTGGAATTTTGCGTCTGTTTTTAGTCGTTTCATCACGTTTTTGTGGTGTTTTCGTCTGTTTTCAGTCGTTTCATCACGTTTTTGTTGTGTTTTCATCTGTTTTTAGTCGTTTTGTCATGTTATTGTGGTGTTTTCATCTGTTTTTAGTCGTTCAATATTGTTTTTGTGGAGTTTTGCGTGTGTTTTTAGTTGTTTTGTCATGTTTTTGTGGAGCTTTGCGTCTGTTTTTAATCATTTCATCACATTTTCGTTGAATTTTGCTTCTTTTTGCGGCGTTTTCATCTATCTTTAGTCATTTTTGTCATGTTTTTGTGTTGTTTTCATCTGTTTCTAATCGTTTCGTCATGTTTTTGTGGTGTTTTCATCTGTTTTTAGTCGTTTTGTAATGTTTTTGTGGTGTTTTCATCCATTTTTTAGTCGATTTTTCGTGTTTTTGTGGTGTTTTCGTCTGTTTTTAGTCGTTTCATTATGTTTTTGTGGAGTTTTGCGTCTGTTTTTAGTCGTTTCATCACGTTTTTGTGGTGTTTTTGTCTGTTTTAAATCGTTTTGTCACGTTTTTGTGGTGTTTTCATCTGTTTTTAGTCGTTTCGTCATGTTTCTGTGGAGTTTTGCGTCTGTTTTTAGTCTTTTTGTCATGTTCTTGTGGTGTTTTCGTCTGTTTTTAGTCATTTCATCACGTTTATGTGTTGTTTTCATCTGTTTTTAGTCGTTACATCATGTTTTTGTGAAGTTTTGCGTCTGTTTTTAGTTGTTTTGTTATGTTCTTGAAGTGTTTTCGTCTGTTTTTAGTCGTTTCATCACGTTTTTGTTGAGTTTTGCATCTGTTTTTAGTTGTTTCATCACGTTTTTGTGGTGTTTTCATCGGTTTTAAGAGGTTTCATCACGTTTTTGTGGTGTTTTCATCTGTTTTTAGTCGTTTTTGTGGTGTCTTGCGTCTGTTTTTAGCCGTTTCATCACGTTTTTGTGGTGTGTTTCGTCTGTTTATAGTTGTTTTATCACATTTTTTTGGTGTTTTCATCTGTTTCTAGTCATTTTTGTCATGTTTTTGTGGTATTTTCATCTGTTTTAAGTCGTTTCATCATATTTGTGGTGTTTTCGTCTGTTGTTGGTCGTTTCATCACATTTTTGTTGGTGTTTTCGTCTGTTTTTAGTCGTTTTGTCACGTTTTAGTGCTATTTTAATCAGTTTTTAGTCGTTTTGTCATGTTTCTGTGGAATTTTGCGTCTGTTTTTAGTCGTTTCATCACGTTTTTGTGGTGTTTTCGTCTGTTTTCAGTCGTTTCATCACGTTTTTGTTGTGTTTTCATCTGTTTTTAGTCGTTTTGTCATGTTATTGTGGTGTTTTCATCTGTTTTTAGTCGTTCAATATTGTTTTTGTGGAGTTTTGCGTGTGTTTTTAGTTGTTTTGTCATGTTTTTGTGGAGCTTTGCGTCTGTTTTTAATCATTTCATCACATTTTCGTTGAATTTTGCTTCTTTTTGCGGCGTTTTCATCTATCTTTAGTCATTTTTGTCATGTTTTTGTGTTGTTTTCATCTGTTTCTAATCGTTTCGTCATGTTTTTGTGGTGTTTTCATCTGTTTTTAGTCGTTTTGTAATGTTTTTGTGGTGTTTTCATCCATTTTTTAGTCGATTTTTCGTGTTTTTGTGGTGTTTTCGTCTGTTTTAGGTGTTGTTTTCATCTGTTTCTAAGTGTTTCATCATGTTTTTGTGGTGTTTTCATCTGTTTTTAGTCGTTTCATTATGTTTTTGTGGAGTTTTGCGTCTGTTTTTAGTCGTTTCATCACGTTTTTGTGGTGTTTTTGTCTGTTTTTAATCGTTTTGTCACGTTTTTGTGGTGTTTTCATATGTTTTTAGTTGTTTTGTTATGTTCTTGAAGTGTTTTCGTCTGTTTATAGTCGTTTAGTCACCTTTTTGTGGAGCTTTCATCCGTTTTTAGTCGTTTTTTGTCACGTTTTTGTGATTTTTTCATCTGTTTTTAGTCGTTTCATCATGTTTTTGTGGACTTTTGCGTCTGTTTTTAGTCATTTCATCATATTTTTGTGGTGTTTTGATCTTTTTTCAGTCGTTTTGTCATGTTTTTGTGGTGTTTTCATCCGTTTTTAGCTGTTTGTCATGTTTTTGTCGTGTTTTTGTCTGCTTTTAGTCGTTTCATCACGTTTTTGTGGTGTTTTCATCTGTTTTAAGTCGTTTCATAATGTTTTTGTGGTGTCTTGATCTTTTTTCAGTCGTTTTGTCATGTTTTTGTGGTGTGTTTCGTCTGTTTATAGTTGTTTTATCACGTTTTTTTGGTGTTTTCATCTGTTATTAGTCATTTTTGTCATGTTTTTGTGGTGTTTTCATCTGTTTTAAGTCGTTTCATCATATTTGTGGTGTTTTCGTCTGTTTTAAGTCGTTTCATAATGTTTTTGTGGTGTTTTGATCTTTTTTCAGTCGTTTTGTCATGTTTTTGTGGTGTTTTCATCCGTTTTTAGCTGTTTGACATGTTTTTGTCGTGTTTTTGTCTGCTTTTAGTCGTTTCGTCATGTTTCTGTGGAGTTTTGCGTCTGTTTTTAGTCTTTTTGTCATGTTCTTGTGGTGTTTTCGTCTGTTTTTAGTCATTTCATCACGTTTATGTGTTGTTTTCATCTGTTTTTAGTCGTTACATCATGTTTTTGTGAAGTTTTGCGTCTGTTTTTAGTTGTTTTGTTATGTTCTTGAAGTGTTTTCGTCTGTTTTTAGTCGTTTCATCACGTTTTTGTTGAGTTTTGCATCTGTTTTTAGTTGTTTCATCACGGTTTTGTGGTGTTTTCATCGGTTTTAAGAGGTTTCATCACGTTTTTGTGGTGTTTTCATCTGTTTTTAGTCGTTTTTGTGGTGTCTTGCGTCTGTTTTTAGCCGTTTCATCACGTTTTTGTGGTGTGTTTCGTCTGTTTATAGTTGTTTTATCACATTTTTTTGGTGTTTTCATCTGTTTCTAGTCATTTTTGTCATGTTTTTGTGGTGTTTTCATCTGTTTTAAGTCGTTTCATCATATTTGTGGTGTTTTCGTCTGTTGTTTGTCGTTTCATCACATTTTTGTTGGTGTTTTCGTCTGTTTTTAGTCGTTTTGTCACGTTTTAGTGCTATTTTAATCAGTTTTTAGTCGTTTTGTCATGTTTCTGTGGAATTTTGCGTCTGTTTTTAGTCGTTTCATCACGTTTTTGTGGTGTTTTCGTCTGTTTTCAGTCGTTTCATCACGTTTTTGTTGTGTTTTCATCTGTTTTTAGTCGTTTTGTCATGTTATTGTGGTGTTTTCATCTGTTTTTAGTCGTTCAATATTGTTTTTGTGGAGTTTTGCGTGTGTTTTTAGTTGTTTTGTCATGTTTTTGTGGAGCTTTGCTTCTGCTTTTAATCATTTCATCACATTTTCGTTGAATTTTGCTTCTTTTTGCGGCGTTTTCATCTATCTTTAGTCATTTTTGTCATGTTTTTGTGTTGTTTTCATCTGTTTCTAATCGTTTCGTCATGTTTTTGTGGTGTTTTCATCTGTTTTTAGTCGTTTTGTAATGTTTTTGTGGTGTTTTCATCCGTTTTTTAGTCGATTTTTCGTGTTTTTGTGGTGTTTTCGTCTGTTTTAGGTGTTGTTTTCATCTGTTTCTAAGTGTTTCATCATGTTTTTGTGGTGTTTTCATCTGTTTTTAGTCGTTTCATTATGTTTTTGTGGAGTTTTGCGTCTGTTTTTAGTCGTTTCATCACGTTTTTGTGGTGTTTTTGTCTGTTTTTAATCGTTTTGTCACGTTTTTGTGGTGTTTTCATATGTTTTTAGTTGTTTTGTTATGTTCTTGAAGTGTTTTCGTCTGTTTATAGTCGTTTAGTCACCTTTTTGTGGAGCTTTCATCCGTTTTTAGTCGTTTTTTGTCACGTTTTTGTGATTTTTTCATCTGTTTTTAGTCGTTTCATCATGTTTTTGTGGACTTTTGCGTCTGTTTTTAGTCATTTCATCATATTTTTGTGGTGTTTTGATCTTTTTTCAGTCGTTTTGTCATGTTTTTGTGGTGTTTTCATCCGTTTTTAGCTGTTTGTCATGTTTTTGTCGTGTTTTTGTCTGCTTTTAGTCGTTTCATCACGTTTTTGTGGTGTTTTCATCTGTTTTAAGTCGTTTCATAATGTTTTTGTGGTGTCTTGATCTTTTTTCAGTCGTTTTGTCATGTTTTTGTGGTGTGTTTCGTCTGTTTATAGTTGTTTTATCACGTTTTTTTGGTGTTTTCATCTGTTATTAGTCATTTTTGCCATGTTTTTGTGGTGTTTTCATCTGTTTTAAGTCGTTTCATCATATTTGTGGTGTTTTCGTCTGTTTTAAGTCGTTTCATAATGTTTTTGTGGTGTTTTGATCTTTTTTCAGTCGTTTTGTCATGTTTTTGTGGTGTTTTCATCCGTTTTTAGCTGTTTGACATGTTTTTGTCGTGTTTTTGTCTGCTTTTAGTCGTTTCATAATGTTTTTGTGGTGTTTTGCGTCTTCCGGTTCCGGCGCTGTGTAAAGCGGCAGCCAGCAACAGTTGCTCCCTCTCCTTTCCGCACTTTTTAGCTATTTTATCTTATTTTACAGTCTTTTTATTAAGTACTTTTTCCTGTAAGTCGTAGTGCTAACCTTAGCCAACTATGTTCGTGAACTTTCTTACGTGTTTTTTGTCCGTTTGTCTCATTCTTGGGACTATTTTCTCCGTCTGGACGCAACAATGCGGCGGCTCCATTGTTTACACCCGTGAACAGCTGTTGTCGCTAGCACCAACGGCGCTAATGCGGGAGAGGCCTGAAATCCCCAAAGAACTGAGGAGAAAATACAGGGGATGTAAGGCTGGACGTAAACAACGGGAAAAGAAGAGGAGATATAAACCATCTCTCCCTTCCATCACCATGGGGAACGTGAGGTCGCTGGCTAACAAGATGGACGAGCTGGCGGGCCTGGTGAAGACTCAGTGGAGGTATCGTGTGAGCAGTGTGCTGTGTTTCACGGAGACGTGGCTCCACGAGGACATCCCGGACTCGAACGTAACTGTGGACGGCTTTCAGACTGTTCGGGCGGACAGGAGTCACCGTGAGAGTGGCAAGAGGAAAGGTGGGGGACTTGCTATTCTTATTAACAACAAGTGGTGTCATCCTGGACACGTTACTGTAAAGGAGCGTGTGTGTAGCCCGGACATTGAGCTGCTTGCCGTGAGTCTGCGGCCATATTATCTGCCGAGGGAGTTTTCACACATGATCGTTCTGGTTGTTTACGTTCCTCCGACTGCAAACGCGGCGCGCGCGAGTGACGTCATCCACACCGTCGTCGCGGGACTTCAGACACGGCACCCAGACGCATTCATTGCAATATCTGGGGACTTCAACCACATCACTCTGGCTGCAACACTGCCCACTTTCAAGCAGTTTGTGGACTGTCCCACCAGGGAAAACAAGACACTGGATCTGCTGTATGCTGACTTCCGGTTCCGGGTCGCTGCTCGTGTGGTCGACCGGACGGAGCACAGAGCAACTTTTAGCGTTATTTAGCATTTATTACGTTTTTCTACTATTTTATTTATACGTACTGTCACTTTTTAGTTTACCCTCTGCATGCCACACACGCCGAGTGTGTTTTTCCAACTTTTTAACTACGTTACAAAGACGTAGCGGACTTTTCCTTCCTGCCCGTCCCCTCGTGACGCTCTCTTTGTTTACCTTCCTGTTAACCCCGTGACTGCCGGACAACGCGGAAGTTATTCTCCTGTTTTTCTTTCCTCTTCACCCGGGACTTATTCTCCGCTCGGCATGGATATACCCGTGTTTTTCATGGCCATTCTTCACGTGTGGTTTCTCCTGGAGTTTGTGACGGCGAGCAGAAACAACGACCAGAAGAACACGTACTCCAGAGAGACCCTACTACAGCTCGGACTCCATCCTCTACACGCCTTCGCCGTAGACTCGCTACCGAAGGAATTACTGCGGAGTAACTCAACCAGCCATGACAAGTCCACACACAAGAACAATAAGGTAACCAGAAGGGGCAAGAGAAAGAGCGGAATAAGAGCCAGGCTCAAACGGGAGACTTGTAAACAACGGCCGCTTCCATCTATCGTCCTAGCTAATGTTAGATCCCTCCGGAACAAAACGGACGAGCTACAAGCTAACGTTAACCACATGCATGAGTACAGGACTGCCTCGGTTCTTGCTTTCACTGAGACGTGGTTAAATAAGAACGACGATGACCATGCCCTGCACGTTGATGGCTTCGGCCCCCCTCTAAGACTTGATCGAGACAGTGAGCTCACCGGTAAACAACATGGCGGCGGCGTGTGTCTGTATGTAAACACACGCTGGTGCTCAACGATCGTCGTGAGGGAGAAACTGTGCACCCCGGACATTGAGCTTCTGGCTGTCTCCCTTCGCCCTTTCTACCTACCCAGAGAGTTTCCTCAGCTCTTTGTCATCCTGGTTTACATCCACCCCAGAGCCAACGCAGTCACAGCCACTGAACACATCACAGACTCCTTAAACAAACTGGACCACATTTCACCGGACTCTCCCAAATTCATCTTGGGTGATTTCAACCACTGCTCCCTGGACAAATCATTAAAAGGTTATCAACAGTATATCACATGCCACACACGCCAGGAGAAGACACTGGACAAGTGCTATGGTTCAGTACCCGACGCATACAGATCTGTCGCCCTCCCCCCTCTGGGCTCTGCTGATCACCATGCCATCCTGCTTGCTCCGGCTTACATCTCTGTCATGAGAAGGGTGAAGAAAGTTGTCAAGAACATCAAGCAGTGGACCAACGAAAGCATCATCACACTCCAAGGATGCTTTGAATCCACTGACTGGGACAACCTCCTGGCCCCCTCTGATGACATTAATGAACATGTGGACACTGTGTCATCGTACATTTCCTTCTGTGTGGACAACATCATCCCCTCCAAAACGGTCACTATCTACCCCAACAACAAACCCTGGATCACCAAAGAGCTCAAGGAGATCCTCAACAAGAAGAAAAGGGTCTTCTTCACCGGCTCTGAAATGGAGAAAAAGGAGGTCAACAGAGAGGTCAAGCATGCCATAAAAACTGCC
Organism: Echiichthys vipera; assembly: GCF_963691815.1. Classification (NCBI taxonomy): domain Eukaryota; kingdom Metazoa; phylum Chordata; class Actinopteri; order Perciformes; family Trachinidae; genus Echiichthys; species Echiichthys vipera. The sequence continues at coordinate 163,240 of NC_139835.1, forward strand.
AAGCTGGAGTACAAGAACAAAGTGGAGGAGTGCTTCGCGCAGGGTAACCTCCGCTCAGCCTGGCAGGGACTTAAGAACATGGCTGCTGTGAACACTGCTGCCAGCAACACAAAAACCATCCAGGTTTCAGGCAGCAGCTCTTCATCTCTCCCCAATGACCTTAACTCTTTCTACACAAGGTTCGAGCAGGACAACACCACCCAGCTGGAAGAAGTGATGTCCAAGCTCAAGCCCAGTGACTCAGCAGCCTTCACCTTCAGTGAAGAGGACGTGGTGAAAGCCCTCAGGAAGACAAGGGAGAACAGCTCACCTGGCCCAGACAACATCAGCGGCCGCGTCCTGAAGCACTGTGCTGAGCAGCTAGGGGGCGTGTTTCAGACCCTGTTCCAAAGATCCATGGACAGCAGCATAGTCCCCCAGCAATGGAAACACTCAACAGTTATCCCCATCCCCAAGAAAAGCGCCGTTAAATGTCTGAATGACCTCCGGCCGGTGGCCCTCACCTCTCTTGTGATGAAGGCCATGGAGAGGATCATAAAACAACGCATCATCAGGGAAACCCACTCCCAGATGGACCCGCTCCAATTCGCCTATCGAGCTGGAAGGGGCGTCGATGATGCAAAAACATTCATTATAGACACTGTTCACAAACACCTGGAGCGCCCCAACACCGCAGCCAGACTCCTGTTTGCAGACTTCTCCTCTGCATTTAATACCATGCAGCCCCACATCCTGGCTGACAAACTCTCAGCCCTCTTTCACCTGGACCAACTGCTAATCCTGTGGATACTGGACTTCCTGACCAACCGTTCACAGAGAGTCCTGGTCAACAGCACCTTCTCCGACCTCCAACACACCTCAACCGGCTCCCCTCAGGGCTGTGTGCTCTCACCTCTGCTCTTCATCCTCTACACCGATGACTGCAGAACCACACAGCCTAACTGTCATCTGGTGAAGTACGCTGACGACACCGTCCTCCTGTCTCTGCTGTCAGGCCCATCTCTGCACCACGGACCAGCTCTTCAGGAGTTTGTGGAGTGGTGTGACAGCTCCTGCCTGGAGCTGAATGTCAACAAAACCAAAGACATGGTGGTGACCTTCTCCAACAAGCAGAGGGAACTGGCTGCATCAGCAAACACTGGGATCCACGGGAAGCCTGTCGAAGCAGTTGAGGAGTACAGGTACCTGGGCACCATCTTCGACAGCCTGCTGAAATTCTCCTCCAACACAGAGGAGATTCTCAGGAAATGTCAGCAGCGGAAATACCTCCTTAGGAAGCTCAATTCCTTTGGAGTCAGCAAGAACATCCTCCTGACCTTTTACTACTCCTTCATCGAGAGCATCATCACGTTCTCCATCACATGCTGGTTCTACTCCACCAGCCTCCAGAACAGAAACCGCCTGCAGAGCGTCGCCACTGTCTGTTCTAAGATCATTGGACTTCCTGTTAGAACTCTATCGACCATCCACGAGCAGCAGACACTCAGGTTAGCTGGTCAGATCATGCAGGACCCCTCTCACGCTCTCTTCTCAGCGTTTGAGTGGCTCCCCTCAGGACGCCGTCTTCGCTGTCCCTGCTGCAGGACACAGAGGAGAAGAGCAACCTTCATCCCCAGGGCTGTCCAGCTCCTCAACTCCTGACCCCTCTGACAATCCCCCTCCCCACTCCTGACACCCTCCCCTGGACACTTCACCCCCCCCCCCCCCCCCCCCACTCCAGACACCCTCCCTGGACACCGCACCCCCCTCTCCCCCCCGGACACCCCTCCCTTCACCCCTCCTCCTCCCCTCTCCAGACATCCTCCCTGGACACCATCACCATCACCCCCCCTCCCCACCCCTGACACCTTCCCTGGACACCTTCACCCCCTGGACACCCCCCCCCCCCCCCCGGACACTCACCGGACATGTGAACTGGCTATCTACCTCCACTCCTGTCCTCAAAGCTGTGAACTACTGGTTGATTCACAATTCCACTTATTCTGTTCACTCTGTTTATAATGATACTGGACTGTTGCACTACGCCACTTATTTATTCTGTTATTATGTTCACACTTATTCTGTTACTCTGTTCTTACTGGTCCACTTGATTGATTCTGTTAGTTATGTTAATTTATGGTATTAATGCACTGCTCCACTTTTTTGTGTTATCAGGTCTTATATTGTATCCATGACAGCACTATGGTCACTTTATTTTTCAGTATTCATCTGTTACACAGAGCTAGCATATACTTAGACTGCTGTTTTCCTGCCATGCACCACCATCACTTTATTATTCACTTTATTATTTAGCTTATAGTTATATATTATATTTATACTCTATTACTGCACTATAGTTCTGTTACGTCTGCTCATTACACACATGTATCATGTCTGACCTCATCTGGATCTGATCACTGTCCACTTATATCTTCTCTGCACTACAGTTCTGTTTATACCTGTTTCAACAGTCTACTGCATGTTTACATTGTTTACATCATAAACACCCGTTCACATGTCTGCTTACATCATATACACATATGTCTTTCTACATCTCACGCCGACGATGTTCTCTGTATCTAACCTGTACTAACACACTAACATCCTGACACTTATCCTACCTGTACTAACACACTAACATCCTGACACTTACTCTTCTTTTACACTTTATTCTTGTGTTAGGTTAAAATGTTTTTTGTATAATTGCACTGTCGTGATTTGCTGCTCTGTGTGCCTTGAATTGCCCCCCGGGGACAAATAAAGTTTTTTGAATTGAATTGAATGTTAAGGAGGCTTACAGCTCCACTGCCCTTCCTCCTCTTGGAAGATCAGATCACAACCTCATCCATCTGCAGCCCCTGTATAAGCCCCAAGTCCAGCGGCTTCCTGTGACCACCAGGACTGTGAGGAGATGGTCACAGGAGACTGACGAAGCTTTACAGGGTTGCTTTGAACTCACAGACTGGGATTTGCTCTGTAATTCACATGGGGAGGACCTTGATGATCTCACGGACTGCATAACAGGGTACATCAATTTCTGTGTGGACAGCGTTGTTCCTACAGAGACTGTACTCTGTTTCCCAAATAACAAGCCGTGGGTCACCAGAGACATCAAGGTCCTGCTGAATGCGAAGAAGAGGGCCTTCAGAGAGGGGGACAGAGAGCAGATGAGGCAGGTCCAGAGGGAGCTGAAGGAGAGGATCCAACAGGGCAAAGACACCTACAGGAGGAAGCTGGAGCACAAACTCCAGCAGAACAACTTAAAGGACGTGTGGAGCGGCATGAGGAGCATCACTGGCTACAAACCATCTGGTAGCCAGACGGTAGGAGGTGGTACTGAACGTGCCAATGAGCTAAATCTGTTCTTCAACAGATTTGATGAAAGGGCTCTGGACCACCTCCCCACGGCTCCTCTACAACCACCCACCTCCAAACCTCCAACCCTGCTGACACCTCCCCCTCAATTCCTTCCTGATTTTGCCCTACCTGTCCCCTCCCCCCCGCCATCACCTCTCTCCACCCCCACCAACACACACAGCAGACAGACCTTCACTGCAGAGCAGGTGAGGAAGGAGCTGTGCAGACTCCGCCCAGGCAAGGCAGCGGGTCCCGACGGTGTCAGCCCGAGGGTCCTCAAAACTTGTGCGATCCAGCTGTGTGGAGTCCTGCAGTACATCTACAACCTCAGCCTGAGTCTCGAGAAGGTCCCTGTGCTGTGGAAGACATCCTGCCTGGTACCATTACCAAAGAAGGTGCGTCCCAGCACCTCAGAAGACTACAGACCGGTGGCGCTGACGTCGCACCTGATGAAGTCCCTGGAGAGGCGGGTTCTTTCACTTCTTCGGCCCCTGGTCAGCTCATCACTGGACCCTCTACAGTTTGCCTACCAGCCGAGACTAGGAGTGGAGGATGCTATCATCTTCCTGCTCAACCGTGCCTGCGCCCACCTGGACAGAGCGGGGACCACAGTGAGAATCTTGTTCATGGACTTCTCAAGTGCGTTGAACACCATCCGGCCTGCTCTGCTGGGACGGAAGCTGACGGCGATGCAGGTGGACCCTCCCCTGGTTTCCTGGATTACGGATTACTTGACGGGTCGACCACAGTATGTCAGACTGCAGGACGGAGTGTCTGACACCGTGGTCTGCAGCACTGGAGCTCCACAGGGTACTGTTCTTTCCCCATTTCTGTTCACCCTGTACACCTCAGACTTTCAGTTCCTCTCTGAGTCCTGCCACCTGCAGAAGTTTGCCGACGATTCTGCAATTGTTGGCTGTGTCAGTGAGGGGAAGGAGGAGGAGTAAATGGGGCGTTGTGGACTCCTTTGTCGACTGGTGTGCAGCTAATCACCTGATTCTAAACGCCACCAAGACAAAGGAGCTAGTGGTGGATTTCCGCAGGAGTAAATCTGCCCCCACACCCATCTCCATCAACGGCGTGACTGTGGATGTTGTCCAGGATTACAAATATCTTGGAGTATACCTGGACAACAAACTGGACTTTTCCAAGAACACTGAGGCTGTATACAAGAAGGGCCAGAGTCGTCTCTATTTCCTGAGGAGGCTCCAGTCATTCAATGTTTGTAACACCATGCTGAGGATGTTCTACCAGTCAGTGGTAGCCAGTGCCATCTTCTTTGCTGTTGTGTGCTGGGGCAGCAGACTGAGGGCAGCAGACACAAAGAGGATCAGTAAGATCATCAGGAAGGCTGGCTCCGTCCTGGGGGTCAAACTGGACTCTTTGGTGGCGGTGTCTGAGAGGAGGATGCTGTCTAAACTGCACAGCATCCTGGACAATAACTCTCACCCTCTCCACCAGCTGCTGACCTCCAGCAGAAGCACATTCAGCCATAGACTCATTCTCCCCCGGTGTAATACTGAACGCCGGAGGAAGTCTTTTCTTCCGGCGGCCATCAAACTTTATAATTCATCTCCCCCCAGTCAGGTAAGGAACAGTGGAGACACTGTATCCTGAAAATGTCACTTTGTCACTATATACCATCACTGCATCACTTTATTCAGTTGTACTTTATTCAGTTGTACTGTCACTTACTTCAGTAAGTAATGCTGCTATACTACACTGTCACTTTATATCACCACTACATCACTTTATTTATTTATTAATGGTTTACTGTAACTATCTGCTGATATACTTACTGTGCTTTAGGACATGCTGCTACATTTCACTGTGGTTTACTGTAACTGACTTAAGTACGAAATGCTGCTACACTCCACTGTGCCATACTGTCACTTAGTTCTGTAGGACATGCTGCTACATTTTTAACATTTTTAACACTTATAACTTATCGCTCCTTCTCACTTATTTAGTTTGTACTTATTTTATTTCAATCTGCTGCTAAACTGCACGCTGCGTATTGTTGTATATTGTATATACCTACGCTTAACCACGACGTCTGTTGCACTCTGTCACACTTGGTTCATTGCTTGATTTATCTGACGTTAGCTTTATTTTGATTTGATTTATGTTTATGCTTATTGTTACTCTGATCCTTTTCCGCCTTTGTATCGAAACTGTTGCACAATAATTTCCCTCGGGATAAATAAAGCTTCTTGAATCTTGAATCTTGAATCTTTTTAGTATTTTTCTCAGGTTTTTGTGGTGTTGCCTGTTTTTAATCGTTTTGTCACGCTTTGGTGGTGTTTTCATCTGTTTTTAGTCGTTTTTGTGGTGTCTTGCGTTTGTTTTTAGTCGTTTCATCACGTTTTTGTGGTGTGTTTCGTCTGTTTATAGTTGTTTTATCACGTTTTTGTGGTATTTTCATCCGTTTTTAGTCTTTTTTGTCACGTTTTTGTGGTGTTTTCATCTGTTTTTAGTCGTTTCATCATGTTTTTCTGGAGTTTTGCGTCTGTTTTTAGTTGTTTTGTCATGTTCTTGTGGTGTTTTCGTCTGTTTTTAGTCGTTTCATCACGTTTTTGTGGTGTTTTCATCCGTGTTTAGTCGTTTTTATAATGTTTTTGTGTAGTTTTGCGTCTGTTTTTAGTCGTTTTGTCATGTTTTTGTGGTGTTGTCTGTTTTTAATCGTTTTGTCACGTTTTAGTGGTGTTCATCTGTTTTTAGTCGTTTTGTCATGTTCTTTTGGAGTTTTGCGTCTGTTTTTAGTCTAATCATCATGTTTTTGTGGAGTTTTGCGTCTGTTTTTAGTCGTTTCATCACGTTTTTGTGGTGTTTTCGTCTTTTTTTAGTTGTTTTATCATGTTTTTGTGGTGTTTTAATCTGTTTTTAGACGTTTCATCACGTTTTTGCGCAGTTTTTATCTGTTTTTAGTCTTTTTGTCACATTTTTGTGGTGTCTTGCGTCCGTTTTTAGTCGTTTCATCACGTTTTTGTGGTGTGTTTCGTCTGTTTTTAGTTGTTTTATCACGTTTTTGTGGTGTTTTCATCTGTTTTTAGTCATTTTGTCACATTTTTGTGGTGTTTTCATCTGTTTTAAGTCGGTTCATAACGTTTTTGTGGTGTTTTCATCTGTTTTTAGTCGTTTCATCACGTTTTTGTTGGTGTTTTCGTCTGTTTTTAGTAATTCCATCACGTTTTTGTGGTGTTTTCGTCTTTTTTTAGTTGTTTTATCATATTTTTGTGGTGTTTTCATCTGTTTTAAGTGGTTTCATCACGTTTTTGTGGTGTTTTCATCTGTTTTTAGTCGTTTCATCACGTTTTTGTGGTGTTTTCATCTGTTTTTAGTCGTTCAATATTGTTTTTGTGGAGTTTTGCGTGTGTTTTTAGTTGTTTTGTCATGTTTTTGTGGTGTTTTCATCTGTTTGTAGTCGTTTCATCATGTTTTTGTGGTGTTTTTGTCTGTTTTTAGTCGTTTCATCACGTTTTTGTGGAGTTTTGCGTCTGTTTTTAGTTGTTTTGTCATGTTCTTGTGGTGTTTTCGTCTGTTTTTAGTCGTTTTGTCACCTTTTTGTGGTGCTTTCATCCGTTTTTGGTCGTTTCATCATATTTTTGTGGAGTTTTGCGTCTGTTTTTAGTGGTTTTGTCACGTTTTTGTGGTGTTCTCATCTGTTTTAAGTCGGTTCATCACGTTTTTGTGGTGTTTTCATCTGTTTTTAGTCATTTTGTCACGTTTTTGTGGTGTTTTCATCTATTGTAAGTCGGTTCATAACGTTTTTGTGGTGTTTTCGTCTGTTTTTAGTCGTTTCATCACGTTTTTGTTGGTGGTTTCGTCTGTTTTTAGTAATTCCATCACGTTTTTGTGGTGTTTTCGTCTTTTTTTAGTTGTTTTATCATATTTTTGTGGTGTTTTCATCTGTTTTAAGTGGTTTCATCACGTTTTTGTGGTGTTTTCAATTGTTTTTAGTCGTTTCATCACGTTTTTGTGGTGTGTTTCGTCTGTTTTTAGTTGTCTTATCACGTTTTGTGGTGTTTTCATCTGTTTTTAGTCGTTTTATCACGTTTTTGTGGTGTTTTCATCTGTTTTTAGTCATTTTTGTCATGTTTTTGTGGAGCTTTGCATCCGTTTTTAATCGTTTCATCACATTTTTGTGGAATTTTGCGTCTGTTTTCAGTCGTTTCATCACGTTTTTGTGGTGTTTTCATCTGTTTTTAGTCGTTTTTGTCATGTTATTGTGGTGTTTTCATCCGTTTTTTAGTCGTTTTTTCGTGTTTTTGTGGTGTTTTCATTTGTTTTTAGTCGTTTTTGTCACCTTTTTGTGGTGTTTGCATCTACTTTAGGTAATTTTTGTCACGTTTTTGTGGTAATTTCATCCATTTTTAGTCTTCTTTTCATGTTTTTGTGGGGTTTTCGTCTGTTTTTAGTCGTTTCATCACGTATTTGTGGTGTTTTCATCTGTTTTCAGTCGTTTCATAATGTTTTTGTGGAGTTTTGCGTCTATTTTTAGTCGTTTTGTCATGTTTTTGTGGAGTTTTGGTCTGTTTTTAATCGTTTTGTCAGGTTTTTGGTGTTTTCATCTATTTTTAGTTGTTTCATCACATTTTTGTGGAGTTTTGCGTCTGTTTTTAGTCATTCTGCATTGTTTTATGGAGCTTTGCGTCTGTTTGTAGTCGTTTTGTCATGTTTTTGTGGTGTTTTCATCCGTTTTTAGTCGTTTTGTCATGTTTTTGTGGGTTTTTTCGACTGTTTTTAGTCGTTTCATCACGTTTTTGTGGTGTTTTCATCTGTTTTTAGTCGTTTCGTCATGTTTTTGTGGAGTTTTGCGTCTGTTTTTAGTTGTTTTGTCATGTTTTTGTGGAGTTTTGCGTCTGTTTTTAGTTGTTTTGTCATGTTTTTGTGGAGTCTTGGTCTGTTTTTAGTGGTTTTGTCAGGTTTTTTGGTGTTTTCATCTGTTTTTAGTTGTTTCATCACATTTTTGTGGAGTTTTGCGTCTGTTTTTAGTCGTTTTGCATTGTTTTATGGAGCTTGGCGTCCGTTTTTAGTCGTTTTGTCATGTTTTTGTGGTGTTTTCATCTGTTTTTAGTCGTTTTGTCATGTTTTTGTGGGTTTTTCGTCTGTTTTTAGTCGTTTCATCACGTTTTTGTGGTGTTGCCTGTTTTTAATTATTTTGTCACGTTTTAGTGGTGTTTTCATCTGTTTTTAGTCGTTTTGTAATGTTTCTGTGGAGTTTTGCGTCTGTTTTTAGTCGTTTCATCATGTTTTTGTGGTGTGTTTCGTCTGTTTTTAGTTGTCTTATCACGTTTTGTGGTGTTTTCATCTGTTTTTAGTCGTTTCATCACGTTTTTGTGGTGTTTTCATCTGTTTTTAGTCATTTTTGTCATGTTTTTGTGGTGTTTTCATCTGTTTTAAGTCGTTTCATAACGTATTTGTGGTGTTTTCGTCTGATTTTAGTCGTTTCATCACGTTTTTGTTGGTGTTTTCGTCTGTTTTTAGTCGTTTTGTCACGTTTTAGTGGTATTTTAAACAGTTTTTAGTTGTTTGTCATATTTCTGTGGAATTTTTCGTCTGTTTTTAGTCGTTTTATCACGTTTTTGTGGTGTTTTTGTCTGTTTTTAGTCGTTTTGCCATGTTTTTGTGGTGTTTTGCGTCTGTTTTAAGTCGTTTCATCACATATTTGTGGTGTTTTCGTCAGTTTTTAGTCGTTTCATCACGTTTTTGTGGTGTTTGGATATGTTTTTAGTTGTTTTGTCATGTTTTTGTGGTGTTTTCATTTGTTTTCAGTCGTTTCATCATGTTTTGTGGAGTTTTGCGTCTGTTTTTAGTCGTTTCATCACTTTTTTGTGGTGTTTCGTCTGTTTTTATTTGTTTAATCAGATTTTTGTGGTGTTTTGATCTTTTTTTGGTCCTTTTGTCATTTTTTTTTGTGGTGTTTTCATCCGTTTTTCGTCGTTTTGTCATGTTTTTGTGGTGTTTTCATCCGTGTTTAGTCGTTTTTATAATGTTTTTGTGTAGTTTTGCGTCTGTTTTTAGTCGTTTTGTCATGTTTTTGTGGTGTTGTCTGTTTTTAATCGTTTTGTCACGTTTTAGTGGTGTTCATCTGTTTTTAGTCGTTTTGTCATGTTCTTTTGGAGTTTTGCGTCTGTTTTTAGTCTAATCATCATGTTTTTGTGGAGTTTTGCGACTGTTTTTAGTCGTTTCATCACGTTTTTGTGGTGTTTTCGTCTTTTTTTAGTTGTTTTATCATGTTTTTGTGGTGTTTTAATCTGTTTTTAGACGTTTCATCACGTTTTTGCGCAGTTTTTATCTGTTTTTAGTCTTTTTGTCACATTTTTGTGGTGTCTTGCGTCCGTTTTTAGTCGTTTCATCACGTTTTTGTGGTGTGTTTCGTCTGTTTTTAGTTGTTTTATCACGTTTTTGTGGTGTTTTCATCTGTTTTTAGTCATTTTGTCACATTTTGGTGGTGTTTTCATCTGTTTTAAGTCGGTTCATAACGTTTTTGTGGTGTTTTCGTCTGTTTTTAGTCGTTTCATCACGTTTTTGTTGGTGTTTTCGTCTGTTTTTAGTAATTCCATCACGTTTTTGTGGTGTTTTCGTCTTTTTTTAGTTGTTTTATCATATTTTTGTGGTGTTTTCATCTGTTTTAAGTGGTTTCATCACGTTTTTGTGGTGTTTTCATCTGTTTTTAGTTGTCTTATCACGTTTTGTGGTGTGTTTCGTCTGTTTTTAGTTGTCTTATCACGTTTTGTGGTGTTTTCATCTGTTTTTAGTCGTTTCATCACGTTTTTGTGGTGTTTTCATCTGTTTTTAGTCATTTTTGTCATGTTTTTGTGGTGTTTTCATCTGTCTTAAGTCGTTTCTTAACATATTTGTGGTGTTTTCGTCTGTTTTTAGTCGTTTCATCACGTTTTTGTTAGTGTTCTGTCTGTTTTTAGTCCTTTTGTCACGTTTTAGTGGTATTTTAATGAGTTTTAGTGGTTTTGTCATGTTTCTGTGGAATTTTGCGTCTGTTTCTAGTCGTTTCATCACGTTTTTGTGGTGTTTTGTCTGATTTTAGTCGTTTTGTCATGTGTTTGTGGTGTTTTGCATCTGTTTAAGTCGTTTCATCACATATTTGTTGTGTTTTCGTCTGTTTTTAGTCGTTTTATCACGTTTTTGTGGTGTTTTCATATGTTTTTAGTTGTTTTGTCATGTTTTTGTGGTGTTTTCATTTGTTTTTAGTCGTTTTGTCATGTTTTTGTGGAGTTTTGCGTCTGTTTTCAGTCGTTTCATCATGTTTTGTGGAGTTTTGCGTCTGTTTTTAGTCGTTTCATCACTTTTTTGTGGTGTTTTCGTCAGTTTTTATTTGTTTTATCAGATTTTTGTTGTGTTTTGATCTTTTTTTGGTCGTTTTGTCATTTGTTTTTGTGGTGTTTTCATCCGTTTTTCGTCGTTTCATCACGTTTTTGTGGTGTTTTCGTCTTTTTTTAGTTGTTTTATCATGTTTTTGTGGTGTTTTAATCTGCTTTTAGACGTTTCATCACGTTTTTGTGGTGTGTTTCGTCCGTTTATAGTTGTTTTATCACGTTTTTGTGGTGTTCTCATCTGTTTTAAGTCGGTTCATCACGTTTTTTCTGTGTTTTCATCTATTGTAAGTCGGTTCATCACGTTTTTGTGGTGTTTTTGTCTGTTTTTAGTCATTTCATCAAGTTTCTGTGGAGTTTTCGTCTGTTTTTAGTTGTTTTGTCATGTTTTTTGTTTTTTTTAATCTGTTTTTAGGAGTTTCATCACGTTTTTGCGGTGTTTCCATCTGTTTTTAGTCGTTTTGTCATGTTTTTGTGGAGCTCTGCGTCCGTTTTTAATTGTTTCATCACATTTTTGTGGAATTTTGCGTCTGTTTTCAGTCGTTTCATCACATTTTTGTGGTGTTCTCATCTGTTTTTAGTCGTTTTTGTCATGTTATTGTGGTGTTTTCATCGTTTTTTTTGTCGTTTTTTCGTGTTTTTGTGGTGTTTTCGTCTGTTTTAGGTGTTGTTTTCATCTGTTTCTAAGTGTTTCATCATGTTTTTGTGGTGTTTTCATCTGTTTTTAGTCGTTTCATTATGTTTTTGTGGAGTTTTGCGTCTGTTTTTAGTCGTTTCATCACGTTTTTGTGGTGTTTTTGTCTGTTTTAAATCGTTTTGTCACGTTTTTGTGGTGTTTTCATCTGTTTTTAGTCGTTTCGTCATGTTTCTGTGGAGTTTTGCGTCTGTTTTTAGTCTTTTTGTCATGTTCTTGTGGTGTTTTCGTCTGTTTTTAGTCATTTCATCACGTTTATGTGTTGTTTTCATCTGTTTTTAGTCGTTACATCATGTTTTTGTGAAGTTTTGCGTCTGTTTTTAGTTGTTTTGTTATGTTCTTGAAGTGTTTTCGTCTGTTTTTAGTCGTTTCATCACGTTTTTGTTGAGTTTTGCATCTGTTTTTAGTTGTTTCATCACGGTTTTGTGGTGTTTTCATCGGTTTTAAGAGGTTTCATCACGTTTTTGTGGTGTTTTCATCTGTTTTTAGTCGTTTTTGTGGTGTCTTGCGTCTGTTTTTAGCCGTTTCATCACGTTTTTGTGGTGTGTTTCGTCTGTTTATAGTTGTTTCATCACATTTTTTTGGTGTTTTCATCTGTTTCTAGTCATTTTTGTCATGTTTTTGTGGTGTTTTCATCTGTTTTAAGTCGTTTCATCATATTTGTGGTGTTTTCGTCTGTTGTTTGTCGTTTCATCACATTTTTGTTGGTGTTTTCGTCTGTTTTTAGTCGTTTTGTCACGTTTTAGTGCTATTTTAATCAGTTTTTAGTCGTTTTGTCATGTTTCTGTGGAATTTTGCGTCTGTTTTTAGTCGTTTCATCACGTTTTTGTGGTGTTTTCGTCTGTTTTCAGTCGTTTCATCACGTTTTTGTTGTGTTTTCATCTGTTTTTAGTCGTTTTGTCATGTTATTGTGGTGTTTTCATGTGTTTTTAGTCGTTCAATATTGTTTTTGTGGAGTTTTGCGTGTGTTTTTAGTTGTTTTGTCATGTTTTTGTGGAGCTTTGCGTCCGTTTTTAATCATTTCATCACATTTTCGTTGAATTTTGCTTCTTTTTGCGGCGTTTTCATCTATCTTTAGTCATTTTTGTCATGTTTTTGTGTTGTTTTCATCTGTTTCTAATCGTTTCGTCATGTTTTTGTGGTGTTTTCATCTGTTTTTAGTCGTTTTGTAATGTTTTTGTGGTGTTTTCATCCGTTTTTTAGTCGATTTTTCGTGTTTTTGTGGTGTTTTCGTCTGTTTTAGGTGTTGTTTTCATCTGTTTCTAAGTGTTTCATCATGTTTTTGTGGTGTTTTCATCTGTTTTTAGTCGTTTCATTATGTTTTTGTGGAGTTTTGCGTCTGTTTTTAGTCGTTTCATCACGTTTTTGTGGTGTTTTTGTCTGTTTTAAATCGTTTTGTCACGTTTTTGTGGTGTTTTCATCTGTTTTTAGTCGTTTCGTCATGTTTCTGTGGAGTTTTGCGTCTGTTTTTAGTCTTTTTGTCATGTTCTTGTGGTGTTTTCGTCTGTTTTTAGTCATTTCATCACGTTTATGTGTTGTTTTCATCTGTTTTTAGTCGTTACATCATGTTTTTGTGAAGTTTTGCGTCTGTTTTTAGTTGTTTTGTTATGTTCTTGAAGTGTTTTCGTCTGTTTTTAGTCGTTTCATCACGTTTTTGTTGAGTTTTGCATCTGTTTTTAGTTGTTTCATCACGGTTTTGTGGTGTTTTCATCGGTTTTAAGAGGTTTCATCACGTTTTTGTGGTGTTTTCATCTGTTTTTAGTCGTTTTTGTGGTGTCTTGCGTCTGTTTTTAGCCGTTTCATCACGTTTTTGTGGTGTGTTTCGTCTGTTTATAGTTGTTTTATCACATTTTTTTGGTGTTTTCATCTGTTTCTAGTCATTTTTGTCATGTTTTTGTGGTGTTTTCATCTGTTTTAAGTCGTTTCATCATATTTGTGGTGTTTTCGTCTGTTGTTTGTCGTTTCATCACATTTTTGTTGGTGTTTTCGTCTGTTTTTAGTCGTTTTGTCACGTTTTAGTGCTATTTTAATCAGTTTTTAGTCGTTTTGTCATGTTTCTGTGGAATTTTGCGTCTGTTTTTAGTCGTTTCATCACGTTTTTGTGGTGTTTTCGTCTGTTTTCAGTCGTTTCATCACGTTTTTGTTGTGTTTTCATCTGTTTTTAGTCGTTTTGTCATGTTATTGTGGTGTTTTCATCTGTTTTTAGTCGTTCAATATTGTTTTTGTGGAGTTTTGCGTGTGTTTTTAGTTGTTTTGTCATGTTTTTGTGGAGCTTTGCGTCTGTTTTTAATCATTTCATCACATTTTCGTTGAATTTTGCTTCTTTTTGCGGCGTTTTCATCTATCTTTAGTCATTTTTGTCATGTTTTTGTGTTGTTTTCATCTGTTTCTAATCGTTTCGTCATGTTTTTGTGGTGTTTTCATCTGTTTTTAGTCGTTTTGTAATGTTTTTGTGGTGTTTTCATCCGTTTTTTAGTCGATTTTTCGTGTTTTTGTGGTGTTTTCGTCTGTTTTAGGTGTTGTTTTCATCTGTTTCTAAGTGTTTCATCATGTTTTTGTGGTGTTTTCATCTGTTTTTAGTCGTTTCATTATGTTTTTGTGGAGTTTTGCGTCTGTTTTTAGTCGTTTCATCACGTTTTTGTGGTGTTTTTGTATGTTTTTAATCGTTTTGTCACGTTTTTGTGGTGTTTTCATATGTTTTTAGTTGTTTCGTCATGTTTCTGTGGAGTTTTGCATCTGTTTTTAGTCTTTTTGTCATGTTCTTCTGTTTTTTTCGTCCGTTTTTAGTCATTTCATCACGTTTTTGTGGTGTTTTCATCTGTTTTTAGTCGTTTCATCATGTTTTTGTGGACTTTTGCGTCTGTTTTTAGTCGTTTTGCATTGTTTTATGGAGATTTGGGTCTGTTTTTAGTCGTTTCATGATGTTTTTGTGGAGTTTTCATCTGTTTTTAGTCATTTCATCATATTTTTGTGGTGTTTTGATCTTTTTTCAGTCGTTTTGTCATGTTTTTGTGGTGTTTTCATCCGTTTTAGCTGTTTGTCATGTTTTTGTCGTGTTTTTGTCTGCTTTTAGTCGTTTCATCACGTTTTTGTGGTGTTTTCATCTGTTTTTAGTCGTTTCATAATGTTTTTGTGGTGTTATGATCTTTTTTCAGTCGTTTTGTCATGTTTTTGTGGTGTTTTCATCCGTTTTTAGCTGTTTGTCATGTTTTTGTCGTGTTTTTGTCTGCTTTTAGTCGTTTCATAATGTTTTTGTGGTGTTTTGCGTCTGTTTTTAGTAGTTTTCTCAGGTTTTTGTGGTGTTGCCTGTTTTTAATCGTTTTTTTACGCTTTAGTGGTGTTTTCATCTGTTTTTAGTCGTTTTGTCATGATTCTGTGGAGTTTTGCGTGTGTCTTGTGTATCTTGGAGTATACCTGGACAACAAACTGGACTTTTCCAAGAACACTGAGGCTGTATACAAGAAGGGCCAGAGTCGTCTCTATTTCCTGAGGAGGCTCCAGTCATTCAATGTTTGTAACACCATGCTGAGGATGTTCTACCAGTCAGTGGTAGCCAGTGCCATCTTCTTTGCTGTTGTGTGCTGGGGCAGCAGACTGAGGGCAGCAGACGCAAAGAGGATCAGTAAGATCATCAGGAAGGCTGGCTCCGTCCTGGGGGTCAAACTGGACTCTTTGGTGGCGGTGTCTGAGAGGAGGATGCTGTCTAAACTGCACAGCATCCTGGACAATAACTCTCACCCTCTCCACCAGCTGCTGACCTCCAGCAGAAGCACATTCAGCCATAGACTCATTCTCCCCCGGTGTAATACTGAACGCCGGAGGAAGTCTTTTCTTCCGGCGGCCATCAAACTTTATAATTCATCTCCCCCCAGTCAGGTAAGGAACAGTGGAGACACTGTATCCTGAAAATGTCACTTTGTCACTATATACCATCACTGCATCACTTTATTCAGTTGTACTTTATTCAGTTGTACTGTCACTTACTTCAGTAAGTAATGCTGCTATACTACACTGTCACTTTATATCACCACTACATCACTTTATTTATTTATTAATGGTTTACTGTAACTATCTGCTGTTATACTTACTGTGCTTTAGGACATGCTGCTACATTTCACTGTGGTTTACTGTAACTGACTTAAGTACGAAATGCTGCTACACTCCACTGTGCCATACTGTCACTTAGTTCTGTAGGACATGCTGCTACATTTTTAACATTTTTAACACTTATAACTTATCGCTCCTTCTCACTTATTTAGTTTGTACTTATTTTATTTCAATCTGCTGCTAAACTGCACGCTGCGTATTGTTGTATATTGTATATACCTACGCTTAACCACGACGTCTGTTGCACTCTGTCACACTTGGTTCATTGCTTGATTTATCTGACGTTAGCTTTATTTTGATTTGATTTATGTTTATGCTTATTGTTACTCTGATCCTTTTCCGCCTTTGTATCGAAACTGTTGCACAATAATTTCCCTCGGGATAAATAAAGCTTCTTGAATCTTGAATCTTGAATCTTTTTAGTATTTTTCTCAGGTTTTTGTGGTGTTGCCTGTTTTTAATCGTTTTGTCACGCTTTGGTGGTGTTTTCATCTGTTTTTAGTCGTTTTTGTGGTGTCTTGCGTTTGTTTTTAGTCGTTTCATCACGTTTTTGTGGTGTGTTTCGTCTGTTTATAGTTGTTTTATCACGTTTTTGTGGTATTTTCATCCGTTTTTAGTCTTTTTTGTCACGTTTTTGTGGTGTTTTCATCTGTTTTTAGTCGTTTCATCATGTTTTTCTGGAGTTTTGCGTCTGTTTTTAGTTGTTTTGTCATGTTCTTGTGGTGTTTTCGTCTGTTTTTAGTCGTTTCATCACGTTTTTGTGGTGTTTTCATCCGTGTTTAGTCGTTTTTATAATGTTTTTGTGTAGTTTTGCGTCTGTTTTTAGTCGTTTTGTCATGTTTTTGTGGTGTTGTCTGTTTTTAATCGTTTTGTCACGTTTTAGTGGTGTTCATCTGTTTTTAGTCGTTTTGTCATGTTCTTTTGGAGTTTTGCGTCTGTTTTTAGTCTAATCATCATGTTTTTGTGGAGTTTTGCGTCTGTTTTTAGTCGTTTCATCACGTTTTTGTGGTGTTTTCGTCTTTTTTTAGTTGTTTTATCATGTTTTTGTGGTGTTTTAATCTGTTTTTAGACGTTTCATCACGTTTTTGCGCAGTTTTTATCTGTTTTTAGTCTTTTTGTCACATTTTTGTGGTGTCTTGCGTCCGTTTTTAGTCGTTTCATCACGTTTTTGTGGTGTGTTTCGTCTGTTTTTAGTTGTTTTATCACGTTTTTGTGGTGTTTTCATCTGTTTTTAGTCATTTTGTCACATTTTTGTGGTGTTTTCATCTGTTTTAAGTCGGTTCATAACGTTTTTGTGGTGTTTTCATCTGTTTTTAGTCGTTTCATCACGTTTTTGTTGGTGTTTTCGTCTGTTTTTAGTAATTCCATCACGTTTTTGTGGTGTTTTTGTATTTTTTTAGTTGTTTTATCATATTTTTGTGGTGTTTTCATCCGTTTTAAGTGGTTTCATCACGTTTTTGTGGTGTTTTCATCTGTTTTTAGTCGTTTCATCACGTTTTTGTGGTGTTTTCATCTGTTTTTAGTCGTTCAATATTGTTTTTGTGGAGTTTTGCGTGTGTTTTTAGTTGTTTTGTCATGTTTTTGTGGTGTTTTCATCTGTTTGTAGTCGTTTCATCATGTTTTTGTGGTGTTTTTGTCTGTTTTTAGTCGTTTCATCACGTTTTTGTGGAGTTTTGCGTCTGTTTTTAGTTGTTTTGTCATGTTCTTGTGGTGTTTTCGTCTGTTTTTAGTCGTTTTGTCACCTTTTTGTGGTGCTTTCATCCGTTTTTGGTCGTTTTTGTCACGTTTTTGTGTTTTTTTCATCCGTTTTTAGTCGTTTCATCATATTTTTGTGGAGTTTTGCGTCTGTTTTTAGTGGTTTTGTCACGTTTTTGTGGTGTTCTCATCTGTTTTAAGTCGGTTCATCACGTTTTTGTGGTGTTTTCATCTGTTTTTAGTCATTTTGTCACGTTTTTGTGGTGTTTTCATCTATTGTAAGTCGGTTCATAACGTTTTTGTGGTGTTTTCGTCTGTTTTTAGTCGTTTCATCACGTTTTTGTTGGTGGTTTCGTCTGTTTTTAGTAATTCCATCACGTTTTTGTGGTGTTTTCGTCTTTTTTTAGTTGTTTTATCATATTTTTGTGGTGTTTTCATCTGTTTTAAGTGGTTTCATCACGTTTTTGTGGTGTTTTCAATTGTTTTTAGTCGTTTCATCACGTTTTTGTGGTGTGTTTCGTCTGTTTTTAGTTGTCTTATCACGTTTTGTGGTGTTTTCATCTGTTTTTAGTCGTTTTATCACGTTTTTGTGGTGTTTTCATCTGTTTTTAGTCATTTTTGTCATGTTTTTGTGGTGTTTTCATCTGTCTTAAGTCGTTTCTTAACATATTTGTGGTGTTTTCGTCTGTTTTTAGTCGTTTCATCACGTTTTTGTTAGTGTTCTGTCTGTTTTTAGTCCTTTTGTCACGTTTTAGTGGTATTTTAATGAGTTTTAGTCGTTTTGTTATGTTTATGTGGAATTTTGCGTCCTTTTCTAGTCGTTTCATCACGTTTTTGTGGTGTTTTGTCTGATTTTAGTCGTTTTGTCATGTGTTTGTGGTGTTTTGCATCTGTTTTAAGTCGTTTCATCACATATTTGTTGTGTTTTCGTCTGTTTTTAGTCGTTTTATCACGTTTTTGTGGTGTTTTCATATGTTTTTAGTTGTTTTGTCATGTTTTTGTGGTGTTTTCATTTGTTTTTAGTCGTTTTGTCATGTTTTTGTGGAGTTTTGCGTCTGTTTTCAGTCGTTTCATCATGTTTTGTGGAGCATTGCGTCTGTTTTTAGTCTATTCATCATGTTTTTGTGGAGTTTTGCGTCTGTTTTTAGTCGTTTCATCACGTTCTTGTGGTGTTTTCGTCTTTTTTTAGTTGTTTTATCATGTTTTTGTGGTGTTTTAATCTGTTTTTAGACGTTTCATCACGTTTTTGCGCAGTTTTTATCTGTTTTTAGTCTTTTTGTCACATTTTTGTGGTGTCTTGCGTCCGTTTTTAGTCGTTTCATCACGTTTTTGTGGTGTGTTTCGTCCATTTATAGTTGTTTTATCACGTTTTTGTGGTATTTTCATCCGTTTTTAGTCTTTTTTGTCACGTTTTTGTGGTGTTTTCATCTGTTTTTAGTCGTTTCATCATGTTTTTCTGGAGTTTTGCGTCTGTTTTTAGTTGTTTTGTCATGTTCTTGTGATGTTTTCGTCTGTTTTTAGTCATTTTGTCACATTTTTGTGGTGTTTTCATCTGTTTTAAGTCGGTTCATGACGTTTTTGTGGTGTTTTCGTCTGTTTTTAGTCGTTTCATCACGTTTTTGTTGGTGTTTTCGTCTGTTTTTAGTAATTCCATCACGTTTTTGTGGTGTTTTCGTCTTTTTTTAGTTGTTTTATCATATTTTTGTGGTGTTTTCATCTGTTTTAAGTGGTTTCATCACGTTTTTGTGGTGTTTTCATCTGTTTTTAGTCGTTTCATCACGTTTTTGTGGTGTTTTCATCTGTTTTTAGTCGTTCAATATTGTTTTTGTGGAGTTTTGCGTGTGTTTTTAGTTGTTTTGTCATGTTTTTGTGGTGTTTTCATCTGTTTGTAGTCGTTTCATCATGTTTTTGTGGTGTTTTTGTCTGTTTTTAGTCGTTTCATCACGTTTTTGTGGAGTTTTGCGTCTGTTTTTAGTTGTTTTGTCATGTTCTTGTGGTGTTTTCGTCTGTTTTTAGTCGTTTTGTCACCTTTTTGTGGTGCTTTCATCCGTTTTTGGTCGTTTTTGTCACGTTTTTGTGTTTTTTTCATCTGTTTTTAGTCGTTTCATCATATTTTTGTGGAGTTTTGCGTCTGTTTTTAGTGGTTTTGTCACGTTTTTGTGGTGTTCTCATCTGTTTTAAGTCGGTTCAACACGTTTTTGTGGTGTTTTCATCTTTTTTTAGTCATTTTGTCACGTTTTTGTGGTGTTTTCATCTATTGTAAGTCGGTTCATAACGTTTTTGTGGTGTTTTCGTCTGTTTTTAGTCGTTTCATCACGTTTTTGTTTGTGTTTTCGTCTGTTTTTAGTAATTCCATCACGTTTTTGTGGTGTTTTCGTCTTTTTTTAGTTGTTTTATCATATTTTTGTGGTGTTTTCATCTGTTTTAAGTGGTTTCATCACGTTTTTGTGGTGTTTTCATCTGTTTTTAGTCGTTTCATCACGGTTTTGTGGTGTGTTTCGTCTGTTTTTAGTTGTCTTATCACGTTTTGTGGTGTTTTCATCTGTTTTTAGTCGTTTCATCACGTTTTTGTGGTGTTTTCATCTGTTTTTAGTCATTTTTGTCATGTTTTTGAGGTGTTTTCATCTGTCTTAAGTCGTTTCTTAACATATTTGTGGTGTTTTCGTCTGTTTTTAGTCGTTTCATCACGTTTTTGTTAGTGTTCTGTCTGTTTTTAGTCCTTTTGTCACGTTTTAGTGGTATTTTAATGAGTTTTAGTCGTTTTGTCATGTTTATGTGGAATTTTGCGTCTGTTTCTAGTCGTTTCATCACGTTTTTGTGGTGTTTTGTCTGATTTTAGTCGTTTTGTCATGTGTTTGTGGTGTTTTGCATCTGTTTTAAGTCGTTTCATCACATATTTGTTGTGTTTTCGTCTGTTTTTAGTCGTTTTATCACGTTTTTGTGGTGTTTTCATATGTTTTTAGTTGTTTTGTCATGTTTTTGTGGTGTTTTCATTTGTTTTTAGTCGTTTTGTCATGTTTTTGTGGAGTTTTGCGTCTGTTTTCAGTCGTTTCATCATGTTTTGTGGAGTTTTGCGTCTGTTTTTAGTCGTTTCATCACTTTTTTGTGGTGTTTTCGTCTGTTTTTATTTGTTTTATCAGATTTTTGTTGTGTTTTGCTCTTTTTTTGGTCGTTTTGTCATTTGTTTTTGTGGTGTTTTCATCCGTTTTTCGTCGTTTCATCACGTTTTTGTGGTGTTTTCATCCGTGTTTAGTCGTTTTTATAATGTTTTTGTGTAGTTTTGCGTCTGTTTTTAGTCTATTCATCATGTTTTTGTGGAGTTTTGCGTCTGTTTTTAGTCGTTTCATCACGTTCTTGTGGTGTTTTCGTCTTTTTTTAGTTGTTTTATCATGTTTTTGTGGTGTTTTAATCTGTTTTTAGACGTTTCATCACGTTTTTGCGCAGTTTTTATCTGTTTTTAGTCTTTTTGTCACATTTTTGTGGTGTCTTGCATCCGTTTTTAGTCGTTTCATCACGTTTTTGTGGTGTTTTCATCTGTTTTTAGTCGTTCAATATTGTTTTTGTGGAGTTTTGCGTGTGTTTTTAGTTGTTTTGTCATGTTTTTGTGGTGTTTTCATCTGTTTGTAGCTGTTTCATCATGTTTTTGTGGTGTTTTTGTCTATTTTTAGTCGTTTCATCACGTTTTTGTGGTGTTTTCATCCGTGTTTAGTCGTTTTTATAATGTTTTTGTGGAGTTTTGCGTCTGTTTTTAGTCGTTTTGTCATGTTTTTGTGATGTTGTCTGTTTTTAATCGTTTTGTCACGTTTTAGTTGTGTTTTCATCTTTTTTTAGTCGTTTTGTCATGTTCCTTTGGAGTTTTGCGTCTGTTTTTAATCTATTCATCATGTTTTTGTGGAGTTTTGCATCTGTTTTTAGTCGTTTCATCACGTTTTTGTGGTGTTTACGTCTGTTTTTATTCATTTCATCACGTTTTTGTGGTGTGTTTCGTCTGTTTTTAGTTGTTTTATCACGTTTTAGTGGTGTTTTCATCCGTTTTTAGTCTTTTTTGTCACATTTTTGTGGTGTTTTCATCTGTTTTTAAACGTTTCATCATGTTTTTCTGGAGTTTTGCGTCTGTTTTTAGTTGTTTTGTCATGTTCTTGTGGTGTTTTCTACTGTTTTTAGTCGTTTTGTCACATTTTTGTGGTGTTTTCATCTGTTTTAAGTCGGTTCATCACGTTTTTGTGGTGTTTTCATCTGTTTGTAGTCGTTTCATCACGTTTTTGTTGAGTTTTGCCTCTGTTTTTAGTTGTTTCATCACCGTTTAGTGGTGTTTTCATCTGTTTTAAGTGGTTTCATCGCGTTTTTGTGGTGTTTTTATCTGTTTTTAGTCGTTTTTGCGGTATCTTGCGTCTGTTTTTAGTCGTTTCATCACGTTTTTGTGGTGTTTTTTGTCTGTTTATAGTAATTTTGTCATGTTTTTGTGGTGTTTTAATCTGTTTTAGACGTTTCATCATGTTTTTGTGGTGTTTTCATCTGTTTTTAGTCTTTTTGTCACATTTTTGTGGTGTCTTGCGACTGTTTTAAGTCGTTTCATGTCGTTTTTGTCATGTTATTGTGGTGTTTTCATCCGTTTTTTAGTCGTTTTTTCGTGTTTTTGTGGTGTTTTCGTCTGTTTTAGGTGTTGTTTTCATCTGTTTCTAAGTGTTTCATCATGTTTTTGTGGTGTTTTCATCTGTTTTTAGTCGTTTCATTATGTTTTTGTGGAGTTTTGCGTCTGTTTTTACTCCTTTCATCACGTTTTTGTGGTGTTTTTGTCTGTTTTTAATCGTTTTGTCACGTTTTTGTGGTGTTTTCATCTGTTTTTAGTCGTTTCGTCATGTTTCTGTGGAGTTTTGCGTCTGTTTTTAGTCTTTTTGTCATGTTCTTGTGGTGTTTTCGTCTGTTTTTAGTCATTTCATCACGTTTATGTGGTGTTTTCATCTGTTTTTACTCGTTACATCATGTTTTTGTGAAGTTTTGCGTCTGTTTTTTATTTGTTTTGTTATGTTCTTGAAGTGTTTTCGTCTGTTTTTAGTCGTTTCATCACGTTTTTGTTGAGTTTTGCATCTGTTTTTAGTTGTTTCATCACGGTTTTGTGGTGTTTTCATCTGTTTTAAGAGGTTTCATCACGTTTTTGTGGTGTTTTCATCTGTTTTTAGTCGTTTTTGTGGTGTCTTGCGTCTGTTTTTGCCGTTTCATCACGTTTTTGTGGTGTGTTTCGTCTGTTTATAGTTGTTTTATCACATTTTTTTGGTGTTTTCATCTGTTTCTAGTCATTTTTGTCATGTTTTTGTGGTGTTTTCATCTGTTTTAAGTCGTTTCATCATATTTGTGGTGTTTTCGTCTGTTGTTTGTCGTTTCATCACGTTTTTGTTGGTGTTTTCGTCTGTTTTTAGTCGTTTTGTCACGTTTTAGTGCTATTTTAATCAGTTTTTAGTTGTTTTGTCATGTTTCTGTGGAATTTTGCGTCTGCTTTTAGTCGTTTCATCAAGTTTTTGTGGTGTTTTCGTCTGTTTTCAGTCGTTCCATCACGTTTTTGTGGTGTTTTCATCTGTTTTTAGTCGTTTTTGTCATGTTATTGTGGTGTTTTCATCCGTTTTTTAGTCGTTTTTTCGTGTTTTTGTGGTGTTTTTGTCTGTTTTTAGTCGTTTCATCACGGTTTTGTGGTGTTTTCATCTGTTTTAAGTCGTTTCATCACGTTTTTGTGGTGTTTTCATCTGTTTTTAGTTTTTTTTGCGGTGTCTTGCGTCTGTTTTTAGTCGTTTCATCACGTTTTTGTGGTGTGTTTCGTCTGTTTTTAGTTGTCTTATCACGTTTTGTGGTGTTTTCATCTGTTTTTAGTCGTTTCATCACGTATTTGTGGTGTTTTCATCTGTTTTTAGTCATTTTTGTCATGTTTTTGTGGTGTTTTCATCTGTTTTAAGTTGTTTCATAACGTATTTGTGGTGTTTTCGTCTGATTTTAGTCGTTTCAACACATTTTTGTTGGTGTTTTCGTCTGTTTTTAGTAGTTTTGTCACGTTTTAGTGGTATTTTAAACAGTTTTTAGTCGTTTTGTCATGTTTCTGTGGAATTTTTCGTCTGTTTTTAGTCGTTCGTCTGTTTTTAGTTGTCTTATCACGTTTTGTGGTGTTTTCATCTGTTTTTAGTCGTTTCATCACGTATTTGTGGTGTTTTCATCTGTTTTTAGTCATTTTTGTCATGTTTTTGTGGTGTTTTCATCTGTTTTAAGTTGTTTCATAACGTATTTGTGGTGTTTTCGTCTGATTTTAGTCGTTTCAACACTTTTTTGTTGGTGTTTTCGTCTGTTTTTAGTCGTTTTGTCACGTTTTAGTGGTATTTTAAACAGTTTTTAGTCGTTTTGTCATGTTTCTGTGGAATTTTTCGTCTGTTTTTAGTCGTTTCATCATGTTTTGTGGAGTTTTGCGTCTGTTTTTAGTCGTTTCATCACTTTTTTGTGGTGTTTTCGTCTGATTTTATTTGTTTTATCAGATTTTTGTGGTGTTGTGATCTTTTTTTGATCGTTTTGTCATGTTTTTGTGGTGTTTTCATCCGTTTTTAGTCGTTTTGTCATGTTTTTGTGGTGTTGTCT
This sequence comes from Echiichthys vipera, assembly GCF_963691815.1. NCBI lineage: Eukaryota > Metazoa > Chordata > Actinopteri > Perciformes > Trachinidae > Echiichthys > Echiichthys vipera. The sequence continues at coordinate 187,018 of NC_139835.1, forward strand.
GTTTTTAATCGTTTTGTCACGTTTTAGTGGTGTTTTCAACTGTTTTTAGTCTTTTTGTCATTTTCCTTTGGAGTTTTGCGTCTGTTTTTAGTCTATTCATCATGTTTTTGTGGAGTTTTGCGTCTGTTTTTAGTCGTTTCATCACGTTTTTGTGGTGTTTTCGTCTTTTTTTAGTTGTTTTATCATGTTTTTGTGGTGTTTTAATCTGTTTTTAGACGTTTCATCACGTTTTTGCGCAGTTTTCATCTGTTTTTTGTCGTTTCATAATGTTTATGTGGAGTTTTGCGTCTTTTTTTAGTCGTTTTGTCATGTTTTTGTGGAGTCTTGGTCTGTTTGTAGTCGTTTTGTCAGGTTTTTTTGGTGTTTTCATCTGTTTTTAGTCGTTTCATAATGTTTTTGTGGAGTTTTGGTCTGTTTGTAGTCGTTTTGTGAGTTTTTTTTGGTGTTTTGCATCTGTTTTTAGTCGTTTCATCACGTTTTTGTTGAGTATTGCATCTGTTTTTAGTTGCTTCATCACGGTTTTGTGGTGTTTTCATCTGTTTTAAGTCGTTTCATCACGTTTTTGTGTTTTTTTTCATCTGTTTTTAGTTTTTTTTGCGGTGTCTTGCGTCTGTTTTTAGTCGTTTCATCACGTTTTTGTGGTGTATTTCGTCTGTTTTTAGTTGTCTTATCACGTTTTGTGGTGTTTTCATCTGTTTAAAGTCGTTTCATCACGTTTTTGTGGTGTTTTCATCCGTTTTTAGTCGTTTTTATAATGTTTTTGTGGAGTCTTGCGTCTGTTTTTAGTCGTTTTGTCATGTTTTTGTGGTGTTGTCTGTTTTTAATCGTTTTGTCACGTTTTAGTGGTGTTTTCAACTGTTTTTAGTCGTTTTGTCATGTTCCTTTGGAGTTTTGCGTCTGTTTTTAGTCTATTCATCATGTTTTTGTGGAGTTTTGCGTCTGTTTTCAGTCGTTTCATCACGTTTTTGTGGTGTTTTCGTCTTTTTTTAGATGTTTTATCATGTTTTTGTGGTGTTTTAATCTGTTTTTAGATGTTTCATCACGTTTTTGCGCAGTTTTCATCTGTTTTTAGTCGTTTCATAATGTTTTTGTGGAGTTTTGCGTCTGTTTTTAGTCGTTTTGTCATGTTTTTGTGGTGTTTTGCCTCTGTTTTAAGTCGTTTCATCACATATTTGTGGTGTTTTCGTCTGTTTTTAGTTGTTTTATCATATTTTTGTGGTGTTTTGATCTTTGGTTGGTCATTTTGTCACGTTTTTGAGGTGTTTTCATCTACTTTAGGTAATTTTTGTCACGTTTTTGTGTTAATTTCATCCATTTTTAGTCTTTTTTTCATGTTTTTGTGGTGTTTTCGTCTGTTTTTAGTCGTTTCATCACGTATTTGTGGTGTTTTCATCTGTTTTTAGTCATTTTTGTCATGTTTTTGTGGTGTTTTCATCTGTTTTAAGTCGTTTCATAACGTATTTGTTGGGTTTTCGTCTGATTTTAGTCGTTTCAACACTTTTTTGTTGGTGTTTTCGTCTGTTTTTAGTCGTTTTGTCACGTTTTAGTGGTATTTTAAACAGTTTTTAGTCGTTTTGTCATGTTTCTGTGGAATTTTTCATCTGTTTTTAGTCGTTTCATCACGTTTTTGTGGTGTTTTCGTCTGTTTTAAGTCGTTTTGCCTCGTTTTTGTGGTGTTTTGCGTCTGTTTTAAGTCGTTTCATCACATATTTGTGGTGTTTTCGTCTTTTTTTAGTCGTTTCATCACGTTTTTGTGGTGTTTTGATATGTTTTTAGTTGTTTTGTCATGTTTTTGTGGTGTTTTCATTTGTTTTTAGTCTTTTTGTCATGTTTTTGTGGAGTTTTGCGTCTGTTTTAAGTCGTTTCATAACGTATTTGTGGTGTTTTCGTCTGATTTTAGTCGTTTCATCACGTTTTTGTTGGTGTTTTCGTCTGTTTTTAGTCGTTTTGTCACGTTTTAGTGGTGTTTTCGTCTGTTTTTAGTCGTTTTGCCATGTTCCTTTGGAGTTTTGCGTCTGTTTTTAGTCTATTCATCATGTTTTTGTGGAGTTTTGCATCTGTTTTTAGTCGTTTCATCACGTTTTTGTGGTGTTTTCGTCTTTTTTTACTTGTTTTATCATGTTTTTGTGGTGTTATAATCTGTTTTTAGACGTTTCATCACGTTTTTGCGCAGTTTTCATCTGTTTTTAGTCGTTTCATAATGTTTTTGTGGAGTTTTGCGTCTGTTTTTAGTCGTTTTGTCATGTTTTTGTGGAGTCTTGGTCTGTTTGTAGTCGTTTTGTCAGGTTTTTTTTTGTGTTTTCATCTGTTTTTAGTCGTTTCATCACGTTTTTGTTGAGTTTTGCATCTGTTTTTAGTTGTTTCATCACGGTTTTGTGGTGTTTTCATCTGTTTTAAGTGGTTTCATCACGTTTTTGTGGTGTTTTCATCTGTTTTTAGTTTATTTTGCGGTGTCTTGCGTCTGTTTTTAGTCGTTTCATCACGTTTTTGTGGTGTTTCATCCGTTTTTTGTCATTTTTGTCATGTTTTTCTGGTGTTTTCATCTGTTTTAAGTCGTTTCATAACGTATTTGTGGTGTTTTCGTCTGTTTTGGTCGTTTCATCACGTTTTTGTTGGTGTTTTCGTCTGTTTTTAGTCGTTTCATCACGTTTTTGTGGTGTTTTCATCTTTTTTTACTCATTTTTGTCATGTTTTTGTGGTGTTTTCATCTGTTTGAAGTCGTTTCATAACGTATTTGTGGTGTTTTCGTCTGATTTTAGTCGTTTCATCACGTTTTTGTTGGTGTTTTCGTCTGTTTTTAGTCGTTTTGTCACGTTTTAGTGGTGTTTTCGTCTGTTTTTAGTCGTTTCATCACGTTTTTGTGGTGTTTTTGCGTCTGTTTTCAGTCGTTTCATCATGTTTTGTGGAGTTTTGCGTCTGTTTTTAGTCGTTTCATCACTTTTTTGTGGTGTTTTCGTCTGTTTTTAGTCGTTTTGCCATGTTTTTGTGGTGTTTTGCGTCTGTTTTAAGGCGTTTCATCACATACTTGTGGTGTTTTCCTCTGTTTTTAGTCGTTTCATCACGTTTTTGTGGTGTTTTTGCGTCTGTTTTCAGTCGTTTCATCATGTTTTGTGGAGTTTTGCGTCTGTTTTTAGTCGTTTCATCACTTTTTTGTGGTGTTTTCGTCTGTTTTTATTTGTTTTATCATATTTTTGTGGTGTTTTGATTTTTTTTTGGTCGTTTTGTCATGTTTTTGTGGTGTTTTCATCTGTTTTTAGTCGTTTTGTCATGTTTTTGTGGAGTTTTGCGTCTGTTTTCAGTCGTTTCATCATGTATTGTGGAGTTTTGCGTCTGTTTTTAGTCGTTTCATCACTTTTTTGTGGTGTTTTCGTCTGTTTTTATTTGTTTTATCATATTTTTGTGGTGTTTTGATCTTTTTTTGGTCGTTTTGTCATGTTTTTGTGGTGTTTTCATCCGTTTTGAGTTGTTTTTTCATGTTTTTGGTGATGTTTTCGTCTGTTTTTAGTCGTTTCATCACGTTTTTGTGGTGTTTTCAACTGTGTTTAGTCGTTTTTATAATGTTTTTGTGGAGTTTTGCGTCTGTTTTTAGTCGTTTTGTCATGTTTTTGTGGTGTTGTCTGTTTTTAATCGTTTTGTCACGTTTTAGTGGTGTTTTCATCTGTTTTTAGTCGTTTTTTCATGTTCCTTTGGAGTTTTGCGTCTGTTTTTAGTCTATTCATCATGTTTTTGTGGAGTTTTGCGTCTTTTTTTAGTCGTTTCATCACGTTTTTGTTGGTGTTTTCGTCTGTTTTTAGTCGTTTTGTCACATTTTAGTGGTATTCAAACAGTTTTTAGTCGTTTTGTCATGTTTTGTGGAGTTTTGCGTCTGTTTTTAGTCGTTTCATCACTTTTTTGTGGTGTTTTCGTCTGTTTTTATTTGTTTTATCATATTTTTGTGGTGTTTTGATCTTTTTTTGGTCGTTTTGTCATGTTTTTGTGGAGTCTTGGTCTGTTTGTAGTCGTTTTGTCAGGTTTTTTTGGTGTTTTCATCTGTTTTTAGTCGTTTCATCACGTTTTTGTTGAGTTTTGCATCTGTTTTTAGTTGTTTCATCACGGTTTTGTGGTGTTTTCAGCTGTTTTAAGTGGTTTCATCACGTTTTTGTGGTGTTTTCATCAGTTTTTATTTTTTTTTGCGGTGTCTTGCGTCTCTTTTTAGTCGTTTCATCACGTTTTTGTGTCGTGTTTCGTCTGTTTTTAGTCATTTTTGTCATGTTTTTGTGGTGTTTTCATCTGTTTTCAGTCGTTTCATAACGTATTTGTGGTGTTTTCGTCTGATTGTAGTCGTTTCATCACGTTTTTGTTGGTGTTTTGCGTCTGTTTTTAGTCGTTTCATCACGTTTTTGTGGTGTTTTCGTCTTTTTTAGTTGTTTTATCATGTTTTTGTGGTGTTTTAATCTGTTTTTAGACGTTTCATCACGTGTTTGCGCAGTTTTCATCTGTTTTTAGTCTTTTTGTCACATTTTTGTGGTGTCTTGCGTCTGTTTTTAGTCGTTTCATCATGTTTTTGTGGTGTGTTTCGTCTGTTTTTAGTTGTTTTATCACGTTTTTGTGGTGTTTTCATCTGTTTTTAGTCGTTTCATCACGTTTTTGTTGAGTTTTGCATCTGTTTTTAGTTGTTTCATCACGGTTTTGTGGTGTTTTCAGCTGTTTTAAGTGGTTTCATCACGTTTTTGTGGTGTTTTCATCAGTTTTTAGTTTTTTTTGCGGTGTCTTGCGTCTCTTTTTAGTCGTTTTATCACGTTTTTGTGTCGTGTTTCGTCTGTTTTTAGTCATTTTTGTCATGTTTTTGTGGTGTTTTCATCTGTTTTAAGTCGTTTCATAACGTATTTGTGGTGTTTTCGTCTGATTGTAGTCGTTTCATCACGTTTTTGTTGGTGTTTTGCGTCTGTTTTTAGTCGTTTCATCACGTTTTTGTGGTGTTTTCGTCTTTTTTAGTTGTTTTATCATGTTTTTGTGGTGTTTTAATCTGTTTTTAGACGTTTCATCACGTGTTTGCGCAGTTTTCATCTGTTTTTAGTCTTTTTGTCACATTTTTGTGGTGTCTTGCGTCTGTTTTTAGTCGTTTCATCATGTTTTTGTGGTGTGTTTCGTCTGTTTTTAGTTGTTTTATCACGTTTTTGTGGTGTTTTCATCTGTTTTTAGTCGTTTCATCACGTTTTTGTGGTATCTTGCGTTTGTTTTTAGTCGTTTCATCACGTTTTTGTGGTGTTTTCATCTGTTTTTAGTCATTTTTGTCATGTTTTTGTGGTGTTTTCATCTGTTTTAAGTCGTTTCATAACATATTTGTGGTGTTTTCCTCTGTTTTTAGTCGTTTCATCACGTCTTTGATGGTGTTTTCGTCTGTTTTTAGTGCTTTTGTCACGTTTTAGTGGTATTTTAATCAGTTTTTAGTCGTTTTGTCAAGTTTCTGTGGAATTTTGCGTCTGTTTCTAGTCGTTTCATCACTTTTTTGTGGTGTTTTCGTCTGTTTTTAGTCGTTTTGTCTTGTGTTTGTGGTGTTTTGCGTCTGTTTTAAGTCGTTTCATCACATATTTGTGGTGTTTTCGTCTGTTTTTAGTCGTTTCATCACGTTTTTGTGATGTTTTGACATGTTTTTAGTCGTTTTGTCATGTTTTTGTGGAGTTTTACGTATGTTTTCAGTCGTTTCATTACTTTTTTTGTGGTGTTTTTGTCTGTTTTTAGTTGTTTTATCATATTTTTGTGGTGTTTTCATCTGTTTTTAGTCGTTTCATCACGTTTTTGTGGTATCTTGCGTTTGTTTTTAGTCGTTTCATCACGTTTTTGTGGTGTTTTCATCTGTTTTTAGTCATTTTTGTCATGTTTTTGTGGTGTTTTCATCTGTTTTAAGTCGTTTCATAACATATTTGTGGTGTTTTCCTCTGTTTTTAGTCGTTTCATCACGTTTTTGATGGTGTTTTCGTCTGTTTTTAGTGCTTTTGTCACGTTTTAGTGGTATTTTAATCAGTTTTTAGTCGTTTTGTCAAGTTTCTGTGGAATTTTGCGTCTGTTTCTAGTCGTTTCATCACTTTTTTGTGGTGTTTTCGTCTGTTTTTAGTCGTTTTGTCTTGTGTTTGTGGTGTTTTGCGTCTGTTTTAAGTCGTTTCATCACATATTTGTGGTGTTTTCGTCTGTTTTTAGTCGTTTCATCACGTTTTTGTGATGTTTTGACATGTTTTTAGTCGTTTTGTCATGTTTTTGTGGAGTTTTACGTATGTTTTCAGTCGTTTCATTACTTTTTTTGTGGTGTTTTTGTCTGTTTTTAGTTGTTTTATCATATTTTTGTGGTGTTTTCATCTGTTTTTTGTCGTTTCATCACGTTTTTGTTGAGTTTTGCCTCTGTTTTTAGTTGTTTCATCACGGTTTAGTGGTGTTTTCATCTGTTTTAAGTGGTTTCATCACGTTTTTGTGGTGTTTTAATCTGTTTTAAGAGGTTTCATCACGTTTTTGCGCAGTTCTCATCTGTTTTTAGTCTTTTTGTCACATTTTTGTGGTGTCTTGCGTCTGTTTTTAGTCGTTTCATCACGTTTTTGTGGTGTGTTTCGTCTGTTTTTAGTTGTTTTATCACGTTTTTGGTGTGTTTTCATCTGTTTTTAGTCGTTTCATCACGTTTTTGTTGAGTTTTGCATCTGTTTTTAGTTTTTTCATCACGTTTTTGTGGTATTTTAATCAGTTTTTAGTCATATTGTCATGTTTCTGTGGAATTTTTTGTCTGTTTCTAGTCGTTTCATCACGTTTTTGTGGTGTTTTCGTCTGTTTTAAGTGGTTTCATCACGTTTTTGTGGTGTTTTCATCTGTTTTTAGTCATTTTTGTCATGTTTTTGTGGTGTTTTCATCTGTTTTAAGTCGTTTCATAACGTATTTGTTGGGTTTTCGTCTGATTTTAGTCGTTTCAACACTTTTTTGTTGGTGTTTTCGTCTGTTTTTAGTCGTTTTGTCACGTTTTAGTGGTATTTTAAACAGTTTTTAGTCGTTTTGTCATGTTTCTGTGGAATTTTTCGCCTGTTTTTAGTCGTTTCATCACGTTTTTGTGGTGTTTTCGTCTGTTTTATGTCGTTTTGCCATGTTTTTGTGGTGTTTTGCGTCTGTTTTAAGTCGTTTCATCACATATTTGTGGTGTTTTCGTCTTTTTTTAGTCGTTTCATCACGTTTTTGTGGTGTTTTCATATGTTTTTAGTTGTTTTGTCATGTTTTTGTGGTGTTTTCATTTGTTTTTAGTCGTTTTGTCATGTTTTTGTGGAGTTTTGCGTCTGTTTTAAGTCGTTTCATAACGTATTTGTGGTGTTTTCGTCTGATTTTAGTCGTTTCATCACGTTTTTGTTGGTGTTTTCGTCTGTTTTTAGTCGTTTTGTCACGTTTTAGTGGTGTTTTCGTCTGTTTTTAGTCGTTTTGCCATGTTCCTTTGGAGTTTTGCGTCTGTTTTTAGTCTATTCATCATGTTTTTGTGGAGTTTTGCATCTGTTTTTAGTCGTTTCATCACGTTTTTGTGGTGTTTTCGTCTTTTTTTACTTGTTTTATCATGTTTTTGTGGTGTTATAATCTGTTTTTAGACGTTTCATCACGTTTTTGCGCAGTTTTCATCTGTTTTTAGTCGTTTCATAATGTTTTTGTGGAGTTTTGCGTCTGTTTTTAGTCGTTTTGTCAAGTTTTTGTGGAGTCTTGGTCTGTTTGTTGTCGTTTTGTCAGGTTTTTTTTGGTGTTTTCATCTGTTTTTAGTCGTTTCATCACGTTTTTGTTGAGTTTTGCATCTGTTTTTAGTTGTTTCATTTCGGTTTTGTGGTGTTTTCATCTGTTTTAAGTGGTTTCATCACGTTTTTGTGGTGTTTTCATCTGTTTTTAGTTTTTTTTGCGGTGTCTTGCGTCTGTTTTTAGTCGTTTCATCACGTTTTTGTGGTGTTTTCATCTTTTTTTAGTCATTTTTGTAATGTTTTTGTGGTGTTTTCATCTGTTTGAAGTCGTTTCATAACGTATTTGTGGTGTTTTCGTCTGATTTTAGTCGTTTCATCACGTTTTTGTTGGTGTTTTCGTCTGTTTTTAGTTGTTTTGTCACGTTTTAGTGGTGTTTTCGTCTGTTTTTAGTCGTTTTGCCATGTTTTTGTGGTGTTTTGCGTCTGTTTTAAGGCGTTTCATCACATATTTGTGGTGTTTTCCTCTGTTTTTAGTCGTTTCATCACGTTTTTGTGGTGTTTTGCGTCTGTTTTCAGTCGTTTCATCATGTTTTGTGGAGTTTTGCGTCTGTTTTTAGTCGTTTCATCACTTTTTTGTGGTGTTTTCGTCTGTTTTTATTTGTTTTATCATATTTTTGTGGTGTTTTGATCTTTTTTTGGTCGTTTTGTCATGTTTTTGTGGTGTTTTCATCTGTTTTTAGTCGTTTTGTCATGTTTTTGTGGAGTTTTGCGTCTGTTTTCAGTCGTTTCATCATGTTTTGTGGAGTTTTGCGTCTGTTTTTAGTCGTTTCATCACTTTTTTGTGGTGTTTTCGTCTGTTTTTATTTGTTTTATCATATTTTTGTGGTGTTTTGATCTTTTTTTGGTCGTTTTGTCTTGTTTTTGTGGTGTTTTCCTCCGTTTTGAGTTGTTTTTTCATGTTTTTGGTGGTGTTTTCGTCTGTTTTTAGTCGTTTCATCACGTTTTTGTGGTGTTTTCAACTGTGTTTAGTCGTTTTTATAATGTTTTTGTGGAGTTTTGCGTCTGTTTTTAGTCGTTTTGTCACGTTTTAGTGGTGTTTTCATCTGTTTTTAGTCGTTTTTTCATGTTCCTTTGGAGTTTTGCGTCTGTTTTTAGTCTATTCATCATGTTTTTGTGGAGTTTTGCGTCTTTTTTTAGTCGTTTCATTACGTTTTTGTGGTGTTTTCGTCTGTTTTTAGTTGTTTTATCATGTTTTTGTGGTGTTTTAATCTGTTTTTAGACGTTTCATCACGTTTTTGTGGTGTTTTCATCTGTTTTTAGTCATTTTCATCATGATTTTGTGGTGTTTTCATCTGTTTTAAGTCGTTTCATAACGTATTTGTGGTGTTTTCGTCTGATTTTAGTCGTTTCATCACGTTTTTGTTGGTGTTTTCGTCTGTTTTTAGTCGTTTTGTCACGTTTTAGTGGTATTCAAACAGTTTTTAGTCGTTTTGTCATGTTTTGTGGAATTTTGCGTCTGTTTTTAGTCGTTTCATCACTTTTTTGTGGTGTTTTCGTCTGTTTTTATTTGTTTTATCATATTTTTGTGGTGTTTTGATCTTTTTTTGGTCGTTTTGTCATGTTTTTGTGGAGTCTTGGTCTGTTTGTAGTCGTTTTGTCAGGTTTTTTTGGTGTTTTCATCTGTTTTTAGTCGTTTCATCACGTTTTTGTTGAGTTTTGCATCTGTTTTTAGTTGTTTCATCACGGTTTTGTGGTGTTTTCAGCTGTTTTAAGTGGTTTCATCACGTTTTTGTGGTGTTTTCATCTGTTTTTAGTTTTTTTTGCGGTGTCTTGCGTCTCTTTTTAGTCGTTTCATCACGTTTTTGTGTTGTGTTTCGTCTGTTTTTAGTTGTCTTATCACGTTTTGTGGTGTTTTCATCTGTTTTTAGTCGTTTCATCACGTTTTTGTGGTGTTTTCATCTGTTTTTAGTCATTTTTGTCATGTTTTTGTGGTGTTTTCATCTGTTTTTAGTCGTTTCATCACGTTTTTATTGGTGTTTTGCGTCTGTTTTTAGTCGTTTCATCACGTTTTTGTGGTGTTTTCGTCTTTTTTAGTTGTTTTATCATGTTTTTGTGGTGTTTTAATCTGTTTTTAGACGTTTCATCACGTGTTTGTGCAGTTTTCATCTGTTTTTAGTCTTTTTGTCACATTTTTGTGGTGTCTTGCGTCTGTTTTTAGTCGTTTCATCATGTTTTTGTGGTGTGTTTCGTCTGTTTTTAGTTGTTTTATCATGTTTTTGTGGTGTTTTCATCTGTTTTTAGTCGTTTCATCACGTTTTTGTGGTGTCTTGCGTTTGTTTTTAGTCGTTTCATCACGTTTTTGTGGTGTTTTCATCTGTTTTTAGTCATTTTTGTCATGTTTTTGTGGTGTTTTCATCTGTTTTAAGTCGTTTCATAACATATTTGTGGTGTTTTTGTCTGTTTTTAGTCGTTTCATCACGTTTTTGATGGTGTTTTCGGCTGTTTTTAGTGCTTTTGTCACATTTTAGTGGTATTTTAATCAGTTTTTAGTCGTTTTGTCAAGTTTCTGTGGAATTTTGCGTCTGTTTCTAGTCGTTTCATCACTTTTTTGTGGTGTTTTCGTCTGTTTTTAGTCGTTTTGTCTTGTGTTTGTGGTGTTTTGCGTCTGTTTTAAGTCGTTTCATCACATATTTGTGGTGTTTTCGTCTGTTTTTAGTCGTTTCATCACGTTTTTGTGATGTTTTGACATGTTTTTAATCGTTTTGTCATGTTTTTGTGGAGTTTTACGTATGTTTTCAGTCGTTTCATTACTTTTTTTGTGGTGTTTTTGTCTGTTTTTAGTTGTTTTATCATATTTTTGTGGTGTTTTCATCTGTTTTTTGTCGTTTCATCACGTTTTTGTTGAGTTTTGCCTCTGTTTTTAGTTGTTTCATCACGGTTTAGTGGTGTTTTCATCTGTTTTAAGTGGTTTCATCACGTTTTTGTGGTGTTTTAATCTGTTTTAAGACGTTTCATCACGTTTTTGCGCAGTTCTCATCTGTTTTTAGTCTTTTTGTCACATTTTTGTGGTGTCTTGCGTCTGTTTTTAGTCGTTTCATCACGTTTTTGTTGAGTTTTGCATCTGTTTTTAGTTTTTTCATCATGTTTTAGTGGTATTTTAATCAGTTTTTAGTCGTATTGTCATGTTTCTGTGGATTTTTTTGTCTTTTTGTCTTTTTTGTCTGTTTCTAGTCGTTTCATCACGTTTTTGTGGTGTTTTCGTCTGTTTTAAGTGGTTTCATCATGTTTTTGTGGTGTTTTCATCTGTTTTTAGTCGTTCTGCGGTGTCTTGCGTCTGTTTTTAGTCAATTCACCACATTTTTGTGGTGTGTTTCGTCTGTTTATAGTTGTTTTATCACGTTTTTGTGGTGTTTTCATCCGTTTTTAGTCATTTTTGTCACGTTTTTGTGGTGTTTTCATCTGTTTTTAGTCGTTTCATCATGTTTTTGTGGTGTGTTTCGTCTGTTTTTAGTTGTCTTATCACGTTTTGTGGTGTTTTCATCTGTTTTTAGTCGTTTCATCACGTTTTTGTGGTGTTTTCATCTGTTTTTAGTCATTTTTGTCATGTTTTTGTGGTGTTTTCATCTGTTTTAAGTCGTTTCATAACATATTTGTGGTGTTTTCGTCTGTTTTTAGTCGTTTCATCACGTTTTTGTTGGTGTTTTCGTCTGTTTTTAGTCGTTTTGTCACGTTTTAGTGGTATTTTAATCAGTTTTTAGTCGTTTTGTCATGTTTTTGTGGTGTTTTCGTCTATTTTTAGTCATTTTGTCATGTTTTTGTGTTTTTTTGCGTCTGTTTTAAGTCGTTTCATCACATATTTGTGGTGTTTTCGTCTGTTTTTAGTCGTTTCATCACGTTTTTGTGGTGTTTTGATATGTTTTTAGTTGTTTTGTCATGTTTTTGTGGTGTTTTCATTTGTTTTTAGTCGTTTTGTCATGTTTTTGTTGAGTTTTGCATCTGTTTTCAGTCGTTTCATCACGTTTTTGTGGTGTTTTCATCCGTGTTTAGTCGTTTTTATAATGTTTTTGTGGAGTTTTGGGTGTGTTTTTAGTCGTTTTGTCATGTTTTTGTGGTGTTGTCTGTTTTTAATCGTTTTGTCACGTTTTAGTGGTGTTTTCATCTGTTTTTAGTCGTTTTGTCATGTTCCTTTGGAGTTTTGCGTCTGTTTTTAGTCTATTCATCATGTTTTTGTGCAGTTTTGCGTCTGTTTTTAGTCGTTTCATCACGTTTTTGTGGTGTTTTCGTCTTTTTTTAGTTGTTTTATCATGTTTTTGTGGTGTTTTAATCTGTTTTTAGACGTTTCATCACGTTTTTGCGCAGTTCTCATCTGTTTTTAGTCTTTTTGTCACATTTTTGTGGTGTCTTGCGTCTGTTTTTAGTCGTTTCATCACGTTTTTGTGGTGTGTTTCATCTGTTTTTAGTTGTTTTATCACGTTTTTGTTGTGTTTTCATCTGTTTTTAGTCGTTTCATCACGTTTTTGTTGAGTTTTGCATCTGTTTTTAGTTGTTTCATCACGTTTTTGTGGTGTTTTCATCTGTTTTTAGTCGTTTTTGTGGTGTCTTGCGTTTGTTTTTAGTCGTTTCATCACGTTTTTGTGGTGTTTTCGTCTGTTTTTAGTCGTTTTGTCATGTGTTTGTGGTGTTTTCATCTGTTTTTAGTCGTTCTGCGGTGTCTTGCGTCTGTTTTTAGTCAATTCACCACATTTTTGTGGTGTGTTTCGTCTGTTTATAGTTGTTTTATCACGTTTTTGTGGTGTTTTCATCCGTTTTTAGTCATTTTTGTCACGTTTTTGTGGTGTTTTCATCTGTTTTTAGTCGTTTCATCATGTTTTTGTGGTGTTTTCATCTGTTTTTAGTCGTTTCATCACGTTTTTGTGGTGTCTTGCGTTTGTTTTTAGTCGTTTCATCACGTTTTTGTGGTGTTTTCATCTGTTTTTAGTCATTTTTGTCATGTTTTTGTGGTGTTTTCATCTGTTTTAAGTCGTTTCATAACATATTTGTGGTGTTTTCGTCTGTTTTTAGTCGTTTCATCACGTTTTTGATGGTGTTTTCGTCTGTTTTTAGTGCTTTTGTCACGTTTTAGTGGTATTTTAATCAGTTTTTAGTCGTTTTGTCAAGTTTCTGTGGAATTTTGCGTCTGTTTCTAGTCGTTTCATCACTTTTTTGTGGTGTTTTCGTCTGTTTTTAGTCGTTTTGTCTTGTGTTTGTGGTGTTTTGCGTCTGTTTTAAGTCGTTTCATCACATATTTGTGGTGTTTTCGTCTGTTTTTAGTCGTTTCATCACGTTTTTGTGATGTTTTGACATGTTTTTAGTCGTTTTGTCATGTTTTTGTGGAGTTTTACGTATGTTTTCAGTCGTTTCATTACTTTTTTTGTGGTGTTTTTGTCTGTTTTTAGTTGTTTTATCATATTTTTGTGGTGTTTTCATCTGTTTTTTGTCGTTTCATCACGTTTTTGTTGAGTTTTGCCTCTGTTTTTAGTTGTTTCATCACGGTTTAGTGGTGTTTTCATCTGTTTTAAGTGGTTTCATCACGTTTTTGTGGTGTTTTAATCTGTTTTAAGAGGTTTCATCACGTTTTTGCGCAGTTCTCATCTGTTTTTAGTCTTTTTGTCACATTTTTGTGGTGTCTTGCGTCTGTTTTTAGTCGTTTCATCATGTTTTTGTGCAGTTTTGCGTCTGTTTTTAGTCGTTTCATCACGTTTTTGTGGTGTTTTCGTCTTTTTTTAGTTGTTTTATCATGTTTTTGTGGTGTTTTAATCTGTTTTTAGACGTTTCATCACGTTTTTGCGCAGTTCTCATCTGTTTTTAGTCTTTTTGTCACATTTTTGTGGTGTCTTGCGTCTGTTTTTAGTCGTTTCATCACGTTTTTGTGGTGTGTTTCATCTGTTTTTAGTTGTTTTATCACGTTTTTGTTGTGTTTTCATCTGTTTTTAGTCGTTTCATCACGTTTTTGTTGAGTTTTGCATCTGTTTTTAGTTGTTTCATCACGTTTTTGTGGTGTTTTCATCTGTTTTTAGTCGTTTTTGTGGTGTCTTGCGTTTGTTTTTAGTCGTTTCATCACGTTTTTGTGGTGTTTTCGTCTGTTTTAAGTGGTTTCATCATGTTTTTGTGGTGTTTTCATCTGTTTTTAGTCGTTCTGCGGTGTCTTGCGTCTGTTTTTAGTCAATTCACCACATTTTTGTGGTGTGTTTTGTCTGTTTATAGTTGTTTTATCACGTTTTTGTGGTGTTTTCATCCGTTTTTAGTCATTTTTGTCACGTTTTTGTGGTGTTTTCATCTGTTTTTAGTTGTTTTATCACGTTTTTGTGGTGTTTTCATCTGTTTTTAGTCGTTTCATCACGTTTTTGTGGTGTCTTGCGTTTGTTTTTAGTCGTTTCATCACGTTTTTGTGGTGTTTTCATCTGTTTTTAGTCATTTTTGTCATGTTTTTGTGGTGTTTTCATCTGTTTTAAGTCGTTTCATAACATATTTGTGGTGTTTTCGTCTGTTTTTAGTCGTTTCATCACGTTTTTGATGGTGTTTTCGTCTGTTTTTAGTGCTTTTGTCACGTTTTAGTGGTATTTTAATCAGTTTTTAGTCGTTTTGTCAAGTTTCTGTGGAATTTTGCGTCTGTTTCTAGTCGTTTCATCACTTTTTTGTGGTGTTTTCGTCTGTTTTTAGTCGTTTTGTCTTGTGTTTGTGGTGTTTTGCGTCTGTTTTAAGTCGTTTCATCACATATTTGTGGTGTTTTCGTCTGTTTTTAGTCGTTTCATCACGTTTTTGTGATGTTTTGACATGTTTTTAGTCGTTTTGTCATGTTTTTGTGGAGTTTTACGTATGTTTTCAGTCGTTTCATTACTTTTTTTGTGGTGTTTTTGTCTGTTTTTAGTTGTTTTATCATATTTTTGTGGTGTTTTCATCTGTTTTTTGTCGTTTCATCACGTTTTTGTTGAGTTTTGCCTCTGTTTTTAGTTGTTTCATCAGGGTTTAGTGGTGTTTTCATCGGTTTTAAGTGGTTTCATCACGTTTTTGTGGTGTTTTAATCTGTTTTAAGAGGTTTCATCACGTTTTTGCGCAGTTCTCATCTGTTTTTAGTCTTTTTGTCACATTTTTGTGGTGTCTTGCGTCTGTTTTTAGTCGTTTCATCACGTTTTTGTGGTGTGTTTCGTCTGTTTTTAGTTGTTTTATCACGTTTTTGGTGTGTTTTCATCTGTTTTTAGTCGTTTCATCACGTTTTTGTTGAGTTTTGCATCTGTTTTTAGTTTTTTCATCACGTTTTTGTGGTATTTTAATCAGTTTTTAGTCATATTGTCATGTTTCTGTGGAATTTTTTGTCTGTTTCTAGTCGTTTCATCACGTTTTTGTGGTGTTTTCGTCTGTTTTAAGTGGTTTCATCACGTTTTTGTGGTGTTTTCATCTGTTTTTAGTCATTTTTGTCATGTTTTTGTGGTGTTTTCATCTGATTTAAGTCGTTTCATAACGTATTTGTTGGGTTTTCGTCTGATTTTAGTCGTTTCAACACTTTTTTGTTGGTGTTTTCGTCTGTTTTTAGTCGTTTTGTCACGTTTTAGTGGTATTTTAAACAGTTTTTAGTCGTTTTGTCATGTTTCTGTGGAATTTTTCGCCTGTTTTTAGTCGTTTCATCACGTTTTTGTGGTGTTTTCGTCTGTTTTATGTCGTTTTGCCATGTTTTTGTGGTGTTTTGCGTCTGTTTTAAGTCGTTTCATCACATATTTGTGGTGTTTTCGTCTTTTTTTAGTCGTTTCATCACGTTTTTGTGGTGTTTTCATATGTTTTTAGTTGTTTTGTCATGTTTTTGTGGTGTTTTCATTTGTTTTTAGTCGTTTTGTCATGTTTTTGTGGAGTTTTGCATCTGTTTTAAGTCGTTTCATAACGTATTTGTGGTGTTTTCGTCTGATTTTAGTCGTTTCATCACGTTTTTGTTGGTGTTTTCGTCTGTTTTTAGTCGTTTTGTCACGTTTTAGTGGTGTTTTCGTCTGTTTTTAGTCGTTTTGCCATGTTCCTTTGGAGTTTTGCGTCTGTTTTTAGTCTATTCATCATGTTTTTGTGGAGTTTTGCATCTGTTTTTAGTCGTTTCATCACGTTTTTGTGGTGTTTTCGTCTTTTTTTACTTGTTTTATCATGTTTTTGTGGTGTTATAATCTGTTTTTAGACGTTTCATCACGTTTTTGCGCAGTTTTCATCTGTTTTTAGTCGTTTCATAATGTTTTTGTGGAGTTTTGCGTCTGTTTTTAGTCGTTTTGTCAAGTTTTTGTGGAGTCTTGGTCTGTTTGTTGTCGTTTTGTCAGGTTTTTTTTGGTGTTTTCATCTGTTTTTAGTCGTTTCATCACGTTTTTGTTGAGTTTTGCATCTGTTTTTAGTTTTTTCATTTCGGTTTTGTGGTGTTTTCATCTGTTTTAAGTGGTTTCATCACGTTTTTGTGGTGTTTTCATCTGTTTTTAGTTTTTTTTGCGGTGTCTTGCGTCTGTTTTTAGTCGTTTCATCACGTTTTTGTGGTGTTTCATCCGTTTTTTGTCATTTTTGTCATGTTTTTGTGGTGTTTTCATCTGTTTTAAGTTGTTTCATAACGTATTTGTGGTGTTTTCGTCTGTTTTAGTCGTTTCATCACGTTTTTATTGGTGTTTTCGTCTGTTTTTAGTCGTTTCATCACGTTTTTGTGGTGTTTTCATCTTTTTTTAGTCATTTTTGTAATGTTTTTGTGGTGTTTTCATCTGTTTGAAGTCGTTTCATAACGTATTTGTGGTGTTTTCGTCTGATTTTAGTCGTTTCATCACGTTTTTGTTGGTGTTTTCGTCTGTTTTTAGTTGTTTTGTCACGTTTTAGTGGTGTTTTCGTCTGTTTTTAGTCGTTTTGCCATGTTTTTGTGGTGTTTTGCGTCTGTTTTAAGGCGTTTCATCACATATTTGTGGTGTTTTCCTCTGTTTTTAGTCGTTTCATCACGTTTTTGTGGTGTTTTGCGTCTGTTTTCAGTCGTTTCATCATGTTTTGTGGAGTTTTGCGTCTGTTTTTAGTCGTTTCATCACTTTTTTGTGGTGTTTTCGTCTGTTTTTATTTGTTTTATCATATTTTTGTGGTGTTTTGATCTTTTTTTGGTCGTTTTGTCATGTTTTTGTGGTGTTTTCATCTGTTTTTAGTCGTTTTGTCATGTTTTTGTGGAGTTTTGCGTCTGTTTTCAGTCGTTTCATCATGTTTTGTGGAGTTTTGCGTCTGTTTTTAGTCGTTTCATCACTTTTTTGTGGTGTTTTCGTCTGTTTTTATTTGTTTTATCATATTTTTGTGGTGTTTTGATCTTTTTTTGGTCGTTTTGTCATGTTTTTGTGGTGTTTTCCTCCGTTTTGAGTTGTTTTTTCATGTTTTTGGTGGTGTTTTCGTCTGTTTTTAGTCGTTTCATCACGTTTTTGTGGTGTTTTCAACTGTGTTTAGTCGTTTTTATAATGTTTTTGTGGAGTTTTGCGTCTGTTTTTAGTCGTTTTGTCACGTTTTAGTGGTGTTTTCATCTGTTTTTAGTCGTTTTTTCATGTTCCTTTGGAGTTTTGCGTCTGTTTTTAGTCTATTCATCATGTTTTTGTGGAGTTTTGCGTCTTTTTTTAGTCGTTTCATTACGTTTTTGTGGTGTTTTCGTCTGTTTTTAGTTGTTTTATCATGTTTTTGTGGTGTTTTAATCTGTTTTTAGACGTTTCATCACGTTTTTGTGGTGTTTTCATCTGTTTTTAGTCATTTTCATCATGATTTTGTGGTGTTTTCATCTGTTTTAAGTCGTTTCATAACGTATTTGTGGTGTTTTCGTCTGATTTTAGTCGTTTCATCACGTTTTTGTTGGTGTTTTCGTCTGTTTTTAGTCGTTTTGTCACGTTTTAGTGGTATTCAAACAGTTTTTAGTCGTTTTGTCATGTTTTGTGGAATTTTGCGTCTGTTTTTAGTCGTTTCATCACTTTTTTGTGGTGTTTTCGTCTGTTTTTATTTGTTTTATCATATTTTTGTGGTGTTTTGATCTTTTTTTGGTCGTTTTGTCATGTTTTTGTGGAGTCTTGGTCTGTTTGTAGTCGTTTTGTCAGGTTTTTTTGGTGTTTTCATCTGTTTTTAGTCGTTTCATCACGTTTTTGTTGAGTTTTGCATCTGTTTTTAGTTGTTTCATCACGGTTTTGTGGTGTTTTCAGCTGTTTTAAGTGGTTTCATCACGTTTTTGTGGTGTTTTCATCTGTTTTTAGTTTTTTTTGCGGTGTCTTGCGTCTCTTTTTAGTCGTTTCATCACGTTTTTGTGTTGTGTTTCGTCTGTTTTTAGTTGTCTTATCACGTTTTGTGGTGTTTTCATCTGTTTTTAGTCGTTTCATCACGTTTTTGTGGTGTTTTCATCTGTTTTTAGTCATTTTTGTCATGTTTTTGTGGTGTTTTCATCTGTTTTTAGTCGTTTCATCACGTTTTTATTGGTGTTTTGCGTCTGTTTTTAGTCGTTTCATCACGTTTTTGTGGTGTTTTCGTCTTTTTTAGTTGTTTTATCATGTTTTTGTGGTGTTTTAATCTGTTTTTAGACGTTTCATCACGTGTTTGCGCAGTTTTCATCTGTTTTTAGTCTTTTTGTCACATTTTTGTGGTGTCTTGCGTCTGTTTTTAGTCGTTTCATCATGTTTTTGTGGTGTGTTTCGTCTGTTTTTAGTTGTTTTATCATGTTTTTGTGGTGTTTTCATCTGTTTTTAGTCGTTTCATCACGTTTTTGTGGTGTCTTGCGTTTGTTTTTAGTCGTTTCATCACGTTTTTTGGTGTTTTCATCTGTTTTTAGTCATTTTTGTCATGTTTTTGTGGTGTTTTCATCTGTTTTAAGTCGTTTCATAACATATTTGTGGTGTTTTTGTCTGTTTTTAGTCGTTTCATCACGTTTTTGATGGTGTTTTCGGCTGTTTTTAGTGCTTTTGTCACATTTTAGTGGTATTTTAATCAGTTTTTAGTCGTTTTGTCAAGTTTCTGTGGAATTTTGCGTCTGTTTCTAGTCGTTTCATCACTTTTTTGTGGTGTTTTCGTCTGTTTTTAGTCGTTTTGTCTTGTGTTTGTGGTGTTTTGCGTCTGTTTTAAGTCGTTTCATCACATATTTGTGGTGTTTTCGTCTGTTTTTAGTCGTTTCATCACGTTTTTGTGATGTTTTGACATGTTTTTAATCGTTTTGTCATGTTTTTGTGGAGTTTTACGTATGTTTTCAGTCGTTTCATTACTTTTTTTGTGGTGTTTTTGTCTGTTTTTAGTTGTTTTATCATATTTTTGTGGTGTTTTCATCTGTTTTTTGTCGTTTCATCACGTTTTTGTTGAGTTTTGCCTCTGTTTTTAGTTGTTTCATCACGGTTTAGTGGTGTTTTCATCTGTTTTAAGTGGTTTCATCACGTTTTTGTGGTGTTTTAATCTGTTTTAAGACGTTTCATCACGTTTTTGCGCAGTTCTCATCTGTTTTTAGTCTTTTTGTCACATTTTTGTGGTGTCTTGCGTCTGTTTTTAGTCGTTTCATCACGTTTTTGTTGAGTTTTGCATCTGTTTTTAGTTTTTTCATCATGTTTTAGTGGTATTTTAATCAGTTTTTAGTCGTATTGTCATGTTTCTGTGGATTTTTTTGTCTTTTTGTCTTTTTTGTCTGTTTCTAGTCGTTTCATCACGTTTTTGTGGTGTTTTCGTCTGTTTTAAGTGGTTTCATCATGTTTTTGTGGTGTTTTCATCTGTTTTTAGTCGTTCTGCGGTGTCTTGCGTCTGTTTTTAGTCAATTCACCACATTTTTGTGGTGTGTTTCGTCTGTTTATAGTTGTTTTATCACGTTTTTGTGGTGTTTTCATCCGTTTTTAGTCATTTTTGTCACGTTTTTGTGGTGTTTTCATCTGTTTTTAGTCGTTTCATCATGTTTTTGTGGTGTGTTTCGTCTGTTTTTGGTTGTCTTATCACGTTTTGTGGTGTTTTCATCTGTTTTTAGTCGTTTCATCACGTTTTTGTGGTGTTTTCATCTGTTTTTAGTCATTTTTGTCATGTTTTTGTGGTGTTTTCATCTGTTTTAAGTCGTTTCATAACATATTTGTGGTGTTTTCGTCTGTTTTTAGTCGTTTCATCACGTTTTTGTTGGTGTTTTCGTCTGTTTTTAGTCGTTTTGTCACGTTTTAGTGGTATTTTAATCAGTTTTTAGTCGTTTTGTCATGTTTTTGTGGTGTTTTCGTCTATTTTTAGTCATTTTGTCATGTTTTTGTGTTTTTTTGCGTCTGTTTTAAGTCGTTTCATCACATATTTGTGGTGTTTTCGTCTGTTTTTAGTCGTTTCATCACGTTTTTGTGGTGTTTTGATATGTTTTTAGTTGTTTTGTCATGTTTTTGTGGTGTTTTCATTTGTTTTTAGTCGTTTTGTCATGTTTTTGTTGAGTTTTGCATCTGTTTTCAGTCGTTTCATCACGTTTTTGTGGTGTTTTCATCCGTGTTTAGTCGTTTTTATAATGTTTTTGTGGAGTTTTGGGTGTGTTTTTAGTCGTTTTGTCATGTTTTTGTGGTGTTGTCTGTTTTTAATCGTTTTGTCACGTTTTAGTGGTGTTTTCATCTGTTTTTAGTCGTTTTGTCATGTTTTTGTTGAGTTTTGCATCTGTTTTCAGTCGTTTCATCACGTTTTTGTGGTGTTTTCATCCGTGTTTAGTCGTTTTTATAATGTTTTTGTGGAGTTTTGGGTGTGTTTTTAGTCGTTTTGTCATGTTTTTGTGGTGTTGTCTGTTTTTAATCGTTTTGTCACGTTTTAGTGGTGTTTTCATCTGTTTTTAGTCGTTTTGTCATGTTCCTTTGGAGTTTTGCGTCTGTTTTTAGTCTATTCATCATGTTTTTGTGCAGTTTTGCGTCTGTTTTTAGTCGTTTCATCACGTTTTTGTGGTGTTTTCGTCTTTTTTTAGTTGTTTTATCATGTTTTTGTGGTGTTTTAATCTGTTTTTAGACGTTTCATCACGTTTTTGCGCAGTTCTCATCTGTTTTTAGTCTTTTTGTCACATTTTTGTGGTGTCTTGTGTCTGTTTTTAGTCGTTTCATCACGTTTTTGTGGTGTGTTTCATCTGTTTTTAGTTGTTTTATCACGTTTTTGTTGTGTTTTCATCTGTTTTTAGTCGTTTCATCACGTTTTTGTTGAGTTTTGCATCTGTTTTTAGTTGTTTCATCACGTTTTTGTGGTGTTTTCATCTGTTTTTAGTCGTTTTTGTGGTGTCTTGCGTTTGTTTTTAGTCGTTTCATCACGTTTTTGTGGTGTTTTCGTCTGTTTTTAGTCGTTTTGTCATGTGTTTGTGGTGTTTTGCGTCTGTTTTAAGTTGTTACATCACATATTTGTGGTGTTTTCGTCAGTTTTTTGTCGTTTCATCACATTTTTGTGATGTTTTGACATGTTTTTAGTCGTTTTGTCATGTTTTTGTGGAGTTTTACGTCTGTTTTCAGTCGTTTCATCACTTTTTTGTGGTGTTTTTGTCTGTTTTTAGTTGTTTTATCACATTTTTGTGGTGTTTTCATCTGTTTTTAGTCGTTTCATCACGTTTTTGTGGTGTTTTCATCTGTTTTAAGTGGTTTCAACACGTTTTTGTGGTGTTTTCATCTGTTTTTAGTCGTTTTTGCGGAGTCTTGCGTCTGTTTTTAGTCGATTCATCACATTTTTGTGGTGTGTTTCGTCTGTTTATAGTTGTTTTATCACGTTTTTGTGGTGTTTTCATCCGTTTTTAGTCATTTTTGTCACGTTTTTGTGGTGTTTTCATCTGTTTTTAGTCGTTTCATCATGTTTTTGTGGTGTGTTTCGTCTGTTTTTAGTTGTCTTATCACGTTTTGTGGTTTTTTCATCTGTTTTTAGTCGTTTCATCACGTTTTTGTGGTGTTTTCATCTGTTTTTAGTCATTTTTGTCATGTTTTTGTGGTGTTTTCATCTGTTTTAAGTCGTTTCATAACATATTTGTGGTGTTTTCGTCTGTTTTTAGTCGTTTCATCACATTTTTGTTGGTGTTTTCGTCTGTTTTTAGTCGTTTTGTCACGTTTTAGTGGTATTTTAATCAGTTTTTAGTCGTTTTGTCATGTTTTTGTGGTGTTTTCGTTTGTTTTAAGTCGTTTCATCACATATTTGTGGTGTTTTAATCTGTTTTTAGTCATTTTTGTCATGTTTTTGTTGTGTTTTGCGTCTGTTTTCAGTCGTTTCATCATGTTTTGAGGAATTTTGCGTTCATTTTTTTGTCGTTTCATCACGTTTTTGTGGTGTTTTCGTCTGTTTTTAGTTGTTTTATCATATTTTGTGATGTTTTGATCTTTTTTTGGTCATTTCGTCATGTTTTTGTGGTGTTTTCATCCGTTTTTAGTCGTTTTGTCATGTTTTTGTGGTGTTTTCGTCTGGTTTTAGTCGTTTTGTCATGTTTCTGTGGAGTTTTGCGTATGTTTTTAGTCTATTCGTCATGTTTTTGTACACTTTTGCGTCTGTTTTTAGTCGTTTCATCACGTTTTTGTGGTGTTTTCGTCTGTTTTTAGTCGTTTTGTCATTTTTTTTGGTGTCTTGCGTCATTTTTAAGTTGTTTCATCACGTTTTTGTGGTGTGTTTCGTCTGTTTTTAGTTGTTTTATCACGTTTTTGTGGTGTTTTCATCTGTTTTCAGTCGTTTCATCACGTTTTTGTGGTGTTTTCGTCTGTTTTTAGTTGTTTTGTGATGTTTTTGTGGTGTTTTCATCTGTTTTTAGGCGTTTCATCACGTTTTTGCGCTGTTTTCATCTGTTTTTAGTCTTTTTGTCACATTTTTGTGGTGTCTTTCATCACGTTTTTGTGGTGTGTTTCGTCTGTTTTTAGTTGTTTTGTCACGTTTTTGTGGTGTTTCATCTGTCTTTAGTCGTTTCATCACGTTTTTGTTGAGTTTTGCCTCTGTTTTTAGTTGTTTCATCACGGTTTAGTGGTGTTTTCATCTGTTTTAAGTGGTTTCATCACGTTTTTGATGTGTTTTCATCTGTTTTTAGTCGTTCCATTACCCTTTTGTGGTGTGTTTCGTCTGTTTATAGTTGTTTTATCACGTTTTTGTGGTGTTTTCATCCGTTTTAAGTCATTTTTGTCACGTTTTTGTGGTATTTTCGTCTGTTTTAAGTCGTTTCATCACATATTTGTGGTGTTTTCGTCTGTTTTTAGTCGTTTCATCACGTTTTTGTGGTGTGTTTCGTCTGTTTTTAGTTGTTTTATCATATTAATGTTGTCTTTTGATCTTTTTTTGACGTTTTGTCATGTTTTTGTGGTGTTTTCATCCGTTTTTAGTCGTTTTGTCATTTTTTTGTGGTGTTTTCGTCTGTTTTTAGTCGTTTTGTCATGTGTTTGTGGTGTTTTGCGTCAGTTTTAAGTCGTTACATCACATATTTGTGGTGTTTTCGTCAGTTTTTAGTCGTTTCATCACATTTTTGTGATGTTTTGACATGTTTTTAGTCGTTTTGTCATGTTTTTGTGGACTTTTACGTCTGTTTTCAGTCGTTTCATCACATTTTTGTGGTGTTTTTGTCTGTTTTTAGTTGTTTTATCACATTTTTGTGGTGTTTGTTTTCATCTGTTTTCAGTCGTTTCATCACGTTTTTGTTGAGTTTTGCCTCTGTTTTTAGTTGTTTCATCACGTTTTTGTGGTGTTTTCATCTGTTTTTAGTCGTTTTTGCGGTGTCTTGCGTCTGTTTTTAGTCGATTAATCACATTTTTGTGGTGTGTTTCGTCTGTTTATAGTTCTTTTATCACGTTTTTGTGGTGTTTTCATCCGTTTTTAGTCATTTTTGTCACGTTTTTGTGGTGTTTTCATCTGTTTTTAGTCGTTTCATCATGTTTTTGTGGTGTGATTCGTCTGTTTTTAGTTGTCTCATCACGTTTTGTGGTGTTTTCATCTGTTTTTAGTCGTTTCATCACGTTTTTGTGGTGTTTTCATCTGTTTTTAGTCATTTTTCTCATGTTTTTGTGGTGTTTTCATCCGTTTTCAGTCGTTTTTTCATGTTTTTGTGGTGTTTTCGTCTGTTTTTAGTCGTTTCATCACGTATTTGTGGTGTTTTCATCTGTTTTTAGTCGTTTATAATGTTTTTGTGGAGTTTTGCGTCTGTTTATAGTCGTTTCATCATGTTTTTGTAGAGTCTTGGTCTGTTTTTAGTCTTTTTGTCAGGTTTTTTTGGTGTTTTCATCTGTTTTTAGTCGTTTCATCACGTTTTTGTGGAGTTTTGTGTCTGTTTTTAGTTGTTTTGTCATGTTTTATGGAGCTTTGTGTCTGTTTTTATTTGTTTCATTACGATTTTGTGGTGTTTTCATCTGTTTAAAGTCGGTTCATCACGTTTTTTTGGTGTTTTCATCTTTTTTTAGTCGTTTTTGTGGTGTCTTGCGTCTGATTTTAGTCGTTTCATTACCGTTTTGTGGTGTTTTTAGTCTGTTTATAGTTGTTTTATCACGTTTTGGTGGTGTTTTCATCTGTTTTTAATCATTTTTGTCACGTTTTTGTGGTGTTTTCATCTGTTTTTAGTCTTTTCATCACGTTTTTGTGGTGTGTTTCGTCTGTTTTTAGTTGTCTTATCACGTTTTGTGGTGTTTTCATCTGTTTTTTGTCGGTTCATCACGTTTCTGTGGTGTTTTAATCTGTTTTTAGTCATTTTTGTCATGTTTTTGTTGTGTTTTGCGTCTGTTTTCAGTCGTTTCATCATGTTTTGAGGAATTTTGCGTTCATTTTTTAGTCCTTTCATCACGTTTTTGTGGTGTTTTCGTCTGTTTTTAGTTGTTTTATCATATTTTTGTGATGTTTTGATCTTTTTTTGGTCATTTCGTCATGTTTTTGTGGTGTTTTCATCCGTTTTTAGTCGTTTTGTCATGTTTTTGTGGTGTTTTCATCCGTTTTCAGTCTTTTTTTCATGTTTTTGTGGTGTTTTCGTCTGTTTTTAGTCGTTTCATCACGTATTTGTGGTGTTTTCATCTGTTTTTAGTCGTTTATAATGTTTTTGTGGAGTTTTGCGTCTGTTTATAGTCGTTTCATCATGTTTTTGTAGAGTCTTGGTCTGTTTTTAGTCTTTTTGTCAGGTTTTTTTGGTGTTTTCATCTGTTTTTAGTCGTTTCATCACGTTTTTGTGGAGTTTTGTGTCTGTTTTTAGTTGTTTTGTCATGTTTTATGGAGCTTTGTGTCTGTTTTTATTTGTTTCATTACGATTTTGTGGTGTTTTCATCTGTTTAAAGTCGGTTCATCACGTTTTTTTGGTGTTTTCATCTTTTTTTAGTCGTTTTTGTGGTGTCTTGCGTCTGATTTTAGTCGTTTCATTACCGTTTTGTGGTGTTTTTAGTCTGTTTATAGTTGTTTTATCACGTTTTGGTGGTGTTTTCATCTGTTTTTAATCATTTTTGTCACGTTTTTGTGGTGTTTTCATCTGTTTTTAGTCTTTTCATCACGTTTTTGTGGTGTGTTTCGTCTGTTTTTAGTTGTCTTATCACGTTTTGTGGTGTTTTCATCTGTTTTTTGTCGGTTCATCACGTTTCTGTGGTGTTTTAATCTGTTTTTAGTCATTTTTGTCATGTTTTTGTTGTGTTTTGCGTCTGTTTTCAGTCGTTTCATCATGTTTTGAGGAATTTTGCGTTCATTTTTTAGTCCTTTCATCACGTTTTTGTGGTGTTTTCGTCTGTTTTTAGTTGTTTTATCATATTTTTGTGATGTTTTGATCTTTTTTTGGTCATTTCGTCATGTTTTTGTGGTGTTTTCATCCGTTTTTAGTCGTTTTGTCATGTTTTTGTGGTGTTTTCGTCTGGTTTTAGTCGTTTCATCACATTTTTGTGGTGTTTTCATCTGTTTTTAGTCGTTTCATAATGTTTTTGTGGAGTTTTGTGTCCGTTTTAAGTCGTTTTGTCATTTTTTTGTGGTGTTTTCTGTTTTTAATCGTTTTGTCACGTTTTAGTGGTGTTTCGTCTGTTTTTAGTCGTTTTGTCATGTTTCTGTGGAGTTTTGCGTCTGTTTTTAGTCTATTCATCATGTTTTTGTACAGTTTTGCGTCTGTTTTTAGTCGTTTCATCACGTTTTTGTGGTGTTTTCGTCTGTTTTTAGTCGTTTTGTCATTTTTTTGGTGTCTTGCGTCATTTTTAAGTTGTTTCATCACGTTTTTGTGGTGTGTTTCGTCTGTTTTTAGTTGTTTTATCACGTTTTTGTGGTGTTTTCATCTGTTTTCAGTCGTTTCATCACGTTTTTGTGGTGTTTTCGTCTGTTTTTAGTTGTTTTGTGATGTTTTTGTGGTGTTTTCATCTGTTTTTAGGCGTTTCATCACGTTTTTGTGGTGTTTTCATCTGTTTTTAGTCTTTTTGTCACATTTTTGTGGTGTCTTTCATCACGTTTTTGTGGTGTGTTTCGTCTGTTTTTAGTTGTTTTGTCACGTTTTTGTGGTGTTTCGTCTGTCTTTAGTCGTTTCATCACGTTTTTGTTGAGTTTTGCCTCTGTTTTTAGTTGTTTCATCACGGTTTAGTGGTGTTTTCATCTGTTTTTAGTCGTTTCATCACGTTTTTGTGGTGTTTTCGTCTGTTTTTAGTTGTTTTATCATATTTTTGTGATGTTTTGATCTTTTTTTGGTCATTTCGCCATGTTCTTGTGGAGTTTTGCGTCAGTTTTAAGTCGTTTTGTCATTTTTTTGGGGTGTTTTCTGTTTTTAATCCTTTTGTCACGTTTTAGTGGTGTTTCGTCTGTTTTTAGTCATTTTGTCATGTTTCTGTGGAGTTTTGCGTCTGTTTTTAGTCTATTCATCATGTTTTTGTACAGTTTTGCGTCTGTTTTTAGTCGTTTCATCACGTTTTTGTGGTGTTTTCGTCTGTTTATAGTTGTTTTATCACGTTTTGGTGGTGTTTTCATCTGTTTTTAATCATTTTTGTCACGTTTTTGTGGTGTTTTCATCTGTTTTTAGTCTTTTCATCACGTTTTTGTGGTGTTTATTCGTCTGTTTTTAGTTGTCTTATTACGTTTTGTGGTGTTTTCATCTGTTTTTAGTCGTTTCATCACGTTTATGTGGTGTTTTCATCTGTTTTTAGTCATTTTTGTCATGTTTTTGTGGTGTTTTGCGTCTGTTTTCAGTCGTTTCATCATGTTTTGTGGAATTTTATTTTGCGTTCATTTTTTAGTCGTTTCATCACGTTTTTGTGGTGTTTTCGTCTGTTTTTAGTTGTTTTATCATATTTTTGTGATGATTTGATTTTTTTTGGTCATTTCGTCATGTTTTTGTGGTGTTTTCATCCGTTTTTAGTCGTTTTGTCATGTTTTTGTGGTGTTTTCGTCTGGTTTTAGGCGTTTCATCACATTTTTGTGGTGTTTTCATCTGTTTTTAGTCGTTTCATAATGTTTTTGTGGAGTTTTGCGTCCGTTTTAAGTCGTTTTGTCATTTTTTTGTGGTGTTTTCTGTTTTTAATCGTTTTGTCACGTTTTAGTGGTGTTTTGTCTGTTTTTAGTCGTTTTGTCATGTTTCTGTGGAGTTTTGCGTCTGTTTTTAGTCTATTCATCATTTTTGTACAGTTTTGCGTCTGTTTTTAGTTGTTTCATCACGTTTTTGTGGTGTTTTCGTCTGTTTTTAGTCGTTTTGTCATTTTTTTGTGGTGTCTTGCGTCATTTTTAAGTTGTTTCATCACGTTTTTGTGGTGTGTTTCGTCTGTTTTTAGTTGTTTTATCACGTTTTTGTGGTGTTTTCATCTGTTTTCAGTCGTTTCATCACGTTTTTTTGGTGTTTTTGTCTGTATTTAGTTGTTTTGTGATGTTTTTGTGGTGTTTTCATCTGTTTTTAGGCGTTTCATCACGTTTTTGCGCTGTTTTCATCTGTTTTTAGTCTTTTTGTCACATTTTTGTGGTGTCTTTCATCACGTCTTTGTGGTGTGTTTCGTCTGTTTTAAGTCGGTTCATCACGTTTTTGTGGTGTTTTCATCTGTTTTTAGTCGTTTCATCACGTTTTTGTTGAGTTTTGCCTCTGTTTTTAGTTGTTTCATCACGGTTTAGTGGTGTTTTCATCTGTTTTAAGTGGTTTCATCGCGTTTTTGTGGTGTTTTCATCTGTTTTTAGTCGTTTTTGCGGTATCTTGCGTCTGTTTTTAGTCGTTTCATCACGTTTTTGTGGTGTGTTTTGTCTGTTTATAGTTGTTTTATCACGTTTTTGTGGTGTTTTCATCCGTCTTTGGTCATTTTTGTCACGTTTTTGTGGTGTTTTCATCTGTTTTTAGTCGTTTCACTACGTTTTTGTGGTGTTTTCAACTGTTTTTAGTTGTTTCATTACGATTTTGTGGTGTTTTCATCTGTTTAAAGTCGGTTCATCACGTTTTTTTGGTGTTTTCATCTTTTTTTAGTCGTTTTTGTGGTGTCTTGCGTCTGATTTTAGTCGTTTCATTACCCTTTTGTGGTGTTTTTAGTCTGTTTATAGTTGTTTTATCACGTTTTTGTGGTGTTTTCATCCGTCTTTGGTCATTTTTGTCACGTTTTTGTGGTGTTTTCATCTGTTTTTAGTCGTTTCACTACGTTTTTGTGGTGTTTTCAACTGTTTTTAGTTGTTTCATTACGATTTTGTGGTGTTTTCATCTGTTTAAAGTCGGTTCATCACGTTTTTTTGGTGTTTTCATCTTTTTTTAGTCGTTTTTGTGGTGTCTTGCGTCTGATTTTAGTCGTTTCATTACCCTTTTGTGGTGTTTTTAGTCTGTTTTTAGTTGTTTTATCACGTTTTGGTGGTGTTTTCATCTGTTTTTAATCATTTTTGTCACGTTTTTGTGGTGTTTTCATCTGTTTTTAGTCTTTTCATCATGTTTTTGTGTTGTTTTGCGTCTGTTTTCAGTCGTTTCATCATGTGTTGTGGAATTTTGCGTTCATTTTTTATTCGTTTCATCACGTTTTTGTGGTGTTTTCGTCTGTTTTTAGTTGTTTTATCATATTTTTGTGATTTTTTGATCTTTTTTTGGTCATTTCGTCATGTTTTTGTGGTGTTTTCATCCGTTTTTAGTCGTTTTGTCATGTTTTTGTGGTGTTTTCGTCTGGTTTTAGTCGTTTCATCACATTTTTGTGGTGTTTTCATCTGTTTTTAGTCGTTTCATAATGTTTTTGTGGAGTTTTGCGTCCGTTTTAAGTCGCTTTGTCATTTTTTTGTGGTGTTTTCTGTTTTTAATCGTTTTGTCATGTTTTAGTGGTGTTTCGTCTGTTTTTAGTCGTTTTGTCATGTTTTTGTGTTGTTTTGCGTCTGTTTTCAGTCGTTTCATCATGTGTTGTGGAATTTTGCGTTCATTTTTTAGTCGTTTCATCATGTTTTTGTGGTGTTTTCGTCTGTTTTTAGTTGTTTTATCATATTTTTGTGATTTTTTGATCTTTTTTTGGTCATTTCGTCATGTTTTTGTGGTGTTTTCATCCGTTTTTAGTCGTTTTGTCATGTTTTTGTGGTGTTTTCGTCTGGTTTTAGTCGTTTCATCACATTTTTGTGGTGTTTTCATCTGTTTTTAGTCGTTTCATAATGTTTTTGTGGAGTTTTGCGTCCGTTTTAAGTCGCTTTGTCATTTTTTTGTGGTGTTTTCTGTTTTTAATCGTTTTGTCACGTTTTAGTGGTGTTTTGTCTGTTTTTAGTCGTTTTGTCATGTTTCTGTGGAGTTTTGCGTCTGTTTTTAGTCTATTCATCATGTTTTTGTACAGTTTTGCGTCTGTTTTTAGTCGTTTCATCACGTTTTTGTGGTGTTTTCGTCTGTTTTTAGTCTTTTTGTCATTTTTTTGTGGCGTCATTTTTAAGTTGTTTCATCACGTTTTTGTGGTGTGTTTCGTCTGTTTTTAGTTGTTTTATCACGTTTTTGTGGTGTTTTCATCTGTTTTCAGTCTTTTCATCACGTTTTTGTGGTGTTTTCGTCTGTTTTTAGTTGTTTTGTGATGTTTTTGTGGTGTTTTCATCTGTTTTTAGGCGTTTCATCACGTTTTTGCGCTGTTTTCATCTGTTTTTAGTCTTTTTGTCACATTTTTGTGGTGTCTTTCATCACGTTTTTGTGGTGTGTTTCGTCTGTTTTTAGTTGTTTTATCACGTTTTTGTGGTGTTTCATCTGTTTTTAGTCGTTTCATCACGTTTTTGTTGAGTTTTGCCTCTGTTTTTAGTTGTTTCATCACGGTTTAGTGGTGTTTTCATCTGTTTTAAGTGGTTTCATCACGTTTTTGTGGTGTTTTCATCAGTTTTTAGTCGTTCCATTACCCTTTTGTGGTGTGTTTCGTCTGTTTATAGTTGTTTTATCACGTTTTTGTGGTGCTTTCATCCGTTTTAAGTCATTTTTGTCACGTTTTTGTGGTGTTTTCATCTGTTTTTAGTCGTTTCATCATGTTTTTGTGGTGTGTTTTGTCTGTTTTTAGTTGTCTTATCACGTTTTGTGGTGTTTTCATCTGTTTTGAGTCGTTTCATCACGTTTTTGTGGTGTTTTCATCTGTTTTTAGTCATTTTTGTCATGTTTTTGTGGTGTTTTCATCTGTTTTAAGTCGTTTCATAACATATTTGTGGTGTTTTCGTCTGTTTTTAGTCGTTTCATCACGTTTTTGTTGGTGTTTTCGTCTGTTTTTGGTCGTTTTGTCACGTTTTAGTGGTATTTTAATCAGTTTTTAGTCGTTTTGTCATGTTTTTGTGGTGTTTTAGTCTGTTTTTAGTCATTTTGTCATGTTTTTGTGGTGTATTGCGTCTGTTTTAAGTCGTTTCATCACATACTTGTGGTGTTTTCGTCTGTTTTAAGTCGTTTCATCACGTTTTTGTGGTGTTTTGATATGTTTTTAGTTGTTTTGTCATGTTTTTGTGGTGTTTTCATTTGTTTTTAGTCGTTTTGTCATGTTTTTGTTGAGTTCGTCTGTTTTAATTTTTTTTATCATATTAATGTTGTCTTTTGATCTTTTTTTTGACGTTTTGTCATGTTTTTGTGGTGTTTTCATCTGTTTTTAGTCGTTTTGTCAGTTTTTTGTGGTGTTTTCGTCTGTTTTTAGTCGTTTGATCACGTTTTTGTGGTGTTTTCATCCGTGTTTAGTCGTTTTTATAATGTTTTTGTGGAGTTTTGCGTCTTTTTTTAGTCGTTTTGTCATGTTTTTGTGATGTTGTCTGTTTTTAATCGTTTTGTCACGTTTTAGTTGTGTTTTCATCTGTTTTTTGTCGGTTCATCACGTTTCTGTGGTGTTTTAATCTGTTTTTAGTCATTTTTGTCATGTTTTTGTTGTGTTTTGCGTCTGTTTTCAGTCGTTTCATCATGTTTTGAGGAATTTTGCGTTCATTTTTTAGTCCTTTCATCACGTTTTTGTGGTGTTTTCGTCTGTTTTTAGTTGTTTTATCATATTTTTGTGATGTTTTGATCTTTTTTTGGTCATTTCGTCATGTTTTTGTGGTGTTTTCATCCGTTTTTAGTCGTTTTGTCATGTTTTTGTGGTGTTTTCGTCTGGTTTTAGTCGTTTCATCACATTTTTGTGGTGTTTTCATCTGTTTTTAGTCGTTTCATAATGTTTTTGTGGAGTTTTGTGTCCGTTTTAAGTCGTTTTGTCATTTTTTTGTGGTGTTTTCTGTTTTTAATCGTTTTGTCACGTTTTAGTGGTGTTTCGTCTGTTTTTAGTCGTTTTGTCATGTTTCTGTGGAGTTTTGCGTCTGTTTTTAGTCTATTCATCATGTTTTTGTACAGTTTTGCGTCTGTTTTTAGTCGTTTCATCACGTTTTTGTGGTGTTTTCGTCTGTTTTTAGTCTTTTTGTCATTTTTTTGTGGCGTCATTTTTAAGTTGTTTCATCACGTTTTTGTGGTGTGTTTCGTCTGTTTTTAGTTGTTTTATCACGTTTTTGTGGTGTTTTCATCTGTTTTCAGTCTTTTCATCACGTTTTTGTGGTGTTTTCGTCTGTTTTTAGTTGTTTTGTGATGTTTTTGTGGTGTTTTCATCTGTTTTTAGGCGTTTCATCACGTTTTTGCGCTGTTTTCATCTGTTTTTAGTCTTTTTGTCACATTTTTGTGGTGTCTTTCATCACGTTTTTGTGGTGTGTTTCGTCTGTTTTTAGTTGTTTTATCACGTTTTTGTGGTGTTTCATCTGTTTTTAGTCGTTTCATCACGTTTTTGTTGAGTTTTGCCTCTGTTTTTAGTTGTTTCATCACGGTTTAGTGGTGTTTTCATCTGTTTTAAGTGGTTTCATCACGTTTTTGTGGTGTTTTCATCAGTTTTTAGTCGTTCCATTACCCTTTTGTGGTGTGTTTCGTCTGTTTATAGTTGTTTTATCACGTTTTTGTGGTGCTTTCATCCGTTTTAAGTCATTTTTGTCACGTTTTTGTGGTGTTTTCATCTGTTTTTAGTCGTTTCATCATGTTTTTGTGGTGTGTTTTGTCTGTTTTTAGTTGTCTTATCACGTTTTGTGGTGTTTTCATCTGTTTTGAGTCGTTTCATCACGTTTTTGTGGTGTTTTCATCTGTTTTTAGTCATTTTTGTCATGTTTTTGTGGTGTTTTCATCTGTTTTAAGTCGTTTCATAACATATTTGTGGTGTTTTCGTCTGTTTTTAGTCGTTTCATCACGTTTTTGTTGGTGTTTTCGTCTGTTTTTGGTCGTTTTGTCACGTTTTAGTGGTATTTTAATCAGTTTTTAGTCGTTTTGTCATGTTTTTGTGGTGCTTTCGTCTGTTTTTAGTCATTTTGTCATGTTTTTGTGGTGTTTTGCGTCTGTTTTAAGTCGTTTCATCACATACTTGTGGTGTTTTCGTCTGTTTTAAGTCGTTTCATCACGTTTTTGTGGTGTTTTGATATGTTTTTAGTTGTTTTGTCATGTTTTTGTGGTGTTTTCATTTGTTTTTAGTCGTTTTGTCATGTTTTTGTTGAGTTCGTCTGTTTTAATTTTTTTTATCATATTAATGTTGTCTTTTGATCTTTTTTTTGACGTTTTGTCATGTTTTTGTGGTGTTTTCATCTGTTTTTAGTCGTTTTGTCAGTTTTTTGTGGTGTTTTCGTCTGTTTTTAGTCGTTTGATCACGTTTTTGTGGTGTTTTCATCCGTGTTTAGTCGTTTTTATAATGTTTTTGTGGAGTTTTGCGTCTTTTTTTAGTCGTTTTGTCATGTTTTTGTGATGTTGTCTGTTTTTAATCGTTTTGTCACGTTTTAGTTGTGTTTTCATCTTTTTTTAGTCGTTTTGTCATGTTCCTTTGGAGTTTTGCGTCTGTTTTTAATCTATTCATCATGTTTTTGTGGAGTTTTGCATCTGTTTTTAGTCGTTTCATCACGTTTTTGTGGTGTTTTCGTCTGTTTTTATTCATTTTGTCATGTTTTTGTGGTGTTTTGCGACTGTTTTTAGTTGTTTTGTGATGTTTTTGTGGTGTTTTCATCTGTTTTTAGGCGTTTCATCACGTTTTTGCGCTGTTTTCATCTGTTTTTAGTCTTTTTGTCACATTTTTGTGGTGTCTTTCATCACGTTTTTGTGGTGTGTTTCGTCTGTTTTTAGTTGTTTTATCACGTTTTTGTGGTGTTTCATCTGTTTTTAGTCGTTTCATCACGTTTTTGTTGAGTTTTGCCTCTGTTTTTAGTTGTTTCATCACGTTTTAGTGGTGTTTTCATCTGTTTTAAGTGGTTTCATCACGTTTTTGTGGTGTTTTCATCAGTTTTTAGTCGTTCCATTACCCTTTTGTGGTGTGTTCCGTCTGTTTATAGTTGTTTTATCACGTTTTTGTGGTGCTTTCATCCGTTTTAAGTCATTTTTGTCACGTTTTTGTGGTGTTTTCATCTGTTTTTAGTCGTTTCATCATGTTTTTGTGGTTTGTTTTGTCTGTTTTTAGTTGTCTTATCACGTTTTGTGGTGTTTTCATCTGTTTTGAGTCGTTTCATCACGTTTTTGTGGTGTTTTCATCTGTTTTTAGTCATTTTTGTCATGTTTTTGTGGTGTTTTCATCTGTTTTAAGTCGTTTCATAACATATTTGTGGTGTTTACGTCTGTTTTTAGTTGTTTCATCACGTTTTTGTTGGTGTTTTCGTCTGTTTTTGGTCGTTTTGTCACGTTTTAGTGGTATTTTAATCAGTTTTTAGTCGTTTTGTCATGTTTTTGTGGTGTTTTAGTCTGTTTTTAGTCATTTTGTCATGTTTTTGTGGTGTATTGCGTCTGTTTTAAGTCGTTTCATCACATACTTGTGGTGTTTTCGTCTGTTTTTAGTCGTTTCATCACGTTTTTGTGGTGTTTTGATATGTTTTTAGTTGTTTTGTCATGTTTTTGTGGTGTTTTCATTTGTTTTTAGTCGTTTTGTCATGTTTTTGTTGAGTTTTGCATCTGTTTTCAGTCGTTTCATCATGTTTTGTGGAGTTTTGAGTTCAATTTTTAGTCGTTTCATCACTTTTTTGAGGTGTTTTCGTCTGTTTTAATTTTTTTTATCATATTAATGTTGTCTTTTGATCTCTTTTTTGACGTTTTGTCATGTTTTTGTGGTGTTTTCATCCGTTTTTAGTCGTTTTGTCATTTTTTTGTGGTGTTTTCGTCTGTTTTTAGTCGTTTGATCACGTTTTTGTGGTGTTTTCATCCGTGTTTAGTCGTTTTTATAATGTTTTTGTGGAGTTTTGCGTCTGTTTTTAGTCGTTTTGTCATGTTTTTGTGATGTTGTCTGTTTTTAATCGTTTTGTCACGTTTTAGTTGTGTTTTCATCTTTTTTTAGTCGTTTTGTCATGTTCCTTTGGAGTTTTGCGTCTGTTTTTAATCTATTCATCATGTTTTTGTGGAGTTTTGCATCTGTTTTTAGTCGTTTCATCACGTTTTTGTGGTGTTTACGTCTGTTTTTATTCATTTTGTCATGTTTTTGTGGTGTTTTGCGACTGTTTTTAGTCGTTTCATCACGTTTTTGTGGTGTGTTTCGTCTGTTTTTAGTTGTTTTATCACGTTTAAGTGGTGTTTTCATCCGTTTTTAGTCTTTTTTGTCACATTTTTGTGGTGTTTTCATCTGTTTTTAAACGTTTCATCATGTTTTTCTGGAGTTTTGCGTCTGTTTTTAGTTGTTTTGTCATGTTCTTGTGGTGTTTTCTACTGTTTTTAGTCGTTTTGTCACATTTTTGTGGTGTTTTCATCTGTTTTAAGTCGGTTCATCACGTTTTTGTGGTGTTTTCATCTGTTTGTAGTCGTTTCATCACGTTTTTGTTGAGTTTTGCCTCTGTTTTTAGTTGTTACATCACCGTTTAGTGGTGTTTTCATCTGTTTTAAGTGGTTTCATCGCGTTTTTGTGGTGTTTTTATCTGTTTTTAGTCGTTTTTGCGGTATCTTGCGTCTGTTTTTAGTCGTTTCATCACGTTTTTGTGGTGTTTTTTGTCTGTTTATAGTAATTTTGTCATGTTTTTGTGGTGTTTTAATCTGTTTTAGACGTTTCATCATGTTTTTGTGGTGTTTTCATCTGTTTTTAGTCTTTTTGTCACATTTTTGTGGTGTCTTGCGACTGTTTTAAGTCGTTTCATCACGTTTTTGTGGTGTGTTTCGTCTGTTTTTAGTTGTTTTATCACGTTTTTGTGGTGTTTTCATTCGTTTTTAGTCTTTTTTGTCACATTTTTGTGGTGTTTTCATCTGTTTTTAGTCGTTTCATCATGTTTTTCTGGAGTTTTGCGTCTGTTTTTAGTTGTTTTGTCATGTTCTTGTGGTGTTTTCTACTGTTTTTAGTCGTTTTGTCACATTTTTGTGGTGTTTTCGTCTGTTTTGAGTCATTTTCTCATGTTTTTGTGGTGTTTTAATCTGTTTTTAGACGTTTCATCAGGTTTTTGTGGTGTTTTCATCTGTTTTTAGTCTTTTTGTCAAATTTTGTGGTGTCTTGCGACTGTTTTTAGTCGTTTCATCACATTTTTGTGCTGTGTTTCGTCTGTTTTTAGTTGTTTTATCACGTTTTTGTGGTGTTTTCATCCGTTTTTAGTCTTTTTTGTCACATTTTTGTGGTGTTTTCATCTGTTTTTAGTCGTTTCATCATGTTTTTCTGGAGTTTTGCGTCCGTTTTTAGTTGTTTTGTCATGTTCTTGTGGTGTTTTCTACTGTTTTTAGTCGTTTTGTCACATTTTTGTGGTGTTTTCGTCTGTTTTTAGTCATTTTGTCATGTTTTTGTGGTGTTTTAATCTGTTTTTAGACGTTTCATCAGGTTTTTGTGGTGTTTTCATCTGTTTTTAGTCTTTTTGTCAAATTTTGTGGTGTCTTGCGACTGTTTTTAGTCGTTTCATCACGTTTTTGTGGTGTGTTTCGTCTGTTTTTAGTTGTTTTATCACGTTTAAGTGGTGTTTTCATCCGTTTTTAGTCTTTTTTGTCACATTTTTGTGGTGTTTTCATCTGTTTTTAAACGTTTCATCATGTTTTTCTGGAGTTTTGCGTCTGTTTTTAGTTGTTTTGTCATGTTCTTGTGGTGTTTTCTACTGTTTTTAGTCGTTTTGTCACATTTTT
The DNA here is from genome assembly GCF_963691815.1 of Echiichthys vipera. Classification (NCBI taxonomy): domain Eukaryota; kingdom Metazoa; phylum Chordata; class Actinopteri; order Perciformes; family Trachinidae; genus Echiichthys; species Echiichthys vipera. Next base: position 223,060 of record NC_139835.1, read on the forward strand.
GTGGTGTTTTCATCTGTTTTAAGTCGGTTCATCACGTTTTTGTGGTGTTTTCATCTGTTTGTAGTCGTTTCATCACGTTTTTGTTGAGTTTTGCCTCTGTTTTTAGTTGTTTCATCACCGTTTAGTGGTGTTTTCATCTGTTTTAAGTGGTTTCATCGCGTTTTTGTGGTGTTTTTATCTGTTTTTAGTCGTTTTTGCGGTATCTTGCGTCTGTTTTTAGTCGTTTCATCACGTTTTTGTGGTGTTTTTTGTCTGTTTATAGTAATTTTGTCATGTTTTTGTGGTGTTTTAATCTGTTTTAGACGTTTCATCATGTTTTTGTGGTGTTTTCATCTGTTTTTAGTCTTTTTGTCACATTTTTGTGGTGTCTTGCGACTGTTTTAAGTCGTTTCATCACGTTTTTGTGGTGTGTTTCGTCTGTTTTTAGTTGTTTTATCACGTTTTTGTGGTGTTTTCATTCGTTTTTAGTCTTTTTTGTCACATTTTTGTGGTGTTTTCATCTGTTTTTAGTCGTTTCATCATGTTTTTCTGGAGTTTTGCGTCTGTTTTTAGTTGTTTTGTCATGTTCTTGTGGTGTTTTCTACTGTTTTTAGTCGTTTTGTCACATTTTTGTGGTGTTTTCGTCTGTTTTTAGTCATTTTCTCATGTTTTTGTGGTGTTTTAATCTGTTTTTAGACGTTTCATCAGGTTTTTGTGGTGTTTTCATCTGTTTTTAGTCTTTTTGTCAAATTTTGTGGTGTCTTGCGACTGTTTTTAGTCGTTTCATCACATTTTTGTGCTGTGTTTCGTCTGTTTTTAGTTGTTTTATCACGTTTTTGTGGTGTTTTCATCCGTTTTTAGTCTTTTTTGTCACATTTTTGTGGTGTTTTCATCTGTTTTTAGTCGTTTCATCATGTTTTTCTGGAGTTTTGCGTCCGTTTTTAGTTGTTTTGTCATGTTCTTGTGGTGTTTTCTACTGTTTTTAGTCGTTTTGTCACATTTTTGTGGTGTTTTCGTCTGTTTTTAGTCATTTTGTCATGTTTTTGTGGTGTTTTAATCTGTTTTTAGACGTTTCATCAGGTTTTTGTGGTGTTTTCATCTGTTTTTAGTCTTTTTGTCAAATTTTGTGGTGTCTTGCGACTGTTTTTAGTCGTTTCATCACATTTTTGTGCTGTGTTTCGTCTGTTTTTAGTTGTTTTATCACGTTTTTGTGGTGTTTTCATCCGTTTTAAGTCTTTTTTGTCACATTTTTGTGGTGTTTTCATCTGTTTTTAGTCGTTTCATCATGTTTTTCTGGAGTTTTGCGTCCGTTTTTAGTTGTTTTGTCATGTTCTTGTGGTGTTTTCTACTGTTTTTAGTCGTTTTGTCACATTTTTGCGGTGTTTTCATCTGTTTTAAGTCGGTTCATCACGTTTTTGTGGTGTTTTCATCTGTTTTTAGTCGTTTCATCACGTTTTTGTTGAGTTTTGCCTCTGTTTTTAGTTGTTTCATCACGGTTTAGTGGTGTTTTCATCTGTTTTAAGTGGTTTCATCGTGTTTTTGTGGTGTTTTCATCTGTTTTTAGTCGTTTTTGCGGTATCTTGCGTCTGTTTTTAGTCGTTTCATCACGTTTTTGTGGTGTGTTTTGTCTGTTTATAGTTGTTTTATCACGTTTTTGTGGTGTTTTCATCAGTCTTTGGTCATTTTTGTCACGTTTTTGTGGTGTTTTCATCTGTTTTTAGTCGTTTCATCAGGTTTTTGTGGTGTTTTCAACTGTTTTTAGTCATTTTTGTCATGTTTTTGTGGTGTTTTCATCTGTTTTAAGTCGTTTCATAACATATTGATGGTGTTTTCGTCTGTTTTTAGTCGTTTCATCACGTTTTTGTTGGTGTTTTCGTCTGTTTTTAGTCCTTTTGTCACGTTTTAGTGGTATTTTAATCAGTTTTTAGTCGTTTTGTCATGTTTCTGTGGAATTTTGCGTCTGTTTTTAGTCGTTTCATCACGTTTTTGTGGTGTTTTCGTCTAATTTTAGTCGTTTTGTCATGTTTTTGTGGTGTTTTGCGTCTGTTTTAAGTCGTTTCATCACATATTTGTGGTGTTTTTGTCTGTTTTTAGTCATTTCATCACGTTTTTGTGGTGTTTTGATATGTCTTTTGTTGTTTTGTCACGTTTTAGTGGTGTTTTCATCTGTATTTAGTCGTTTTGTCATGTTCATTTGGAGTTTTGCGTCTGTTTTTAGTCTATTCATCATGTTTTTCTGGAGTTTTGCGTCTGTTTTTAGTTGTTTTGTCATGTTCTTGTGGTGTTTTCTACTGTTTTTAGTCGTTTTGTCACATTTTTGGGGTGTTTTCATCTGTTTTAAGTCGGTTCATCACGTTTTTGTGTTGTTTTCATCTGTTTTTAGTCGTTTCATCACGTTTTTGTTGAGTTTTGCCTCTGTTTTTAGTTGTTTCATCACGGTTTAGTGGTGTTTTCATCTGTTTTAAGTGGTTTCATTGCGTTTTTGTGGTGTTTTCATCTGTTTTTAGTCGTTTTTGCGGTATCTTGCGTCTGTTTTTAGTCGTTTCATCACGTTTTTGTGGTGTGTTTTGTCTGTTTATAGTTGTTTTATCACGTTTTTGTGGTGTTTTCATCCGTCTTTGGTCATTTTTGTCACGTTTTTGTGGTGTTTTCATCTGTTTTTAGTCGTTTCATCAGGTTTTGTGGTGTTTTCAACTGTTTTTAGTCATTTTTGTCATGTTTTTGTCGTGTTTTCATCTGTTTTAAGTCGTTTCATAACATATTGATGGTGTTTTCGTCTGTTTTTAGTCGTTTCATCACGTTTTTGTTGGTGTTTTCGTCTGTTTTTAGTCCTTTTGTCACGTTTTAGTGGTATTTTAATCAGTTTTTAGTCGTTTTGTCATGTTTCTGTGGAATTTTGCGTCTGTTTTTAGTCGTTTCATCACGTTTTTGTGGTGTTTTCGTCTAATTTTAGTCGTTTTGTCATGTTTTTGTGGTGTTTTGCGTCTGTTTTAAGTCGTTTCATCACATATTTGTGGTGTTTTTGTCTGTTTTTAGTCATTTCATCACGTTTTTGTGGTGTTTTGATATGTCTTTAGTTGTTTTGTCACGTTTTAGTGGTGTTTTCATCTGTATTTAGTCGTTTTGTCATGTTCATTTGGAGTTTTGCGTCTGTTTTTAGTCTATTCATCATGTTTTTGTGGAGTTTTGCGTCTGTTTTAAGTCGTTTCATCACGTTTTTGTGGTGTTTTAGTCTGTTTTTAGTCGTTTTGTCATGTTTTTGTGGTGTCTTGCGTCATTTTTAAGTCGTTTCATCACATATTTGTGGTGTTTTTGTGTGTTTTAGTTGTTTCATCACGTTTTTGTGGTGTTTTCGTCTTTTTTTAGGTGTTTTGTCATGTTTTTTCGCTGTTTTCATCTTTTTTTTAGTCTTTTTGTCACATTTTTGTGGTGTGTTTCGTCTTTTTTTAGTTGTTTTATCACGTTTTTGTGGTGTTTTCACCTGTTTTTAGTCGTTTCATCACGTTTTTTTTGAGTTTTGCATCTGTTTTTAGTTGTTTCATCACGTTTTTGTGGTGTTTTCATCTGTTCTTATTCGTTTTTGTGGTGTCTTGCGTTTGTTTTTAGTCGTTTCATCACGTTTTTGTGGTGTGTTTCGTCTGTTTATAGTTGTTTTATCACGTTTTTGTGGTGTCTTCATCCGTTTTTAGTCATTTTTGTCACGTTTCTGTGGTGTTTTCATCTGTTTTTAGTCTTTTCATAACGTTTTCGTGGTGTGTTTCGTCTGTTTTTAGTCGTTTCATCACGTTTTTGTGGTGTTTTCATCCGTTTTTAGTCGTTTTGTCATATTTTTGTGGTGTTTTCGTCTGTTTTTAGTCGTTTCATCACGTCTTTGTGGTGTTTTCATCTGTTTTTAGTCGTTTCATAATGTATTTGTGGAGTGTTTCGTCTGTTTTTAGTTGTCTTATCACGTTTTGTGGTGTTTTCATCTGTTTTAAGTGGTTTCATCGCGTTTTTGTGGTGTTTTTATCTGTTTTTAGTCGTTTTTGCTGTATCTTGCGTCTGTTTTTAGTCGTTTCATCACGTTTTTGTGGTGTGTTTTGGCTGTTTATAGTAAGTTTGTCATGTTTTTGTGGTGTTTTAATCTGTTTTAGACGTTTCATCATGTTTTTGTGGTGTTTTCATCTGTTTTTAGTCTTTTTGTCACATTTTTGTGGTGTCTTGCGACTGTTTTAAGTCGTTTCATCACGTTTTTGTGGTGTGTTTCGTCTGTTTTTAGTTGTTTTATCACGTTTTTGTGGTGTTTTCATTCGTTTTTAGTCTTTTTTGTCACATTTTTGTGGTGTTTTCATCTGTTTTTAGTCGTTTCATCATGTTTTTCTGGAGTTTTGCGTCTGTTTTTAGTTGTTTTGTCATGTTCTTGTGGTGTTTTCTACTGTTTTTAGTCGTTTTGTCACATTTTTGTGGTGTTTTCGTCTGTTTTTAGTCATTTTCTCATGTTTTTGTGGTGTTTTAATCTGTTTTTAGACGTTTCATCAGGTTTTTGTGGTGTTTTCATCTGTTTTTAGTCTTTTTGTCAAATTTTGTGGTGTCTTGCGACTGTTTTTAGTCGTTTCATCACATTTTTGTGCTGTGTTTCGTCTGTTTTTAGTTGTTTTATCACGTTTTTGTGGTGTTTTCATCCGTTTTTAGTCTTTTTTGTCACATTTTTGTGGTGTTTTCATCTGTTTTTAGTCGTTTCATCATGTTTTTCTGGAGTTTTGCGTCCGTTTTTAGTTGTTTTGTCATGTTCTTGTGGTGTTTTCTACTGTTTTTAGTCGTTTTGTCACATTTTTGTGGTGTTTTCGTCTGTTTTTAGTCATTTTGTCATGTTTTTGTGGTGTTTTAATCTGTTTTTAGACGTTTCATCAGGTTTTTGTGGTGTTTTCATCTGTTTTTAGTCTTTTTGTCAAATTTTGTGGTGTCTTGCGACTGTTTTTAGTCGTTTCATCACATTTTTGTGCTGTGTTTCGTCTGTTTTTAGTTGTTTTATCACGTTTTTGTGGTGTTTTCATCCGTTTTAAGTCTTTTTTGTCACATTTTTGTGGTGTTTTCATCTGTTTTTAGTCGTTTCATCATGTTTTTCTGGAGTTTTGCGTCCGTTTTTAGTTGTTTTGTCATGTTCTTGTGGTGTTTTCTACTGTTTTTAGTCGTTTTGTCACATTTTTGGGGTGTTTTCATCTGTTTTAAGTCGGTTCATCACGTTTTTGTGGTGTTTTCATCTGTTTTTAGTCGTTTCATCACGTTTTTGTTGAGTTTTGCCTCTGTTTTTAGTTGTTTCATCACGGTTTAGTGGTGTTTTCATCTGTTTTAAGTGGTTTCATCGCGTTTTTGTGGTGTTTTCATCTGTTTTTAGTCGTTTTTGCGGTATCTTGCGTCTGTTTTTAGTCGTTTCATCACGTTTTTGTGGTGTGTTTTGTCTGTTTATAGTTGTTTTATCACGTTTTTGTGGTGTTTTCATCCGTCTTTGGTCATTTTTGTCACGTTTTTGTGGTGTTTTCATCTGTTTTTAGTCGTTTCATCACGTTTTTGTGGTGTTTTCAACTGTTTTTAGTCATTTTTGTCATGTTTTTGTGGTGTTTTCATCTGTTTTAAGTCGTTTCATAACATATTGATGGTGTTTTCGTCTGTTTTTAGTCGTTTCATCACGTTTTTGTTGGTGTTTTCGTCTGTTTTTAGTCCTTTTGTCACGTTTTAGTGGTATTTTAATCAGTTTTTAGTCGTTTTGTCATGTTTCTGTGGAATTTTGCGTCTGTTTTTAGTCGTTTCATCACGTTTTTGTGGTGTTTTCGTCTAATTTTAGTCGTTTTGTCATGTTTTTGTGGTGTTTTGCGTCTGTTTTAAGTCGTTTCATCACATATTTGTGGTGTTTTTGTCTGTTTTTAGTCATTTCATCACGTTTTTGTGGTGTTTTGATATGTCTTTTGTTGTTTTGTCACGTTTTAGTGGTGTTTTCATCTGTATTTAGTCGTTTTGTCATGTTCATTTGGAGTTTTGCGTCTGTTTTTAGTCTATTCATCATGTTTTTCTGGAGTTTTGCGTCTGTTTTTAGTTGTTTTGTCATGTTCTTGTGGTGTTTTCTACTGTTTTTAGTCGTTTTGTCACATTTTTGGGGTGTTTTCATCTGTTTTAAGTCGGTTCATCACGTTTTTGTGGTGTTTTCATCTGTTTTTAGTCGTTTCATCACGTTTTTGTTGAGTTTTGCCTCTGTTTTTAGTTGTTTCATCACGGTTTAGTGGTGTTTTCATCTGTTTTAAGTGGTTTCATTGCGTTTTTGTGGTGTTTTCATCTGTTTTTAGTCGTTTTTGCGGTATCTTGCGTCTGTTTTTAGTCGTTTCATCACGTTTTTGTGGTGTGTTTTGTCTGTTTATAGTTGTTTTATCACGTTTTTGTGGTGTTTTCATCCGTCTTTGGTCATTTTTGTCACGTTTTTGTGGTGTTTTCATCTGTTTTTAGTCGTTTCATCAGGTTTTTGTGGTGTTTTCAACTGTTTTTAGTCATTTTTGTCATGTTTTTGTGGTGTTTTCATCTGTTTTAAGTCGTTTCATAACATATTGATGGTGTTTTCGTCTGTTTTTAGTCGTTTCATCACGTTTTTGTTGGTGTTTTCGTCTGTTTTTAGTCCTTTTGTCACGTTTTAGTGGTATTTTAATCAGTTTTTAGTCGTTTTGTCATGTTTCTGTGGAATTTTGCGTCTGTTTTTAGTCGTTTCATCACGTTTTTGTGGTGTTTTCGTCTAATTTTAGTCGTTTTGTCATGTTTTTGTGGTGTTTTGCGTCTGTTTTAAGTCGTTTCATCACATATTTGTGGTGTTTTTGTCTGTTTTTAGTCATTTCATCACGTTTTTGTGGTGTTTTGATATGTCTTTAGTTGTTTTGTCACGTTTTAGTGGTGTTTTCATCTGTATTTAGTCGTTTTGTCATGTTCATTTGGAGTTTTGCGTCTGTTTTTAGTCTATTCATCATGTTTTTGTGGAGTTTTGCGTCTGTTTTTAGTCGTTTTGTCATGTTTTTGTGGTGTCTTGCGTCATTTTTAAGTCGTTTCATCACATATTTGTGGTGTTTTTGTGTGTTTTAGTTGTTTCATCACGTTTTTGTGGTGTTTTCGTCTTTTTTTAGGTGTTTTGTCATGTTTTTTCGCTGTTTTCATCTTTTTTTTAGTCTTTTTGTCACATTTTTGTGGTGTGTTTCGTCTTTTTTTAGTTGTTTTATCACGTTTTTGTGGTGTTTTCACCTGTTTTTAGTCGTTTCATCACGTTTTTTTTGAGTTTTGCATCTGTTTTTAGTTGTTTCATCACGTTTTTGTGGTGTTTTCATCTGTTCTTATTCGTTTTTGTGGTGTCTTGCGTTTGTTTTTAGTCGTTTCATCACGTTTTTGTGGTGTGTTTCGTCTGTTTATAGTTGTTTTATCACGTTTTTGTGGTGTCTTCATCCGTTTTTAGTCATTTTTGTCACGTTTCTGTGGTGTTTTCATCTGTTTTTAGTCTTTTCATAACGTTTTCGTGGTGTGTTTCGTCTGTTTTTAGTTGTTTTATCACGTTTATGTGGTGTTTTCATCTGTTTTTAGTCGTTTCATCACGTTTTTGTTGAGTTTTGCCTCTGTTTTTAGTTGTTTCATCACGGTTTAGTGGTGTTTTCATATGTTTTAAGTGGTTTCATCGCGTTTTTGTGGTGTTTTTATCTGTTTTTAGTCGTTTTTGCTGTATCTTGCGTCTGTTTTTAGTCGTTTCATCACGTTTTTGTGGTGTGTTTTGGCTGTTTATAGTAAGTTTGTCATGTTTTTGTGGTGTTTTAATCTGTTTTAGACGTTTCATCATGTTTTTGTGGTGTTTTCATCTGTTTTTAGTCTTTTTGTCACATTTTTGTGGTGTCTTGCGACTGTTTTAAGTCGTTTCATCACGTTTTTGTGGTGTGTTTCGTCTGTTTTTAGTTGTTTTATCACGTTTTTGTGGTGTTTTCATTCGTTTTTAGTCTTTTTGGTCACATTTTTGTGGTGTTTTCATCTGTTTTTAGTCGTTTCATCATGTTTTTCTGGAGTTTTGCGTCTGTTTTTAGTTGTTTTGTCATGTTCTTGTTGTGTTTTCATCTGTTTTTAGTCGTTTTGTCACATTTTTGTGGTGTTTTCGTCTGTTTTTAGTCATTTTGTCATGTTTTTGTGGTGTTTTAATCTGTTTTTAGACGTTTCATCAGGTTTTTGTGGTGTTTTCATCTGTTTTTAGTCTTTTGTCAAATTTTGTGGTGTCTAGCGACTGTTTTTAGTCGTTTCATCACATTTTTGTGGTGTGTTTCGTCTGTTTTTAGTTGTTTTATCACGTTTATGTGGTGTTTTCATCTGTTTTTAGTCGTTTCATCACGTTTTTGTTGAGTTTTGCCTCTGTTTTTAGTTGTTTCATCACGGTTTAGTGGTGTTTTCATATGTTTTAAGTGGTTTCATCGCGTTTTTGTGGTGTTTTTATCTGTTTTTAGTCGTTTTTGCTGTATCTTGCGTCTGTTTTTAGTCGTTTCATCACGTTTTTGTGGTGTGTTTTGGCTGTTTATAGTAAGTTTGTCATGTTTTTGTGGTGTTTTAATCTGTTTTAGACGTTTCATCATGTTTTTGTGGTGTTTTCATCTGTTTTTAGTCTTTTTGTCACATTTTTGTGGTGTTTTGCGACTGTTTTAAGTCGTTTCATCACGTTTTTGTGGTGTGTTTCGTCTGTTTTTAGTTGTTTTATCACGTTTTTGTGGTGTTTTCATCCGTTTTTAGACTTTTTTGTCACATTTTTGTGGTGTTTTCATCTGTTTTTAGTCGTTTCATCATGTTTTTCTGGAGTTTTGCGTCTGTTTTTAGTTGTTTTGTCATGTTCTTGTGGTGTTTTCTACTGTTTTTAGTCGTCTTGTCACATTTTTGGGGTGTTTTCATCTGTTTTAAGTCGGTTCATCACGTTTTTGTGGTGTTTTCATCTGTTTTTAGTCGTTTCATCACGTTTTTGTTGAGTTTTGCCTCTGTTTTTAGTTGTTTTGTCATGTTCTTGTGGTGTTTTCATCTGTTTTAAGTGGTTTCATCGCGTTTTTGTGGTGTTTTCATCTGTTTTTAGTCGTTTTTGCGGTATCTTGCATCTGTTTTTAGTCGTTTCATCACGTTTTTGTGGTGTGTTTTGTCTGTTTATAGTTGTTTTATCACGTTTTTGTGGTGTTTTCATCCGTCTTTGGTCATTTTTGTCACGTTTTTGTGGTGTTTTCATCTGTTTTTAGTCGTTTCATCAGGTTTTTGTGGTGTTTTCAACTGTTTTTAGTCATTTTTGTCATGTTTTTGTGGTGTTTTCATCTGTTTTAAGTCGTTTCATAACATATTTGTGGTGTTTTCGTCTGTTTTTAGTCGTTTCATCACGTTTTTGTTGGTGTTTTCGTCTGTTTTTAGTCCTTTTGTCACGTTTTAGTGGTATTTTAATCAGCTTTTAGTCGTTTTGTCATGTTTCTGTGGAATTTAGCGTCTGTTTTTAGTCGTTTCATCACGTTTTTGTGGTGTTTTAGTCTGTTTTTAGTCGTTTTGTCATGTTTTTGTGGTGTCTTGCGTCATTTTTAAGTCGTTTCATCACATATTTGTGGTGTTTTTGTGTGTTTTAGTCGTTTCATCACGTTTTTGTGGTGTTTTCGTCTTTTTTTAGGTGTTTTGTCATGTTTTTTCGCTGTTTTCATCATTTTTTAGTCTTTTTGTCACATTTTTGTGGTGTGTTTCGTCTGTTTTTAGTTGTTTTATCACGTTTTTGTGGTGTTTTCACCTGTTTTTAGTCGTTTCATCACGTATTTGTTGAGTTTTACATCTGTTTTTAGTTGTTTCATCACAATTTTGTGTTGTTTTCATCTGTTTTTAGTCGTTTTTGTGGTGTCTTGCGTTTGTTTTTAGTCGTTTCATCACGTTTTTGTGGTGTGTTTCGTCTGTTTATAGTTGTTTTATCACGTTTTTGTGGTGTCTTCATCCGTTTTTAGTCATTTTTGTCACGTTTTTGTGGTGTTTTCATCTGTTTTTAGTCTTTTCATAACGTTTTCGTGGTGTGTTCAGTCTGTTTTTAGTCGTTTCATCACGTTTTTGTGGTGTTTTCATCCGTTTTTAGTCGTTTTGTCATATTTTTGTGGTGTTTTCGTCTGTTTTTAGTCGTTTCATCACGTCTTTGTGGTGTTTTCATCTGTTTTTAGTCGTTTCATAATGTATTTGTGGAGTGTTTCGTCTGTTTTTAGTTGTCTTCTCACGTTTTGTGGTGTTTTCATCTGTTTTTAGTCGTTTCATCACGTTTTAGTTGAGTTTTGCCTTTGTTTTTAGTTGTTTCATCACGGTTTATTGGTGTTTTCATATATTTTAAGTGGTTTCATCGCGTTTTTGTGGTGTTTTTATCTGTTTTTAGTCGTTTTTGCGGTATCTTGCGTCTGTTTTTAGTCGTTTCATCACGTTTTTGTTGGTGTTTTCGTCTGTTTTTAGTCCTTTTGTCACGTTTTAGTGGTATTTTAATCAGTTTTTAGTCGCTTTGTCATGTTTCTGTCTTTCATCTTTTTTTAGGCGTTTCATCACGTTTTTGCGATGTTTTCATCTGTTTTTAGTCTTTTTGTCACATTTTTGTGGTGTCCTGCGTCTGTTTTTAGTCGTTTCATCACGTTTTTGTGGTGTGTTTCATCTGTTTTTAGTTGTTTTATCACGTCTTTGTGGTGTTTTCATCTGTTTTTAGTCGTTTTTTTCACGTTTTTGTGGTGTTTTCTTCTGTTTAAGTCGTTTTTTCAAGTATTTGTGGTGTTTTCATCAGTTTTTAGTCGTTTCATCACGTATTTGTTGTGTTTTCATCTGTTTTTAGTCGTTTATAATGTTTTTGTGGAGTTTTGCGTCTGTTTTTAGTCGTTTCATCATGTTTTTGTAGAGTCTTGGTCTGTTTTTAGTCTTTTTGTCAGGTTTTTGGTGTTTTCATCTGTTTTTAGTCGTTTCATCACGTTTTTGTTGAGTTTTGTGTCTGTTTTTAGTTGTTTTGTCATGTTTTATGGAGCTTTGTGTCTGTTTTTAGTTGTTTCATTACGATTTTGTGGTGTTTTCATATGTTTAAAGTCGGTTCATCACGTTTTTTGGTGTTTTCATCTTTTTCTAGTCCTTTTTGTGGTGTCTTGCGTCTGTTTTTAGTCGTTTCATTACCCTTTTGTGGTGTTTTTCGTCTGTTTATAGTTGTTTTATCACGTTTTGGTGGTGTTTTCATCTGTTTTTAATCATTTTTGTCACGTTTTTGTGGTGTTTTCATTTGTTTTTAGTCTTTTCATCACGTTTTTGTGGTGTGTTTCGTCTGTTTTTAGTTGTCTTATCACGTTTTGTGGTGTTTTCATCTGTTTTTAGTCGTTTCATCACGTTTCTGTGGTGTTTTCATCTGTTTTTAGTCATTTTTGTCATGCTTTTGTGGTGTTTTGCGTCTGTTTTAGTCGTTTCATCATGTTTTGTGGAATTTTGCGTTCATTTTTTAGTCGTTTCATCACGTTTTTGTGGTGTTTTCGTCTGTTTTTAGTTGCTTTATCATATTTTTGTGATGATTTGATCTTTTTTTGGTCATTTCGTCATGTTTTTGTGGTGTTTTCATCCGTTTTTAGTCGTTTTGTCATGTTTTTGTGGTGTTTTCGTCTGGTTTTAGGCGTTTCATCACATTTTTGTGGTGTTTTCATCTGTTTTTAGTCGTTTCATAATGTTTTTGTGGAGTTTTGCGTCCGTTTTAAGACGTTTTGTCATTTTTTTGTGGTGTTTTCCTGTTTTTAATCGTTTTGTCACGGTTTAGTGGTGTTTCGTCTGTTTTTAGTCGTTTTGTCATGTTTCTGTGGAGTTTTGCGTCTGTTTTTAGTCTATTCATCATGTTTTTGTACAGTTTTGCGTCTGTTTTTAGTCGTTTCATCACGTTTTTGTGGTGTTTTCGTCTGTTTTTAGCCGTTTTGTCATTTTTTTGTGGTGTCTTGCGTCATTTTTAAGTTGTTTCATCACGTTTTTGTGGTGTGTTTCGTCTGTTTTTAGTTGTTTTATCACGTTTTTGTGGTGTTTTCATCTGTTTTCAGTCGTTTCATCACGTTTTTGTGGTGTTTTCGTCTGTTTTTAGTTGTTTTATGATGTTTTCGTGGTGTTTTCATCTGTTTTTAGGCGTTTCATCACGTTTTTGCGCTGTTTTCATCTGTTTTTAGTCTTTTTGTCACATTTTTGTGGTGTCTTTCATCACGTTTTTGTGGTGTGTTTCGTCTGTTTTTAGTTGTTTTATCACGTTTTTGTGGTGTTTCATCTGTTTTTAGTCGTTTCATAACGTTTTTGTTGAGTTTTGCATCTGTCTTTAGTTGTTTCATCACGTTTTGTGGTGTTTTCATCTGTTTTTAGTCGTTTCATCACGTTTTTGTGGTGTTTTTCATCTGTTTTTAGTCGTTTCAGAATGTTTTTGTGGAGTTTTGCGTCTGTTTTTAGTCGTTTTGTCATGTTTTTGTGGTGTTTTCTGTTTTTAATCGTTTTGTCACTTTTTAGTGGTGTTTTCATCTGTTTTTAGTTGTTTTGTCATGTTTCTTTGGAGTTTTGCGTCTGTTTTTAGTCTATTCATCATGTTTTTGTACAGTTTTGCGTCTGTTTATAGTCTATTCATCATGTTTTTGTACAGTTTTGCGTCTGTTTTTAGTCGTTTCATCACGTTTTTGTGGTGTTTTCGTCTGTTTTTAGTCATTTTGTCATTTTTTTGTGGTGTCTTGCGTAATTTTTAAGTCGTTTCATCACGTTTTTGTGGTGTTTTCGTCTGTTTTTAGTTTTTTTGTCATGTTTTTGTGGTGTTTTCATCTGTTTTGAGGCGTTTCATCACGTTTTTGCGCTGTTTTCATCTGTTTTTAGTCGTTTCATCACGTTTTTGTTGAGTTTTGCCTCTGTTTTTAGTTGTTTCATCACGGTTTAGTGGTGTTTTCATCAGTTTTGAGGCGTTTCATCACGTTTTTGCGCTGTTTTCATCTGTTTTTAGTCTTTTTGTCACATTTTTGTCGAGTCTTGCGTCTGTTTTTAGTCGCTTCATCACGTTTTTGTGGTGTGTTTTGTCTGTTTTTAGTTGTTTTATCACGTTTTTGTGTTGTTTTCATCCGTTTTTAGTCAGTTTTTCATGTTTTTGTGGTGTTTTCGTCTGTTTTTAGTCGTTTCATCACGTATTTGTGGTGTTTTCATCTGTTTTTAGTCGTTTCATCACGTTTTTGTGGTGTCTTGCGTCTGTTTTCAGTCGTTTCATCACGTTTTTGTGGTGTGTTTCGTCTGTTTACAGTTGTTTTGTCACGTTTTTGTGGTGTTTTCATCCGTTTTCAGTCGTTTTTTCATGTTTTTGTGGTGTTTTCGTCTGTTTTTAGTCGTTTCATCACGTATTTGTGGAGATTTGCGTCTGTTTTTAGTCGTTTTGTCATGTTTTCGTAGAGTCTTGGTCTGTTTTTAGTGTTTTTGTCAGGATTTTTTGGTGTTTTCATCTGTTTTTAGTCGTTTCATCACGTTTTTGTGGAGTTTTGTGTCTGTTTTTTGTTGTTTTGTCATGTTTTAAGGAGCTTTGTGTCTGTTTTTAGTTGTTTCATTACGATTTTGTGGTGTTTTTATCTGTTTTAAGTCGGTTCATCACGTTTTTTTGGTGTTTTCATCTTTTTTTAGTCGTTTTTGTCACGTTTTTGTGGTGTTTTCATCTGTCTTTAGTCTTTTCATCACGTTTTTGTGGTGTGTTTCGTCTGTTTTTAGTTGTCTTATCACGTTTTGTGGTGTTTTCATCTGTTTTTAGTCGTTTCATCACGTTTCTGTGGTGTTTTCATCAGTTTTTAGTCATTTTTGTCATGTTTTTGTGGTGTTTTGCGTCTGTTTTCAGTCGTTTCATCATGTTTTGTGCAATTTTGAGTTCAATTTTTAGTCGTTTCATCACGTTTTTGTGGTGTTTTCGTCTGTTTTTAGTTGTTTTATCATATTTTTGTGATGTTTTGATCTTTTTTTGGTCATTTCGTCATGTTTTTGTGGTGTTTTCATCCGTTTTTAGTCGTTTTGTCATGTTTTTGTGGTGTTTTTGTCTGGTTTAAGTCGTTTCATCACGTTTTTGTAGTGTTTTCATATGTTTTTAGTCGTTTCATAATGTTTTTGTGGAGTTTTGCGTCTGTTTTAAGTCGTTTTGTAATTTTTTTGTTGTGTTTTCTGTTTTTAATCGTTTTGTCACGTTTTAGTGGTGTTTCCATCTGATTTTAGTCGTTTTGTCATGTTTCCATGGAGTTTTGGGTCTGTTTTTAGTCTATTCATCATGTTTTTTTTCAGTTTTTCGTCTGTTTTTAGTCGTTTCATCACGTTTTTGTGGTGTTTTCGTCTGTTTTTAGTCGTTTTGTCATGTTTTTGTCGTGTCTTACGTCATTTTTAAGTCGTTCTATCACATATTTGTGGTGTTTTCAAGTGTTTTTAGTCGTTTCATCACGTTTTTGTGGTGTTTTCGTCTGTTTTTAGTTGCTTTGTCATGTTTTTGTGGTGTTTTCATCTGTTTTTAGGCGTTTCATCATGATTTTGCGCTGTTTTCATCTGTTTTTAGTCTTTTTGTCACATTTTTGTGGTGTCTTGCGTCTGTTTTTAGTCGTTTCATCACGTTTTTGTGGTGTGTTTCGTCTGTTTTTTGTCGTTCTATCACGTTTTTGTTGAGTTTTGCATCTGTTTTTAGGTGTTTCATCATGTTTTTGTGGTGTCTTCATCTGTTTTCAGTTTTTTTTGTGGTGTCTTGCGTTTGTTTTTAGTTGTTTCATCACGTCTTTTGTGGTGTGTTTAATCTGTTTATAGTTGTTTTATCACGTTTTTGTGGTGTTTGCATTCGTTTTTAGTCGTTTTCGTCACGTTTTTGTGGTGTTTTCATCTGTTTTTAGTCGTTTCATCATGTTTTTCTGGAGTTTTGCGTCTGTTTTTAGTTGTTATGTCATGTTCTTCTAGTGTTTTCGTCTGTTTTTAGTCGATTTGTCACATTTTGTGGTGTTTTCATCTGTTTTAAGTCGGTTCATCACGTGTTTGTGGTGTTTTCGTCTGTTTTTAGTAATTTCATCACGTTTTTGTGATGTTTTCGTCTGTTTTTAGTTTTTTTTGTCATATTTTTGGTGTTTTCATGTGTTTTGAGGCGTTACATCATGATTTTGCGCTGTTTTCATCTGTTTTTAGTCTTTTTGTCACACTTTTGTGGTGTCTAACGTCTGTTTTTAGTCATTTCATCACGTTTTTGTGGTGTGTTTCGTCTGTTTTTAGTTGTTTTATCATGTTTTTGTGGTGTTTTCATCTGTTTTTAGTCGTTCCATCACGTTTTTGTTGAGTTTTGCATCTGTTTTTAGGTGTTTCATCATGTTTTTTTGGTGTCTTCATCTGTTTTCAGTTTTTTTTGTGGTGTCTTGCGTTTGTTTTTAGTTGTTTCATCACGTCTTTTGTGGTGTGTTTCATTTGTTTATAGTTGTTTTATCACGTTTTTGTGGTGTTTTCATCCGTTTTTAGTCGTTTCATCATGTTTTTCTGGAGTTTTGCGTCTGTTTTTAGTTGTTATGTCATTTCTTCTGGTGTTTTCGCCTGTTTTTAGTCGATTTGTCACATTTTGTGGTGTTTTCATCTGTTTTAAGTCGGTTCATCACGTTTTTGTGGTGTTTTCGTCTGTTTTTAGTAATTTCATCACGTTTTTGTGATGTTTTCGTCTGTTTTTAGTTGTTTTTTTGTCATGTTTTTTGGTGTTTTCATCTGTATTGAGGCATTTCATCACGTTTCTGTGGTGTTTTCATCCGTTTTTAGTCGTTTTTGTGGTGTCTTGCGTTTGTTTTTAGTTGTTTCATCACGTTTTTGTGGTGTTTTCATCTGTTTTAGGTCTTTTCATCACGTTTTTGTGGTGTTTTCATCCGTTTTTAGTCGTTTTTGTGGTGTCTTGCGTCTGTTTTTAGTCGTTTCATCACGTTTTTGTGGTGTGTTTCCTCTGTTTTTAGTTGTTTTATCATATTTTTGTGGTGTTTTCATCTGTTTTTAGTCGTTTTTTCACGTTTTTGTGGTATTTTCGTCTTTTTTTAGTCGTTTCATCACGTTTTTGTGGTGATTTCATCTGTTCTTAGTCGTTTCATAATGTTTTTGTGGAGTTTTGCGTCTGTTTTTAGTCGTTTTGTCATGTTTTTGTGGAGTCTTGGTCTTTTTTTAGTAGTTTTGTCAGGTTTTTTGGTGTTTACATCTGATTTTAGTCGTTTTATCATATTTTTGTGGTGTTTTCATCTGTTTTTAGTCGTTTCATCACGTTTTTGTTGAGTCTTGCATCTGTTTTTAGTTGTTTCCTCACGGTTTTGTGGTGTTTTCATCTGTTTTAAGTGGTTTCATCACGTTGTTGTGGTGTTTTCGTCTGTTTTTAGTAATTTCATCACGTTTTTGTGATGTTTTCGTCTGTTTTTAGTCTTTTTGTCACATTTTTGTGGTGTCTTGCGTCTGTTTTTAGTCGTTTCATTACGTTTTTATGGTATGTTTCGTCTGTTTTTAGTTGTTTTATCATGTTTTTGTGGTGTTTTCATCTGTTTTTAGTCGTTCCATCACGTTTTTGTTGAGTTTTGCATCTGTTTTTAGGTGTTTCATCATGTTTTTTTGGTGTCTTCATCTGTTTTCAGTTTTTTTTGTGGTGTCTTGCGTTTGTTTTTAGTTGTTTCATCACGTCTTTTGTGGTGTGTTTCATTTGTTTATAGTTGTTTTATCACGTTTTTGTGGTGTTTTCATCCGTTTTTAGTCGTTTCATCATGTTTTTCTGGAGTTTTGCGTCTGTTTTTAGTTGTTATGTCATGTTCTTCTGGTGTTTTCGTCTGTTTTTAGTCGATTTGTCACATTTTGTGGTGTTTTCATCTGTTTTAAGTCGGTTCATCACGTTTTTGTGGTGTTTTCGTCTGTTTTTAGTAATTTCATCACGTTTTTGTGATGTTTTCGTCTGTTTTTAGTTGTTTTTTTGTCATGTTTTTTGGTGTTTTCATCTGTATTGAGGCGTTTCATCACGTTTCTGTGGTGTTTTCATCCGTTTTTAGTCGTTTTTGTGGTGTCTTGCGTTTGTTTTTAGTTGTTTCATCACGTTTTTGTGGTGTTTTCATCTGTTTTAAGTCTTTTCATCACGTTTTTGTGGTGTTTTCATCCGTTTTTAGTCGTTTTTGTGGTGTCTTGCGTCTGTTTTTAGTCGTTTCATCACGTTTTTGTGGTGTGTTTCGTCTGTTTATAGATGTTTTATCACGTTTTTGTTGTGTTTTCATCCGTTTTTAGTCGTTTCATAATGTTTTTGTGGAGTTTTGCGTCTGTTTTTAGTCGTTTTGTCATGTTTTTGTGGAATCTTGGTCTTTTTTTAGTAGTTTTGTCGGGTTTTATTGGTGTTTACATCTGATTTTAGTCGTTTCATCACGTTTTTGTGGTGTGTTTCTTCTGTTTTTTAGTTGTTTTATCAAGTTTTTGTGGAGTTTTGCGTCTGTTTTTAGTCGTTTTGTCATGTTTTTGTTGAGTTTTCCGTCTGTTTTTAGTTGTTTCATCACGTTTTTGTTGAGTTTTGCATTTGTTTTTAGTTGTTTCATCACGTTTTTGTGGTTTTTTCATCTGTTTTTAGTCGTATTTGTGGTGTCTTGCGTTTGTTTTTTGTCGTTTCATCATGTTTTTATGGTGTGTTTCGTCTGTTTATAGTTGTTTTATCACGTTTTTGTGGTGTTTTCATCCGTTTTTAGTCGTTTTTGTCAAGTCTTTTGTGGTGTTTTCATCTGTTTTTAGTCATTTCATCATGTTTTTCTGGAGTTTTGCGTCTGTTTTTAGTTGTTTTGTCATGTTCTTGTGGTGTTTTTATCTGTTTTTAGTCGTTTTGTCAGATTTTTGTGGTGTTTTCATCCGTTTTTAGTTGGTTCATCACGTTTTTGTGGTGTTTTCGTCTGTTTTTAGTAATTTCATCACGTTTTTGTGATGTTTTCGTCTGTTTTTAGTTTTTTTTTTTGTCATGTTTTTTGGTGTTTTCATCTGTTTTGAGGCGTTTCATCACGTTTCTGTGGTGTTTTCATCCGTTTTTAGTCGTTTTTGTGGTGTCTTGCCTTTGTTATTAGTTGTTTCATCACGTTTTTGTGGTGTTTTCATCTGTTTTAAGTCTTTTCATCACGTTTTGTGGTGTTTTCAT
This sequence comes from Echiichthys vipera, assembly GCF_963691815.1. NCBI lineage: Eukaryota > Metazoa > Chordata > Actinopteri > Perciformes > Trachinidae > Echiichthys > Echiichthys vipera. The sequence goes on from NC_139835.1 coordinate 241,193, forward strand.
CTGTTTTTAGTCGTTTTTGTGGTGTCTTGCCTTTGTTATTAGTTGTTTCATCACGTTTTTGTGGTGTTTTCATCTGTTTTAAGTCTTTTCATCACGTTTTTGTGGTGTTTTCATCTGTATTTAGTCGTTTTTGTCACCTTTTTGTGGTGTTTTAATCGTTTTAGTCGTTTTTTCATGTTTTTGTGGTGTTTTCGTCTGTTTTTAGTCGTTTCATCACGTTTTTGTGGTGTTTTCATCCGTAATTAGTCGTTTCATAATGTTTTTGTGGAGTTTTGCGTCGGTTTTTAGTCGTTTTGTCATGTTTTTGTGGAGTCTTGGTCTTTTTTTAGTAGTTTTGTCAGGTTTTTTGGTGTTTACATCTGATTTTAGTCGTTTCATCCCGTTTTTGTGGTGTGTTTTGTCTGTTTTTTAGTTATTTTATCAAGTTTTTGTGGTGTGTTTCGTCTGTTTTTAGTTGTTTTATCACGTTTTTGTGGTGTTTTCATCTGTTTTTAGTCGTTTCATCACGTTTTTGTTGAGTTTTGCATCTGTTTTTAGTGGTTTCATCACGTTTTTGTGGTGTTTTCATCTTTTTTTAGTCATTTTTGTGGTGTCTTGCGTTTGTTTTTAGTCGTTTCATCACGTTTTTGTGGTGTGTTTCGTCTGTTTATAGTTGTTTTATCACGTCATGTGGTGTTTTCATCCGTTTTTAGTCGTTTTTGTCACGTTTTTTGTGGTGTTTTCATCTGTTTTTAGCCGTTTCATCATGTTTTCTGGAGTTTTGCATCTGTTTTTAGTTGTTTTGTCATGTTCTTGTGGTGTTTTGTCTGTTCTTAGTCGTTTTGTCACATTTTTGTGGTGTTTTCATCTGTTTTAAGTCGGTTCATCACGTTTTTGTGGTGTTTTCATCTGTTTTTAGTCATTTTATCACGATTTTGTGAAGTTTTTGTGATGTTTTCGTCTGTTTTTAGTTCTTTTTTTGTCATGTTTTTTAGTGTTTTCATCGGTTTTGAGGCGTTTCATCACGTTTCTGTGGTGTTTTCATCGGTTTTTAGTCATTTTTGTGGTGTCTTGCGTCGGTTTTTAGTTGTTTCATCACGTTTTTGTGGCGTTTTCATCTGTTTTAAGTCGTTTCATCACGTTTTTGTGGTGTTTTCATCTGTTTTTAGTCGTTTTTGTGGTGTCTTGCGTCTGTTTTTAGTCGTTTCATCACGTTTTTGTGGTGTGTTTTGTCTGTTTTTAGTTGTTTTATCATATTTTTGTGGTGTTTTCATCTGTTTTTAGTCGTTTTTTCAAGTTTTTGTGGTATTTTCATCTGTTTTTAGTAGTTTTTGTCACCTTTTCGAGGTGTTCTCATCCGTTTTTATTTATTTTTTAATGTTTTTGTGGTGTTTTCGTCTGTTTTTAGTCGTTTCATCACGTTTTTGTGGTGTTTTCATCTGTTTTTAGTCGTTTCATAATGTTTTTGTGGAGTGTTGCGTCTGTTTTTAGTCGTTTTGTCATGATTTTGTGGAGTCTTGGTCCGTTTTTAGTAGTTTTGCCAGTTTTTTAGTGTTTACATCTGATTTTAGTCGTTTCATCATGATTTTGTGGTGTGTTTTGTCTTTTTTTTAGTTGTTTTATCAAGTTTTTGTGGTGTTTTCATCTGTTTTTAGTCATTTCATCACGATTTTGTGGAGTTTTGCGTCTGTTTTTAGTCGTTTTGTCATGTTTTTGTTGAGCTTTCCGTCTGTTTTTAGTTGTTTCATCACGTTTTTGTAGTGTTTTCATTTGTTTTAAGTCGGTTCATCACATTTTAGTGGTATTTTAATCAGTTTTTAGTTGTTTTTGTGGTGTCTTGCGTCTGTTTTTAGTCGTTTCATCACGTTTTTGTGGTGTTTTCGTCTGTTTTTAATTGTTTTATCATATTTTAGTGGTGTTTTGATTTTTTTTAGTCTCTTTGTCATGTTTTTGTGGTGTTTTCATCCGTTTTTAGTCATTTTGTCATGTTTTTGTGGTGTTTTCGTCTGTTTTTAGTCGTTTTATCACGTTTTTGTGGTGTTTTTATCTGTTTTAAGTCGTTTCATCACGTTTTTGTGGTGTGTTTCGTCTGTTTTTAGTTGTTTTATCACGTTTTTGTGGTATTTTCATCTGTTTTTAGTCGTTTCATCACGTTTTTGTTGAGTTTTGCATCTGTTTTTAGTTGTTTCATCACGTTTTTGTGGTGTTTTCATCTGTTTTTAGTCGTTTTTGTGGTGTCTTGCGTTTGTTTTTAGTCGTTTCATCACGTTTTTGTGGTGTGTTTCGTCTGTTTATAGTTGTTTTATCACGTTTTTTTGGTGTTTTTATCTGTTTTTAATCGTTTTTGTCACGTTTTTGTGGTGTTTTCATCTGTTTTTAGTCATTTCATCATGTTTTTCTGGAGTTTTGCGTCTGTTTTTAGTTGTTTTGTCATGTTCTTGTGGTGTTTTCGTCTGTTTTTAGTCGTTTTGTCACATTTTTGTGGTGTTTTTTATCTGTTTTAAGTCGGTTTAACACGTTTTTGTGGTGTTTTCGTCTGTTTTTAGTAATTTCGTCACGTTTTTGTGATGTTTTCGTCTGTTTTTAGTCGGTTTCATCACGTTTTTGTGGTGTTTTCATCTGTTTTAAGTTGTTTCATCACGTTTTTGTGGTGTTTTCATCTGCTTTTAGTCGTTTTTGTGGTGTCTTGCGTCTGTTTTTAGTCGTTTCATCATGTTTTTGTGGTGTGTTTCGTCTGTTTTTAGTTGTTTTATCATATTTTTGTGGTGTTTTCATCTGTTTTTAATCATTTTGTCACGTTTTAGTGGTGTCTTGCGTCATTTTTAAGTTGTTTCATCACATATTTGTGGTGTTTTCATGTGTTTTTTGTCGTTTCATCACGTTTTTGTGGTGTTTTCGTCTGTTTTTAGTTGTTTTGTCATGTTTTTGTTGTGTTTTCATCTGTTGTTAGGCGTTTCATCACGTTTTTGCGCTGTTTTCATCTGTTTTTAGTCTTTTTGTCACATTTTTGTGGTGTTTTCATCTGTTTTAAGTCGGTTCATCACGTTTTTGTGGTGTTTTCGTCTATTTTTAGTAATTTCATCACGTGCTTGTGATGTTTTCGTCTTTTTTTAGTCGTTTTTTTGTAATGTTTTTTAGTGTTTTCATCTGTTTTGAGGCGTTTCATCACGTTTCTGTGGTGTTTTCATCTTTTTTTAGTCGTTTTTGTAGTGTCTTGCGTCTGTTTTTAGTTGTTTCATCACGTTTTTGTGGTGTTTTCATCTGTTTTAAGTCATTTCATCACGTTTTTGTGGTGTTTTCATCTGTTTTTAGTCGTTTTTGTGGTGTCTTGCGTCTGTTTTAAGTTGTTTCATCACGTTTTTGTGGTGTTTTCATCTGCTTTTAGTCGTTTTTGTGGTGTCTTGCGTCTGTTTTTAGTCGTTTCATCATGTTTTTGTGGTGTGTTTCGTCTGTTTTTAGTTGTTTTATCATATTTTTGTGGTGTTTTCATCTGTTTTTAATCATTTTGTCACGTTTTAGTGGTGTCTTGCGTCATTTTTAAGTTGTTTCATCACATATTTGTGGTGTTTTCATGTGTTTTTTGTCGTTTCATCATGTTTTTGTGGTGTTTTCGTCTGTTTTTAGTTGTTTTGTCATGTTTTTGTTGTGTTTTCATCTGTTGTTAGGCGTTTCATCACGTTTTTGCGCTGTTTTCATCTGTTTTTAGTCTTTTTGTCACATTTTGTGGTGTTTTCATCTGTTTTAAGTCGGTTCATCACGTTTTTGTGGTGTTTTCGTCTATTTTTAGTAATTTCATCACGTGCTTGTGATGTTTTCGTCTTTTTTTAGTCGTTTTTTTGTAATGTTTTTTAGTGTTTTCATCTGTTTTGAGGCGTTTCATCACGTTTCTGTGGTGTTTTCATCTTTTTTTAGTCGTTTTTGTAGTGTCTTGCGTCTGTTTTTAGTTGTTTCATCACGTTTTTGTGGTGTTTTCATCTGTTTTAAGTCATTTCATCACGTTTTTGTGGTGTTTTCATCTGTTTTTAGTCGTTTTTGTGGTGTCTTGCGTCTGTTTTTAGTCGTTTCATCACGTTTTTGTGGTGTGTTTCGTCTGTTTTTAGTTGTTTTGTCATGTTTTTGTGGTGTTTTCATCTGTTTTTAGGCGTTTCATCACGTTTTTGCGCTGTTTTCATCTGTTTTTAGTCTTTTTGTCACATTTTTGTGGTGTCTTGCGTATGTTTTTATTCGTTTCATCACGTTTTTGTGTTGTGTTTCGTCTGTTTTAACTGTTTTATCACGTTTTTGTGGTGTTTTCATTTGTTTTAAGTCGTTTCATCACGTTTTTGTGGTGTTTTCATCTGTTTTAAGTCGTTTCATAATGTTTTTGTGGAGTTTTGCGTCTAAGTTTAGTCGTTTTGTCATATTTTTTTGGAGTCTTGGTCTGTTTTTAATCGTTTTGTCAGGTTTTTTTGGTGTTTACATCTGATTTTAGTTGTTTCATCACGTTTTTGTGGTGTTTTCATTTGTTTTAAGTCGGTTCATCACGTTTTAGTGGTATTTTAATCAGTTTTTAATTGTTTTTGTGGTGTCTTGCGTCTGTCTTTAGTCGTTTCATCACGTTTTTGTGGTGTTTTCGTCTGTTTTTAGTTGTTTTATCATATTTTTGTGATGTTTTGATCTTTTTTTGGTCATTTCGACATGTTTTTGTGGTGTTTTCATCCGTTTTTAGTCGTTTTGTCATGTTTTTGTGGTGTTTTTGTCTGTTTTCAGTCGTTTCATCATGTTTTTGTGGTGTGTGTCGTCTGTTTTTAGTTGTTTTATCATATTTTTGTGGTGTTTTCATGTGTTTTTAGTCGTTTTTCACGTTTTTGTGGTGTATTCATCTGTTTTTAGTCGTTTTTGTCACCTTTTCGAGTGTTTTCATCCGTTTTTAGTCGTTTTGTCATGTTTTTGTGGTGTTTTCGTCTGTTTTTAGTCGTTTCATCACGTTTTTGTGGTGTTTTCATCTGTTTTAAGTCGTTTAATAATGTTTTTGTGGAGTTTTGCGTCTGTTTTTAGTCGTTTTGTCATGTTTTTGTGGTGTCTGTTTTTAATCATCTTGTCACGTTTAAGTGGTGTCTTGCGTCATTTATAAGTCGTTTCATAACATATTTGTGTTGTATTCGTGTGTTTTTAGTCGTTTCATCACGTTTTTGTGGTGTTTTCGTCTGTTTTTAGTTGTTTTGTCATGTTTTTGTGGTGTTTTCATCTGTTTTTAGGCATTTCATCACGTTTTTGCGCTGTTTTCATCTGTTTTTGGTCTTTTTGTCACATTTTTGTGGTGTCTTGCGTATGTTTTTATTCGTTTCATCACGTTTTTGTGTTGTGTTTCGTCTGTTTTAATTGTTTTATCACGTTTTTGTGGTGTTTTCATTTGTTTTAAGTCGTTTCATAATGTTTTTGTGGAGTTTTGCGTCTAAGTTTAGTCGTTTTGTCATATTTTTTTGGAGTCTTGGTCTGTTTTTAATCGTTTTGTCAGGTTTTTTTGGTGTTTACATCTGATTTTAGTTGTTTCATCACGTTTTTGTGGTGTTTTCATTTGTTTTAAGTCGGTTCATCATGCTTTAGTGGTATTTTAATCAGTTTTTAGTTTTTTTTAGGTGTCTTGCGTCTGTCTTTAGTCATTTCATCACGTTTTTTTGGTGTTTTTGTCTGTTTTTAGTTGTTTTATCATATTTTTGTGATATTTTGATCTTTTTTTGGTCATTTCGTCATGTTTTTGTAGTGTTTTCATCCGTTTTTAGTCGTTTCATAATGTTTTTGTGGAGTTTTGCGTCTGTTTTTAATCATTTTGTCATGTTTTAGTGGTGTCTTGCGTCATTTTTAAGTCGTTTCATCACATATTTGTGGTGTTTTTGTGTGTTTTTTGTAGTTTCATCACGTTTTTGTGGTGTTTTCGTCTGTTTTTAGGTGTTTTGTCATGTTTTTGTTGTGTTTTCATCTGTTGTTAGGCGTTTCATCACGTTTTTGCGCTGTTTTCATCTGTTTTTAGTCTTTTTGTCACATTTTGTGGTGTTTTCATCTGTTTTAAGTCGGTTCATCACGTTTTTGTGGTGTTTTCGTCTATTTTTAGTAATTTCATCACGTGCTTGTGATGTTTTCGTCTTTTTTTAGTCGTTTTTTTGTAATGTTTTTTAGTGTTTTCATCTGTTTTGAGGCGTTTCATCACGTTTCTGTGGTGTTTTCATCTTTTTTTAGTCGTTTTTGTAGTGTCTTGCGTCTGTTTTTAGTTGTTTCATCACGTTTTTGTGGTGTTTTCATCTGTTTTAAGTCATTTCATCACGTTTTTGTGGTGTTTTCATCTGTTTTTAGTCGTTTTGGTCGTGTCTTGCGTCTGTTTTTAGTCGTTTCATCACGTTTTTGTGGTGTGTTTCGTCTGTTTTTAGTTGTTTTGTCATGTTTTTGTGGTGTTTTCATCTGTTTTTAGGCGTTTCATCACGTTTTTGCGCTGTTTTCATCTGTTTTTAGTCTTTTTGTCACATTTTTGTGGTGTCTTGCATATGTTTTTATTAGTTTCATCACGTTTTTGTGTTGTGTTTCGTCTGTTTTAACTGTTTTATCACGTTTTTGTGGTGTTTTCATTTGTTTTAAGTCGTTTCATCACGTTTTTGTGGTGTTTTCATCTGTTTTAAGTCGTTTCATAATGTTTTTGTGGAGTTTTGCGTCTAAATTTAGTCGTTTTGTCATATTTTTTTGGAGTCTTGGTCTGTTTTTAATCGTTTTGTCAGGTTTTTTTGGTGTTTACATCTGATTTTAGTTGTTTCATCACGTTTTTGTGGTATTTTAATCAGTTTTTAATTGTTTTTGTGGTGTCTTGCGTCTGTCTTTAGTCGTTTCATCACGTTTTTGTGGTGTTTTCGTCTGTTTTTAGTTGTTTTATCATATTTTTGTGATGTTTTGATCTTTTTTTGGTCATTTCGACATGTTTTTGTGGTGTTTTCATCCGTTTTTAGTCGTTTTGTCATGTTTTTGTGGTGTTTTTGTCTGTTTTCAGTCGTTTCATCATGTTTTTGTGGTGTGTGTCGTCTGTTTTTAGTTGTTATATCATATTTTTGTGGTGTTTTCATTTGTTTTAAGTCGTTTCATCACGTTTTTGTGGTGTTTTCATCTGTTTTAAGTCGTTTCATAATGTTTTTGTGGAGTTTTGCGTCTAAGTTTAGTCGTTTTGTCATATTTTTTTGGAGTCTTGGTCTGTTTTTAATCGTTTTGTCAGGTTTTTTTGGTGTTTACATCTGATTTTAGTTGTTTCATCACGTTTTTGTGGTGTTTTCATTTGTTTTAAGTCGGTTCATCACGTTTTAGTGGTATTTTAATCAGTTTTTAATTGTTTTTGTGGTGTCTTGCGTCTGTCTTTAGTCGTTTCATCACGTTTTTGTGGTGTTTTCGTCTGTTTTTAGTTGTTTTATCATATTTTTGTGATGTTTTGATCTTTTTTTGGTCATTTCGACATGTTTTTGTGGTGTTTTCATCCGTTTTTAGTCGTTTTGTCATGTTTTTGTGGTGTTTTTGTCTGTTTTCAGTCGTTTCATCATGTTTTTGTGGTGTGTGTCGTCTGTTTTTAGTTGTTTTATCATATTTTTGTGGTGTTTTCATCTATTTTTAGTCGTTTTTCACGTTTTTGTGGTGTATTCATCTGTTTTTAGTCGTTTTTGTCACCTTTTCGAGTGTTTTCATCCGTTTTTCGTCGTTTTGTCATGTTTTTGTGTTGTTTTCGTCTGTTTTTAGTCGTTTCATCACGTTTTTGTGGTGTTTTCATCTGTTTTAAGTCGTTTAATAATCTTTTTGTGGAGTTTTGCGTCTGTTTTTAGTCGTTTTGTCATGTTTTTGTGGTGTCTGTTTTTAATCATCTTGTCACGTTTAAGTGGTGTCTTGCGTCATTTATAAGTCGTTTCATCACATATTTGTGTTGTATTCGTGTGTTTTTAGTCGTTTCATCACGTTTTTGTGGTGTTTTCGTCTGTTTTTAGTTGTTTTGTCATGTTTTTGTGGTGTTTTCATCTGTTTTTAGGCATTTCATCACGTTTTTGCGCTGTTTTCATCTGTTTTTGGTCTTTTTGTCACATTTTTGTGGTGTCTTGCGTCTGTTTTTAGTCGTTTCATCACGTTTTTGTGGTGTGTTTCGTCTGTTTTTAGTTGTTTTATCACATTTTTGTGGTGTTTTCATCTGTTTTTAGTCGTTTCATCACGTTTTTGTTGAGTTTTGCACCTGTTTTTAGTTGTTTCATCACGTTTTTGTGGTGTGTTTCGTCTGTTTTTAGTTGTTTTATCATATTTTTGTGGTGTTTTCATCTATTTTTAGTCGTTTTTCACGTTTTTGTGGTGTATTCGTCTGTTTTTAGTTGTTTTGTCATGTTTTTGTTGTGTTTTTATCTGTTGTTAGGCGTTTCATCACGTTTTTGCGCTGTTTTCATCTGTTTTTAATCTTTTTGTCACATTTTTGTGGTGTTTTCATCTGTTTTAAGTCGGTTCATCACGTTTTTGTGGTGTTTTTGTCTGTTTTTAGTAATTTCATCACGTGCTTGTGATGTTTTCGTCTTTTTTTAGTTGTTTTTTTGTAATGTTTTTTAGTGTTTTCATCTGTTTTGAGGCGTTTCATCACATTTCTGTGGTGTTTTCATCTTTTTTTAGTCGTTTTTGTAGTGTCTTGCGTCTGTTTTTAGTTGTTTCATCACGTTTTTGTGGTGTTTTCATCTGTTTTAAGTCATTTCATCACGTTTTTGTGGTGTTTTCATCTGTTTTTAGTCGTTTTTGTGGTGTCTTGCGTCTGTTTTTAGTCGTTTCATCACGTTTTTGTGGTGTGTTTCGTCTGTTTTTAGTTGTTTTGTCATGTTTTTGTGGTGTTTTCATCTGTTTTTAGGCGTTTCATCACGTTTTTGCGCTGTTTTCATCTGTTTTTAGTCTTTTTGTCACATTTTTGTGGTGTCTTGCGTATGTTTTTAGTCGTTTCATCACGTTTTTGTGTTGTGTTTCGTCTGTTTTAATTGTTTTATCACGTTTTTGTGGTGTTTTCATTTGTTTTAAGTCGTTTCATCACGTTTTTGTGGTGTTTTCATCTGTTTTAAGTCGTTTCATAATGTTTTTGTGGAGTTTTGCGTCTAAGTTTAGTCGTTTTGTCATATTTTTTTGGAGTCTTGGTCTGTTTTTAATCGTTTTGTCAGGTTTTTTTGGTGTTTACATCTGATTTTAGTTGTTTCATCACGTTTTTGTGGTGTTTTCATTTGTTTTAAGTCGGTTCATCATGCTTTAGTGGTATTTTAATCAGTTTTTAGTTTTTTTTAGGTGTCTTGCGTCTGTCTTTAGTCATTTCATCACGTTTTTTTGGTGTTTTTGTCTGTTTTTAGTTGTTTTATCATATTTTTGTGATATTTTGATCTTTTTTTGGTCATTTCGTCATGTTTTTGTAGTGTTTTCATCCGTTTTTAGTCGTTTCATAATGTTTTTGTGGAGTTTTGCGTCTGTTTTTAATCATTTTGTCATGTTTTAGTGGTGTCTTGCGTCATTTTTAAGTCGTTTCATCACATATTTGTGGTGTTTTTGTGTGTTTTTTGTAGTTTCATCACGTTTTTGTGGTGTTTTCGTCTGTTTTTAGTTGTTTTGTCATGTTTTTGTTGTGTTTTCATCTGTTGTTAGGCGTTTCATCATGTTTTTGCGCTGTTTGCATCTGTTTTTAGTCTTTTTGTCACATTTTTGTGGTGTCTTGCGTCTGTTTTTGGTCGTTTCATCACGTTTTTGTGGTGTGTTTCGTCTGTTTTTAGTTGTTTTATCACGTTTTTGTGGTGTTTTCATCTGTTTTTAGTCGTTTCATCACGTTTTTGTTGAGTTTTGCATCTGTTTTTAGTTGTTTCATCACGTTTTTGTGGTGTTTTCATCTGTTTTTAGTCGTTTTTGTGGTGTCTTGCGTTTGTTTTTAGTTGTTTCATCACGTTTTTGTGGTGTGTTTCGTCTGTTTATAGTTGTTTTATCACGTTTTTGTGGTGTTTTTATCCGTTTTTAATCGTTTTTGTCACGTTTTTGTGGTGTTTTCATCTGTTTTTAGTCATTTCATCATGTTTTTCTGGAGTTTTGCGTCTGTTTTTAGTTGTTTTGTCATGTTCTTGTGGTGGTTTCGTCTGTTTTTAGTCGTTTTGTCACATTTTTGTGGTGTTTTTTATCTGTTTTAAGTCGGTTTAACACGTTTTTGTGGTGTTTTCGTCTGTTTTTAGTAATTTCATCACGTTTTTGTGATGTTTTCGTCTGTTTTTAGTTGTTTCATCACGTTTTTGTGGTGTTTTCATCTGTTTTAAGTTGTTTCATCACGTTTTTGTGGTGTTTTCATCTGCTTTTAGTAGTTTTTGTGGTGTCTTGCGTCTGTTTTTAGTCGTTTCATCATGTTTTTGTGGTGTGTTTCGTCTGTTTTTAGTTGTTTTATCATATTTTTGTGGTGTTTTCATCTGTTTTTAATTATTTTGTCACGTTTTAGTAGTGTTTTGCGTCATTTTTAAGTTGTTTCATCACATATTTGTGGTGTTTTCATGTGTTTTTTGTCGTTTCATCACGTTTTTGTGGTGTGTTTCGTCTGTTTTTAGTTGTTTTGTCATGTTTTTGTGGTGTTTTCATCTGTTTTTAGGCGTTTCATCACGTTTCTGCGCTGTTTTCATCTGTTTTAAGTCGGTTCATCACGTTTTTGTGGTGTTTTCGTCTGTTTTTAGTAATTTCATCACGTGCTTGTGATGTTTTCGTCTTTTTTTAGTTGTTTTTTTGTAATGTTTTTTAGTGTTTTCATCTGTTTTGAGGCGTTTCATCACGTTTCTGTGGTGTTTTCATCTTTTTTTAGTCGTTTTTGTAGTGTCTTGCGTCTGTTTTTAGTTGTTTCATCAGGTTTTTTTGGTGTTTACATCTGATTTTAGTTGTTTCATCACGTTTTTGTGGTGTTTTCATTTGTTTTAAGTCGGTTCATCACGTTTTAGTGGTATTTGAATCCGCTTTTAATTGTTTTTGTGGTGTCTTGCGTCTGTCTTTAGTCGTTTCATCACGTTTTTGTGGTGTTTTCGTCTGTTTTTAGTTGTTTTATCATATTTTTGTGATGTTTTGATCTTTTTTTGGTCATTTCAACATGTTTTTATGGTGTTTTCATCCGTTTTTAGTCGTTTTGTCATGTTTTTGTGGTGTTTTCGTCTGTTTTCAGTCGTTTCATCATGTTTTTGTGGTGTGTGTCGTCTGTTTTTAGTTATTTTATCATATTTTTGTGGTGTTTTCATCTGTTTTTAGTCGTTTTTCACGTTTTTGTGGTGTATTCATCTGTTTTTAGTCGTTTTTGTCACCTTTTCGAGTGTTTTCATCCGTTTTTAGTCTTTTTTTCATGTTTTTTTGGTGTTTACATCTGATTTTAGTTGTTTCATCACGTTTTTGTGGTGTTTTCATCTGCTTTTAGTCGTTTTTGTGGTGTCTTGCGTCTGTTTTTAGTCGTTTCATCACGTTTTTGTGGTGTTTTCGTCTGTTTTTAGTTGTTTTGACATGTTTTTGTGGTGTTTTCATCTGTTTTTAGGCGTTTCATCACGTTTTTGCGCTGTTTTCATCGGTTTTTAGTCTTTTTGTCACATTTTTGTGGTGTCTTGCGTATGTTTTTAGTCGTTTCATCACGTTTTTGTGTTGTGTTTCGTCTGTTTTATCTGTTTTATCACGTTTTGTGGTGTTTTCATTTGTTTTAAGTCGTTTCATCACGTTTTTGTGGTGTTTTCATCTGTTTTCAGTCGTTTCATCATGTTTTTGTGGTGTGTGTCGTCTGTTTTTAGTTATTTTATCATATTTTTGTGGTGTTTTCATCTGTTTTTAGTCGTTTCATCACGTTTTTGTGGTGTTTTCGTCTGTTTTTAGTTGTTTTGACATGTTTTTGTGGTGTTTTCATCTGTTTTTAGGCGTTTCATCACGTTTTTGCGCTGTTTTCATCGGTTTTTAGTCTTTTTGTCACATTTTTGTGGTGTCTTGCGTATGTTTTTAGTCGTTTCATCACGTTTTTGTGTTGTGTTTCGTCTGTTTTATCTGTTTTATCACGTTTTGTGGTGTTTTCATTTGTTTTAAGTCGTTTTGTCATGTTTTTGTGGTGTTTTCGTCTGTTTTCAGTCGTTTCATCATGTTTTTGTGGTGTCTTGCGTCTGTCTTTAGTCGTTTCATCACGTTTTTGTGGTGTTATCGTCTGTTTTTAGTTGTTTTATCATATTTTTGTGATGTTTTGATCCTTTTTTGGTCATTTCGACATGTTTTTGTGGTGTTTTCAACCGTTTTTAGTCGTTTTGTCATGTTTTTGTGGTGTGTGTCGTCTGTTTTTAGTTGTTTTATCATATTTTTGTGGTGTTTTCATCTGTTTTTAGTCGTTTTTCACGTTTTTGTGGTGTATTCATCTGTTTTTAGTCGTTTTTGTCACCTTTTCGAGTGTTTTCATCCGTTTTTAGTCGTTTTGTCATGTTTTTGTGGTGTTTTCATCTGTTATTAGTCGTTTTTCACGTTTTTGTGGTGTATTCTTCTGTTTTTAGTCGTTTTTGTCACCTTTTCGAGTGTTTTCATCCGTTTTTAGTCGTTTTGTCATGTTTTTGTGGTGTTTTCGTCTGTTTTTAGTCGTTTTTCACGTTTTTGTGGTGTATTCATCTGTTTTTAGTCGTTTTTGTCACCTTTTCGAGTGTTTTCATCCGTTTTTAGTCGTTTTGTCATGTTTTTGTGGTGTTTTCGTCTGTTTTTAGTCGTTTCATCACGTTTTTGTGGTGTTTTCATCTGTTTTAAGTCGTTTAATAATGTTTTTGTGGAGTTTTGCGTCTGTTTTTAGTCGTTTTGTCATGTTTTTGTGGTGTTGTCTGTTTTTAATCATCTTGTCACGTTTAAGTGGTGTCTTGCGTCATTTATAAGTCGTTTCATCACATATTTGTGGTGTATTTGTGTGTTTTTAGTCGTTTCATCACGTTTTTGTGGTGTGTTTCGTCTGTTTTTAGTTGTTTTGTCATGTTTTTGTGGTGTTTTCATCTGTTTTTAGGCGTTTCATCACGTTTTTGCGCTGTTTTCATCTGTTTTTAGTCTTTTTGTCACATTTTTGTGGTGTCTTGCGTATGTTTTTAGTCGTTTCATCACGTTTTTGTGTTGTGTTTCGTCTGTTTTAGTTGTTTTATCACGTTTTTGTGGTGTTTTCATTTGTTTTAAGTCGTTTCATCACGTTTTTGTGGTGTTTTCATCTGTTTTAAGTCGTTTCATAATGTTTTTGTGGAGTTTTGCGTCTAAGTTTAGTCGTTTTGTCATATTTTTTTGGAGTCTTGGTCTGTTTTTAATCGTTTTGTCAGGTTTTTTTGGTGTTTACATCTGATTTTAGTTGTTTCATCACGTTTTTGTGGTGTTTTCATTTGTTTTAAGTCAGTTCATCACGTTTTAGTGGTATTTTAATCAGTTTTTAGTTGTTTTTGTGGTGTCTTGCGTCTGTCTTTAGTCGTTTCATCACGTTTTTGTGGTGTTTTCGTCTGTTTTTAGTTGTTTTATCATATTTTTGTGATGTTTTGATCTTTTTTTGGTCATTTCGACATGTTTTTGTGGTGTTTTCATCCGTTTTTAGTCGTTTTGTCATGTTTTTGTGGTGCTTTCGTCTGTTTTCAGTCGTTTCATCATGTTTTTGTGGTGTGTGTCGTCTGTTTTTAGTTGTTTTATCATATTTTTGTGGTGTTTTCATCTGTTTTTAGTCGTTTTTCACGTTTTTGTGGTGTATTCATCTGTTTTTAGTCGTTTTTGTCACCTTTTCGAGTGTTTTCATCCGTTTTTAGTCGTTTTGTCATGTTTTTGTGGGGTTTTCGTCTGTTTTTAGTCGTTTCATCACGTTTTTGTGGTGTTTTCATCTGTTTTAAGTCGTTTAATAATGTTTTTGTGGAGTTTTGCGTCTGTTTTTAGTCGTTTTGTCATGTTTTTGTGGTGTTGTCTGTTTTTAATCATCTTGTCACGTTTAAGTGGTGTCTTGCGTCATTTATAAGTCGTTTCATCACATATTTGTGGTGTATTCGTGTGTTTTTAGCCAGAGACTGATTGCTCCTAAATGCACCACTGAGCGCCACAGGAGGTCATTCTTACCTGTGGCCATTAAACTGTACAACTCATCTCTTTAATTATCGGACTCTTGACTACTTAAAAACAAAACAAAACAAAATATAAATATCTGTTCTCATTTCATTTCATTTGCCATAACAACCTAATTGTACAGTGTATATATCTCAGATTGTATTTTCACACTCACTTCAGATTGTTTACTTGATTGTTTATTACTTATTTTTACTGTATTTTATTGGCTATTTATTAGCTACTTTAGATTTATTTTAATTGTATTTTATTTGAATCTTTACTTTATTTTATTTCTACTTTTTTCATCTTTATGGCTTGTTTCTAATGTGCACGGAGCATTGGAACGAAAGAATTTCCCCCCGGGGATCAATAAAGTATTCTGATTCTGATTCTGATTTTAGTCGTTTCATCACGTTTTTGTGGTGTTTTCGTCTGTTTTTAGTTGTTTTGTCATGTTTTTGTGGTGTTTTCATCTGTTTTTAGGCGTTTCACCACGTTTTTGCGCTGTTTTCATCTGTTTCTAGTCTTTTTGTCACATTTTTGTGGTGTTTTGCGTATGTTTTTAGTCGTTTAATGACGTTTTTGTGTTGTGTTTCGTCTGTTTTAGTTGTTTTATCACGTTTTTGTGGTGTTTTCATTTGTTTTAAGTCGTTTCATCACGTTTTTGTGGTTTTTTCATCTGTTTTAAGTCGTTTCATAATGTTTTTGTGGAGTTTTGCGTCTAAGTTTAGTCGTTTTGTCATATTTTTTTGGAGTCTTGGTCTGTTTTTAATCGTTTTGTCAGGTTTTTTTGGTGTTTACATCTGATTTTAGTCGTTTCATCACGTTTTTGTGGTGTTTTCGTCTGTTTTTAGTTGTTTTATCATATTTTTGTGATGTTTTGATCTTTTTTTGGTCATTTCGACATGTTTTTGTGGTGTTTTCATCCGTTTTTAGTCGTTTTGTCATGTTTTTGTGGTGCTTTCGTCTGTTTTCAGTCGTTTCATCATGTTTTTGTGGTGTGTGTCGTCTGTTTTTAGTTGTTTTATCATATTTTTGTGGTGTTTTCATCTGTTTTTAGTCGTTTTTCACGTTTTTGTGGTGTATTCATCTGTTTTTAGTCGTTTTTGTCACCTTTTCGAGTGTTTTCATCCGTTTTTAGTCGTTTTGTCATGTTTTTGTGTGGTTTTCGTCTGTTTTTAGTCGTTTCATCACGTTTTTGTGGTGTTTTCATCTGTTTTAAGTCGTTTAATAATGTTTTTGTGGAGTTTTGCGTCTGTTTTTAGTCGTTTTGTCATGTTTTTGTGGTGTTGTCTGTTTTTAATCATCTTGTCACGTTTAAGTGGTGTCTTGCGTCATTTATAAGTCGTTTCATCACATATTTGTGGTGTATTCGTGTGTTTTTAGCCAGAGACTGATTGCTCCTAAATGCACCACTGAGCGCCACAGGAGGTCATTCTTACCTGTGGCCATTAAACTGTACAACTCATCTCTTTAATTATCGGACTCTTGACTACTTAAAAACAAAACAAAACAAAATATAAATATCTGTTCTCATTTCATTTCATTTGCCATAACAACCTAATTGTACAGTGTATATATCTCAGATTGTATTTTCACACTCACTTCAGATTGTTTACTTGATTGTTTATTACTTATTTTTACTGTATTTTATTGGCTATTTATTAGCTACTTTAGATTTATTTTAATTGTATTTTATTTGAATCTTTACTTTATTTTATTTCTACTTTTTTCATCTTTATGGCTTGTTTCTACTGTGCACGGAGCATTGGAACGAAAGAATTTCCCCCCGGGGATCAATAAAGTATTCTGATTCTGATTCTGATTTTAGTCGTTTCATCACGTTTTTGTGGTGTTTTCGTCTGTTTTTAGTTGTTTTGTCATGTTTTTGTGGTGATTTCATCTGTTTTTAGGCGTTTCATCACGTTTTTGCGCTGTTTTGCACCTGTTTTTAGTCTTTTTGTCACATTTTTGTGGTGTCTTGCGTCTGTTTTTAGTCGTTTCATCACGTTTTTGTGGTGTGTTTCGTCTGTTTTCAGTTGTTTTGTCATGTTTTTGTGGTGTTTTCATCTGTTTTTAGGCGTTTCACCACGTTTTTGCGCTGTTTTCATCTGTTTCTAGTCTTTTTGTCACATTTTTGTGGTGTTTTGCGTATGTTTTTAGTCGTTTAATGACGTTTTTGTGTTGTGTTTCGTCTGTTTTAGTTGTTTTATCACGTTTTTGTGGTGTTTTCATTTGTTTTAAGTCGTTTCATCACGTTTTTGTGGTTTTTTCATCTGTTTTAAGTCGTTTCATAATGTTTTTGTGGAGTTTTGCGTCTAAGTTTAGTCGTTTTGTCATATTTTTTTGGAGTCTTGGTCTGTTTTTAATCGTTTTGTCAGGTTTTTTTGGTGTTTACATCTGATTTTAGTTGTTTCATCACGTTTTTGTGGTGTTTTCATTTGTTTTAAGTTGGTTCATCACGTTTTAGTGGTATTTTAATCAGTTTTTAATTGTTTTTGTGGTGTCTTGCGTCTGTCTTTAGTCGTTTCATCACGTTTTTGTGGTGTTTTCGTCTGTTTTTAGTTGTTTTATCATATTTTTGTGATGTTTTGATCTTTTTTTGGTCATTTCGACATGTTTTTGTGGTGTTTTCATCCGTTTTTAGTCGTTTCATCATGTTTTTGTGGTGTTTTCGTCTGTTTTCAGTCGTTTCATCATGTTTTTGTGGTGTGTGTCGTCTGTTTTTAGTTGTTTTATCATATTTTTGTGGTGTTTTCATGTGTTTTTAGTCGTTTTTCACGTTTTTGTGGTGTATTCATCTGTTTTTAGTCGTTTTTGTCACCTTTTCGAGTGTTTTCATCCGTTTTTAGTCGTTTTGTCACGTTTTTGTGGTGTTTTCATCTGTTTTAATCCGTTTAATAATGTTTTTGTGGAGTTTTGCGTCTGTTTTTAGTCGTTTTGTCATGTTTTTGTGGTGTTGTCTGTTTTTAATCATCTTGTCACGTTTAAGTGGTGTCTTGCGTCATTTATAAGTCGTTTCATCACATATTTGTGGTGTATTCGTGTGTTTTTAGCCAGAGACTGATTGCTCCTAAATGCACCACTGAGCGCCACAGGAGGTCATTCTTACCTGTGGCCATTAAACTGTACAACTCATCTCTTTAATTATCGGACTCTTGACTACTTAAAAACAAAACAAAACAAAATATAAATATCTGTTCTCATTTCATTTCATTTGCCATAACAACCTAATTGTACAGTGTATATATCTCAGATTGTATTTTCACACTCACTTCAGATTGTTTACTTGATTGTTTATTACTTATTTGTACTGTATTGTATTGGCTATTTATTAGCTACTTTAGATTTATTTTAATTGTATTTTATTTGAATCTTTACTTTATTTTATTTCTACTTCATTCATCTTTATGGCTTGTTTCTACTGTGCACGAAGCATTGGAACGAAAGAATTTCCCCCCGGGGATCAATAAAGTATTCTGATTCTGATTCTGATTTTAGTCGTTTCATCACGTTTTTGTGGTGTTTTCGTCTGTTTTTAGTCGTTTCATCACGTTTTTGTGGTGTTTTCGTCTGTTTTTAGTTGTTTTGTCATGTTTTTGTGGTGTTTTCATCTGTTTTTAGGCGTTTCATCACGTTTTTGCGCTGTTTTCATCTGTTTTTAGTCTTTTTGTCACATTTTTGTGGTGTCTTGCGTCTGTTTTTAGTCGTTTCATCACGTTTTTGTGGTGTGTTTCGTCTGTTTTTAGTTGTTTTGTCATGTTTTTGTGGTGTTTTCATCTGTTTTTAGTCGTTTTTCACGTTTTTGTGGTGTATTCTTCTGTTTTTAGTCGTTTTTGTCACCTTTTCGAGTGTTTTCATCCGTTTTTAGTCGTTTTGTCATGTTTTTGTGGTGTTTTCGTCTGTTTTTAGTCGTTTTTCACGTTTTTGTGGTGTATTCATCTGTTTTTAGTCGTTTTTGTCACCTTTTCGAGTGTTTTCATCCGTTTTTAGTCGTTTTGTCATGTTTTTGTGGTGTTTTCGTCTGTTTTTAGTCGTTTCATCACGTTTTTGTGGTGTTTTCATCTGTTTTAAGTCGTTTAATAATGTTTTTGTGGAGTTTTGCGTCTGTTTTTAGTCGTTTTGTCATGTTTTTGTGGTGTTGTCTGTTTTTAATCATCTTGTCACGTTTAAGTGGTGTCTTGCGTCATTTATAAGTCGTTTCATCACATATTTGTGGTGTATTCGTGTGTTTTTAGTCGTTTCATCACGTTTTTGTGGTGTGTTTCGTCTGTTTTTAGTTGTTTTGTCATGTTTTTGTGGTGTTTTCATCTGTTTTTAGGCGTTTCATCACGTTTTTGCGCTGTTTTCATCTGTTTTTAGTCTTTTTGTCACATTTTTGTGGTGTCTTGCGTATGTTTTTAGTCGTTTCATCACGTTTTTGTGTTGTGTTTCGTCTGTTTTAGTTGTTTTATCACGTTTTTGTGGTGTTTTCATTTGTTTTAAGTCGTTTCATCACGTTTTTGTGGTGTTTTCATCTGTTTTAAGTCGTTTCATAATGTTTTTGTGGAGTTTTGCGTCTAAGTTTAGTCGTTTTGTCATATTTTTTTGGAGTCTTGGTCTGTTTTTAATCGTTTTGTCAGGTTTTTTTGGTGTTTACATCTGATTTTAGTTGTTTCATCACGTTTTTGTGGTGTTTTCATTTGTTTTAAGTCAGTTCATCACGTTTTAGTGGTATTTTAATCAGTTTTTAGTTGTTTTTGTGGTGTCTTGCGTCTGTCTTTAGTCGTTTCATCACGTTTTTGTGGTGTTTTCGTCTGTTTTTAGTTGTTTTATCATATTTTTGTGATGTTTTGATCTTTTTTTGGTCATTTCGACATGTTTTTGTGGTGTTTTCATCCGTTTTTAGTCGTTTTGTCATGTTTTTGTGGTGCTTTCGTCTGTTTTCAGTCGTTTCATCATGTTTTTGTGGTGTGTGTCGTCTGTTTTTAGTTGTTTTATCATATTTTTGTGGTGTTTTCATCTGTTTTTAGTCGTTTTTCACGTTTTTGTGGTGTATTCATCTGTTTTTAGTCGTTTTTGTCACCTTTTCGAGTGTTTTCATCCGTTTTTAGTCGTTTTGTCATGTTTTTGTGGGGTTTTCGTCTGTTTTTAGTCGTTTCATCACGTTTTTGTGGTGTTTTCATCTGTTTTAAGTCGTTTAATAATGTTTTTGTGGAGTTTTGCGTCTGTTTTTAGTCGTTTTGTCATGTTTTTGTGGTGTTGTCTGTTTTTAATCATCTTGTCACGTTTAAGTGGTGTCTTGCGTCATTTATAAGTCGTTTCATCACATATTTGTGGTGTATTCGTGTGTTTTTAGCCAGAGACTGATTGCTCCTAAATGCACCACTGAGCGCCACAGGAGGTCATTCTTACCTGTGGCCATTAAACTGTACAACTCATCTCTTTAATTATCGGACTCTTGACTACTTAAAAACAAAACAAAACAAAATATAAATATCTGTTCTCATTTCATTTCATTTGCCATAACAACCTAATTGTACAGTGTATATATCTCAGATTGTATTTTCACACTCACTTCAGATTGTTTACTTGATTGTTTATTACTTATTTTTACTGTATTTTATTGGCTATTTATTAGCTACTTTAGATTTATTTTAATTGTATTTTATTTGAATCTTTACTTTATTTTATTTCTACTTTTTTCATCTTTATGGCTTGTTTCTACTGTGCACGGAGCATTGGAACGAAATAATTTCCCCCCGGGGATCAATAAAGTATTCTGATTCTGATTCTGATTTTAGTCGTTTCATCACGTTTTTGTGGTGTTTTCGTCTGTTTTTAGTTGTTTTGTCATGTTTTTGTGGTGATTTCATCTGTTTTTAGGCGTTTCATCACGTTTTTGCGCTGTTTTCATCTGTTTTTAGTCTTTTTGTCACATTTTTGTGGTGTCTTGCGTCTGTTTTTAGTCGTTTCATCACGTTTTTGTGGTGTGTTTCGTCTGTTTTCAGTTGTTTTGTCATGTTTTTGTGGTGTTTTCATCTGTTTTTAGGCGTTTCATCACGTTTTTGCGCCGTTTTCATCTGTTTTTAGTCTTTTTGTCACATTTTTGTGGTGTCTTGCGTATGTTTTTAGTCGTTTCATCACGTTTTTGTGGTGTGTTTCGTCTGTTTTTAGTTGTTTTGTCATGTTTTTGTGGTGTTTTCATCTGTTTTTAGGCGTTTCACCACGTTTTTGCGCTGTTTTCATCTGTTTTTAGTCTTTTTGTCACATTTTTGTGGTGTTTTGCGTATGTTTTTAGTCGTTTAATGACGTTTTTGTGTTGTGTTTCGTCTGTTTTAGTTGTTTTATCACGTTTTTGTGGTGTTTTCATTTGTTTTAAGTCGTTTCATCACGTTTTTGTGGTTTTTTCATCTGTTTTAAGTCGTTTCATAATGTTTTTGTGGAGTTTTGCGTCTAAGTTTAGTCGTTTTGTCATATTTTTTTGGAGTCTTGGTCTGTTTTTAATCGTTTTGTCAGGTTTTTTTGGTGTTTACATCTGATTTTAGTTGTTTCATCACGTTTTTGTGGTGTTTTCATTTGTTTTAAGTTGGTTCATCACGTTTTAGTGGTATTTTAATCAGTTTTTAATTGTTTTTGTGGTGTCTTGCGTCTGTCTTTAGTCGTTTCATCACGTTTTTGTGGTGTTTTCGTCTGTTTTTAGTTGTTTTATCATATTTTTGTGATGTTTTGATCTTTTTTTGGTCATTTCGACATGTTTTTGTGGTGTTTTCATCCGTTTTTAGTCGTTTTGTCATGTTTTTGTGGTGTTTTCGTCTGTTTTCAGTCGTTTCATCATGTTTTTGTGGTGTGTGTCGTCTGTTTTTAGTTGTTTTATCATATTTTTGTGGTGTTTTCATGTGTTTTTAGTCGTTTTTCACGTTTTTGTGGTGTATTCATCTGTTTTTAGTCGTTTTTGTCACCTTTTCGAGTGTTTTCATCCGTTTTTAGTCGTTTTGTCATGTTTTTGTGGTGTTTTCGTCTGTTTTTAGTCGTTTCATCACGTTTTTGTGGTGTTTTCATCTGTTTTAAGTCGTTTAATAATGTTTTTGTGGAGTTTTGCGTCTGTTTTTAGTCGTTTTGTCATGTTTTTGTGGTGTTGTCTGTTTTTAATCATCTTGTCACGTTTAAGTGGTGTCTTGCGTCATTTATAAGTCGTTTCATCACATATTTGTGGTGTATTCGTGTGTTTTTAGCCAGAGACTGATTGCTCCTAAATGCACCACTGAGCGCCACAGGAGGTCATTCTTACCTGTGGCCATTAAACTGTACAACTCATCTCTTTAATTATCGGACTCTTGACTACTTAAAAACAAAACAAAACAAAATATAAATATCTGTTCTCATTTCATTTCATTTGCCATAACAACCTAATTGTACAGTGTATATATCTCAGATTGTATTTTCACACTCACTTCAGATTGTTTACTTGATTGTTTATTACTTATTTGTACTGTATTGTATTGGCTATTTATTAGCTACTTTAGATTTATTTTAATTGTATTTTATTTGAATCTTTACTTTATTTTATTTCTACTTTATTCATCTTTATGGCTTGTTTCTACTGTGCACGAAGCATTGGAACGAAAGAATTTACCCCCGGGGATCAATAAAGTATTCTGATTCTGATTCTGATTTTAGTCGTTTCATCACGTTTTTGTGGTGTTTTCGTCTGTTTTTAGTCGTTTCATCACGTTTTTGTGGTGTTTTCGTCTGTTTTTAGTTGTTTTGTCATGTTTTTGTGGTGTTTTCATCTGTTTTTAGGCGTTTCATCACGTTTTTGCGCTGTTTTCATCTGTTTTTAGTCTTTTTGTCACATTTTTGTGGTGTCTTGCGTCTGTTTTTAGTCGTTTCATCACGTTTTTGTGGTGTGTTTCGTCTGTTTTTAGTTGTTTTGTCATGTTTTTGTGGTGTTTTCATCTGTTTTTAGGCGTTTCATCACGTTTTTGCGCCGTTTTCATCTGTTTTTAGTCTTTTTGTCACATTTTTGTGGTGTCTTGCGTCTGTTTTTAGTCGTTTCATCACGTTTTTGTGGTGTGTTTCGTCTGTTTTTAGTTGTTTTGTCATGTTTTTGTGGTGTTTTCATCTGTTTTTAGGCGTTTCACCACTTTTTTGCGCTGTTTTCATCTGTTTTTAGTCTTTTTGTCACATTTTTGTGGTGTTTTGCGTATGTTTTTAGTCGTTTCATGACGTTTTTGTGTTGTGTTTCGTCTGTTTTAGTTGTTTTATCACGTTTTTGTGGTGTTTTCATTTGTTTTAAGTCGTTTCATCACGTTTTTGTGGTGTTTTCATCTGTTTTAAGTCGTTTCATAATGTTTTTGTGTAGTTTTGCGTCTAAGTTTAGTCGTTTTGTCATATTTTTTTGGAGTCTTGGTCTGTTTTTAATCGTTTTGTCAGGTTTTTTTGGTGTTTACATCTGATTTTAGTTGTTTCATCACGTTTTTGTGGTGTTTTCATTTGTTTTAAGTTGGTTCATCACGTTTTAGTGGTATTTTAATCAGTTTTTAATTGTTTTTGTGGTGTCTTGCGTCTGTCTTTAGTCGTTTCATCACGTTTTTGTGGTGTTTTCGTCTGTTTTTAGTTGTTTTATCATATTTTTGTGATGTTTTGATCTTTTTTTGGTCATTTCGACATGTTTTTGTGGTGTTTTCATCCGTTTTTAGTCGTTTCATCATGTTTTTGTGGTGTGTGTCGTCTGTTTTTAGTTGTTTTATCATATTTTTGTGGTGTTTTCATGTGTTTTTAGTCGTTTTTCACGTTTTTGTGGTGTATTCATCTGCTTTTAGTCGTTTTTGTCACCTTTTCGAGTGTTTTCATCCGTTTTTAGTCGTTTTGTCATGTTTTTGTGGTGTTTTCGTCTGTTTTTAGTCGTTTCATCACGTTTTTGTGGTGTTTTCATCTGTTTTTAGGCGTTTCATCACGTTTTTGCGCTGTTTTTATCTGTTTTCAGTCTTTTTGTCACATTTTTGTGGTGTCTTGCGTCTGTTTTTAGTCGTTTCATCACGTTTTTGTGGTGTGTTTCGTCTGTTTTTAGTTGTTTTGTCATGTTTTTGTGGTGTTTTCATCTGTTTTTAGGCGTTTCATCACGTTTTTGCGCTGTTTTCATCTGTTTTTAGTCTTTTTGTCACATTTTTGTGGTGTCTTGCGTCTGTTTTTAGTCGTTTCATTACGTTTTTGTGGTGTGTTTCGTCTGTTTTTAGTTGTTTTGTCATGTTTTTGTGGTGTTTTCATCTGTTTTTAGGCGTTTCACCACGTTTTTGCGCTGTTTTCATCTGTTTTTAGTCTTTTTGTCACATTTTTGTGTTGTTTTGCGTATGTTTTTAGTCGTTTAATGACGTTTTTGTGTTGTGTTTCGTCTGTTTTAGTTGTTTTATCACGTTTTTGTGGTGTTTTCATTTGTTTTAAGTCGTTTCATCACGTTTTTGTGGTTTTTTCATCTGTTTTAAGTCGTTTCATAATGTTTTTGTGGAGTTTTGCGTCTAAGTTTAGTCGTTTTGTCATATTTTTTTGGAGTCTTGGTCTGTTTTTAATCGTTTTGTCAGGTTTTTTTGGTGTTTACATCTGATTTTAGTTGTTTCATCACGTTTTTGTGGTGTTTTCATTTGTTTTAAGTTGGTTCATCACGTTTTAGTGGTATTTTAATCAGTTTTTAATTGTTTTTGTGGTGTCTTGCGTCTGTCTTTAGTCGTTTCATCACGTTTTTGTGGTGTTTTCGTCTGTTTTTAGTTGTTTTATCATATTTTTGTGATGTTTTGATCTTTTTTTGGTCATTTCGACATGTTTTTGTGGTGTTTTCATCCGTTTTTAGTCGTTTTGTCATGTTTTTGTGGTGTTTTCGTCTGTTTTCAGTCGTTTCATCATGTTTTTGTGGTGTGTGTCGTCTGTTTTTAGTTGTTTTATCATATTTTTGTGGTGTTTTCATCTGTTTTTAGTCGTTTTTCACGTTTTTGTGGTGTATTCATCTGTTTTTAGTCGTTTTTGTCACCTTTTCGAGTGTTTTCATCCGTTTTTAGTCGTTTTGTCATGTTTTTGTGGTGTTTTCGTCTGTTTTTAGTCGTTTCATCACGTTTTTGTGGTGTTTTCATCTGTTTTAATTCGTTTAATAATGTTTTTGTGGAGTTTTGCGTCTGTTTTTAGTCGTTTTGTCATGTTTTTGTGGTGTTGTCTGTTTTTGATCATCTTGTCACGTTTAAGTGGTGTCTTGCGTCATTTATAAGTCGTTTCATCACATATTTGTGGTGTATTCGTGTGTTTTTAGCCAGAGACTGATTGCTCCTAAATGCACCACTGAGCGCCACAGGAGGTCATTCTTACCTGTGGCCATTAAACTGTACAACTCATCTCTTTAATTATCGGACTCTTGACTACTTAAAAACAAAACAAAACAAAATATAAATATCTGTTCTCATTTCATTTCATTTGCCATAACAACCTAATTGTACAGTGTATATATCTCAGATTGTATTTTCACACTCACTTCAGATTGTTTACTTGATTGTTTATTACTTATTTGTACTGTATTTTATTGGCTATTTATTAGCTACTTTAGATTTATTTTAATTGTATTTTATTTGAATCTTTACTTTATTTTATTTCTACTTTATTCATCTTTATGGCTTGTTTCTACTGTGCACGAAGCATTGGAACGAAAGAATTTACCCCCGGGGATCAATAAAGTATTCTGATTCTGATTCTGATTTTAGTCGTTTCATCATGTTTTTGTGGTGTTTTCGTCTGTTTTTAGTTGTTTTGTCATGTTTTTGTGGTGTTTTCATCTGTTTTTAGGCGTTTCATCACGTTTTTGCGCTGTTTTCATCTGTTTTTAGTCTTTTTGTCACATTTTTGTGGTGTCTTGCGTCTGTTTTTAGTCGTTTCATCACGTTTTTGTGGTGTGTTTCGTCTGTTTTCAGTTGTTTTGTCATGTTTTTGTGGTGTTTTCATCTGTTTTTAGGCGTTTCATCACGTTTTTGCGCCGTTTTCATCTGTTTTTAGTCTTTTTGTCACATTTTTGTGGTGTCTTGCGTCTGTTTTTAGTCGTTTCATCACGTTTTTGTGGTGTGTTTCGTCTGTTTTTAGTTGTTTTGTCATGTTTTTGTGGTGTTTTCATCTGTTTTTAGGCGTTTCACCACGTTTTTGCGCTGTTTTCATCTGTTTTTAGTCTTTTTGTCACATTTTTGTGGTGTTTTGCGTATGTTTTTAGTCGTTTCATGACGTTTTTGTGTTGTGTTTCGTCTGTTTTAGTTGTTTTATCACGTTTTTGTGGTGTTTTCATTTGTTTTAAGTCGTTTCATCACGTTTTTGTGGTGTTTTCATCTGTTTTAAGTCGTTTCATAATGTTTTTGTGGAGTTTTGCGTCTAAGTTTAGTCGTTTTGTCATATTTTTTTGGAGTCTTGGTCTGTTTTTAATCGTTTTGTCAGGTTTTTTTGGTGTTTACATCTGATTTTAGTTGTTTCATCACGTTTTTGTGGTGTTTTCATTTGTTTTAAGTTGGTTCATCACGTTTTAGTGGTATTTTAATCAGTTTTTAATTGTTTTTGTGGTGTCTTGCGTCTGTCTTTAGTCGTTTCATCACGTTTTTGTGGTGTTTTCGTCTGTTTTTAGTTGTTTTATCATATTTTTGTGATGTTTTGATCTTTTTTTGGTCATTTCGACATGTTTTTGTGGTGTTTTCATCCGTTTTTAGTCGTTTTGTCATGTTTTTGTGGTGTTTTCGTCTGTTTTCAGTCGTTTCATCATGTTTTTGTGGTGTGTGTCGTCTGTTTTTAGTTGTTTTATCATATTTTTGTGGTGTTTTCATCTGTTTTTAGTCGTTTTTCACGTTTTTGTGGTGTATTCATCTGTTTTTAGTCGTTTTTGTCACCTTTTCGAGTGTTTTCATCCGTTTTTAGTCGTTTTGTCATGTTTTTGTGATGTTTTCGTCTGTTTTTAGTCGTTTCATCACGTTTTTGTGGTGTTTTCATCTGTTTTAAGTCGTTTAATAATGTTTTTGTGGAGTTTTGCGTCTATTTTTAGTCGTTTTGTCATGTTTTTGTGGTGTTGTCTGTTTTTAATCATCTTGTCACGTTTAAGTGGTGTCTTGCGTCATTTTTAAGTCGTTTCATCACATATTTGTGGTGTATTCGTGTGTTTTTAGTCGTTTCATCACGTTTTTGTGGTGTTTTCGTCTGTATTTAGTTGTTTTGTCATGTTTTTGTGGTGTTTTCATCTGTTTTTAGGCGTTTCATCACGTTTTTGCGGTGTTTTCATCTGTTTTTAGTCTTTTTGTCACATGTTTGTGGTGTCTTGCGTATGTTTTTAGTCGTTTCATGACGTTTTTGTGTTGTGTTTCGTCTGTTTTAGTTGTTTTATCACGTTTTTGTGGTCTTTTCATTTGTTTTAAGTCGTTTCATCACGTTTTTGTGGTGTTTTCATCTGTTTTAAGTTGTTTCATAATGTTTTTGTGGAGTTTTGCGTCGAAGTTTAGTCGTTTTGTCATATTTTTTGGAGTCTTGGTCTGTTTTTAATCGTTTTGTCAGGTTTTTTTGGTGTTTACATCATTTTAGTTGTTTCATCACGTTTTTGTGGTGTTTTCATTTGTTTTAAGTCGGTTCATCACGTTTTAGTGGTATTTTAATCAGTTTTTAGTTGTTTTTGTGGTGTCTTGTGCTGTCTTTAGTCGTTTCATAACGTTTTTGTGGTGTTTTTGTCTGTTTTTAGTTGTTTTATCATATTTTTGTGACGTTTTGATCTTTTTTTTGGTCATTTCGTCATGTTTTTGTGGTGTTTTCATCCGTTTTTAGTCGTTTCATAATGTTTTTGTGGAGTTTTGTGTCTGTTTTTAGTCGTTTGTCATGTTTTTTTGGTGTTGTCTGTTTTTAATCATTTTGTCACGTTTTAGTGGTTTCTTGCGTCATTTTTAAGTCGTTTCATCACATATTTGTGGTGTTTTTGTGTGTTTTTTGTCGTTTCATCACGTTTTTGTGGTGTTTTCGTCTGTTTTTAGTTGTTTTGTCATGTTTTTGTGGTGTTTTCATCTGTTTTTAGGCGTTTCATCACGTTTTTGCGCTGTTTTCAATTGTTTTTATTCTTTTTGTCACATTTTTGTGGTATCGTGTGTCTCTTTTTGGTCGTTTCATCACGTTTTTGTGGTGTGTTTCCACTGTTTTTAGTTGTTTTATCACGTTTTTGTGGTGTTTTCATCTGTTTTTAGTCGTTTCATCACGTTTTTGTTGAGTTTTGCATCTGTTTTTATTGTTTCATCACGTTTTTGTGGTGTTTTCATCTGTTTTTAGTCGTTTTTGTGGTGTCTTGCGTTAGTTTTTAGTCGTTTCATCACGTTTTTGTGGTGTGTTTCGTCTGTTCATAGTTGTTTTATGACGTTTTTGTGGTGTTTTCATCCGTTTTTAGTCGTTTTTGTCTAGTTTTTGTGGTGTTTTCATCTGTTTTAAGTCGTTTCATCACATTTGTGGTGTTTTCGTCTGTTGTTAGTCGTTTCATCACGTTTTTGTTGAGTTTTGCATCTGTTTTTAGTTGTTTCATCAATTTTGGTGGTGTTTTCATCTGTTTTTAGTCGTTTTTGTGGTGTCTTGCGTTTGTTTTTAGTCGTTTCATCACGTTTTTGTGGTGTTTTCATACGTTTAGTCGTTTCATCACATATTTGTGGTGTTTTTGTGTGTTTTTTGTCGTTTCATCACGTTTTTGTGGTGTTTTCGTCTGTTTTTAGTTGTTTTGTCATGTTTTTGTTGTGTTTTCATCTGTTGTTAGGCGTTTCATCACGTTTTTGCGCTGTTTTCAATTGTTTTTATTCTTTTTGTCACAAATGTGTGGTATCGTGTGTCTCTTTTTGGTCCTTTCATCACGTTTTTGTGGTGTGTTTGGTCTGTTTTTAGTTGTTTTATCACGTTTTTGTGGTGTTTTCATCTGTTTTTAGTCGTTTCATCACGTTTTTGTTGAGTTTTGCATCTGTTTTTATTGTTTCATCACGTTTTTGTGGTGTTTTCATCGGTTTTTAGTCGTTTTTGTGGTGTCTTGCGTTAGTTTTTAGTCGTTTCATCACGTTTTTGTGGTGTGTTTCGTCTGTTCATAGTTGTTTTATGACGTTTTTGTGGTGTTTTCATCTTTTTTTAGTCGTTTTTGTAGTGTCTTGCGTCTGTTTTTAGTTGTTTCATCACGTTTTTGTGGTGTTTTCATCTGTTTTTAGTTGTTTTATCATATTTTTGTGATGTTTTGATCTTTTTTTGGTCATTTCGACATGTTTTTGTGGT
The DNA here is from genome assembly GCF_963691815.1 of Echiichthys vipera. Classification (NCBI taxonomy): domain Eukaryota; kingdom Metazoa; phylum Chordata; class Actinopteri; order Perciformes; family Trachinidae; genus Echiichthys; species Echiichthys vipera. The sequence continues at coordinate 269,513 of NC_139835.1, forward strand.
GTTTTCATCCGTTTTTAGTCGTTTTGTCATGTTTTTGTGGTGTTTTCGTCTGTTTTCAGTCGTTTCATCATGTTTTTGTGGTGTATGTCGTCTGTTTTTAGTTGTTTTATCATATTTTTGTGGTGTTTTCATCTGTTTTTAGTCGTTTTTCACGTTTTTGTGGTGTATTCATCTGTTTTTAGTCGTTTTTGTCACCTTTTCGAGTGTTTTCATCCGTTTTTAGTCGTTTTGTCATGTTTTTGTGGTGTTTTCGTCTGTGTTTAGTCGTTTCATCACGTTTTTGTGGTGTTTTCATCTGTTTTAAGTCGTTTAATAATGTTTTTGTGGAGTTTTGCGTCTGTTTTTAGTCGTTTTGTCATGTTTTTGTGGTGTTTTCATCTGTTTTTAGGCGTTTCATCACGTTTTTGCGCTGTTTTCATCTGTTTTTAGTCTTTTTGTCACATGTTTGTGGTGTCTTGCGTATGTTTTTAGTCGTTTCATCACGTTTTTGTGTTGTGTTTCGTCTGTTTTAGTTGTTTTATCACGTTTTTGTGGTGTTTTCATTTGTTTTAAGTCGTTTCATCACGTTTTGGGGTGTTTTCATCTGTTTTAAGTTGTTTCATAATGTTTTTGTGGAGTTTTGCGTCTAAGTTTAGTCGTTTTGTCATATTTTTTTGGAGTCTTGGTCTGTTTTTAATCGTTTTTTCAGGTTTTTTTGGTGTTTACATCTGATTTTAGTTGTTTAATCACGTTTTTGTGGTATTTTCATTTGTTTTAAGTCGGTTCATCACGTTTTAGTGGTATTTTAATCAGTTTTTAGTTGTTTTTGTGGTGTCTTGTGCTGTCTTTAGTCGTTTCATAACGTTTTTGTGGTGTTTTTGTCTGTTTTTAGTTGTTTTATCATATTTTTGTGACGTTTTGATCTTTTTTTGGTCATTTCGTCATGTTTTTGTGGTGTTTTCATCCGTTTTTAGTCGTTTCATAATGTTTTTGTGGAGTTTAGCGTCTGTTATTAGTCGTTTGTCATGTTTTTTTGGGTGTTGTCTAATTTTAATCATTTTGTCACATTTTAGTGGTTTCTTGCGTCATTTTTAAGTCGTTTCATCACATATTTGTGGTGTTTTTGCGTGTTTTTTGTCGTTTCATCACGTTTTTGTGGTGTTTTCGTCTGTTTTTAGCTGTTTTGTCATGTTTTTGTTGTGTTTTCATCTGTTGTTAGGCGTTTCATCACGTTTTTGCGCTGTTTTCATCTGTTTTTAGTCTTTTTGTCACATTTTTGTGGTATCGTGCGTCTCTTTTTGGTCGTTTCATCACGTTTTTGTGGTGTGTTTCGTCTGTTTTTAGTTGTTTTATCACGTTTTTGTGGTGTTTTCATCTGTTTTTAGTCGTTTCATCACGTTTTTGTTGAGTTTTGCATCTGTTTTTATTGTTTCATCACGTTTTTGTGGTGTTTTCATCTGTTTTTAGTCGTTTTTGTGGTGTCTTGCGTTAGTTTTTAGTCGTTTCATCACGTTTTTGTGGTGTGTTTCGTCTGTTCATAGTTGTTTTATGACGTTTTTGTGGTGTTTTCATCCGTTTTTAGTCGTTTTTGTCTAGTTTTTGTGGTGTTTTCTTCTGTTTTAAGTCGTTTCATCACATTTGTGGTGTTTACGTCTGTTGTTAGTCGTTTCATCACTAATTGTTGAATTTTGCATCTGTTTTTAGTTGTTTCATCACGTTTTTGTGGTGTTTTCATCTGTTTTTAGTCGTTTTTGTGGTGTCTTGCTTTTGTTTTTAGTCGTTTCATCACGTTTTTGTGGTGTTTTCATACGTTTAGTCGTTTCATCACATATTTGTGGTGTTTTTGTGTGTTTTTTGTTGTTTCATCACGTTTTTGTGGTGTTTTCGTCTGTTTTTAGTTGTTTTGTCATGTTTTTGTTGTGTTTTCATCTGTTGTTAGGCGTTTCATCACGTTTTTGCGCTGTTTTCAATTGTTTTTATTCTTTTTGTCACAAATGTGTGGTATCGTGTGTCTCTTTTTGGTCGTTTCATCACGTTTTTGTGGTGTGTTTCGTCTGTTTTTAGTTGTTTTATCACGTTTTTGTGGTGTTTTCGTCTGTTTTTAGTCGTTTCATCACGTTTTTGTTGAGTTTTGCATCTGTTTTTATTGTTTCATCACGTTTTTGTGGTGTTTTCATCTGTTTTTAGTCGTTTTTGTGGTGTCTTGCGTTAGTTTTTAGTCGTTTCATCACGTTTTTGTGGTGTGTTTCGTCTGTTCATAGTTGTTTTATGACGTTTTTGTGGTGTTTTCATCTGTTTTAAGTCGTTTAATAATGTTTTTGTGGAGTTTTGCGTCTATTTTTAGTCGTTTTGTCATGTTTTTGTGGTGTTGTCTGTTTTTAATCATCTTGTCACGTTTAAGTGGTGTCTTGCGTCATTTTTAAGTCGTTTCATCACATATTTGTGGTGTATTCGTGTGTTTTTAGTCGTTTCATCACGTTTTTGTGGTGTTTTCGTCTGTATTTAGTTGTTTTGTCATGTTTTTGTGGTGTTTTCATCTGTTTTTAGGCGTTTCATCACGTTTTTGCGGTGTTTTCATCTGTTTTTAGTCTTTTTGTCACATGTTTGTGGTGTCTTGCGTATGTTTTTAGTCGTTTCATGACGTTTTTGTGTTGTGTTTCGTCTGTTTTAGTTGTTTTATCACGTTTTTGTGGTCTTTTCATTTGTTTTAAGTCGTTTCATCACGTTTTTGTGGTGTTTTCATCTGTTTTAAGTTGTTTCATAATGTTTTTGTGGAGTTTTGCGTCGAAGTTTAGTCGTTTTGTCATATTTTTTGGAGTCTTGGTCTGTTTTTAATCGTTTTGTCAGGTTTTTTTGGTGTTTACATCATTTTAGTTGTTTCATCACGTTTTTGTGGTGTTTTCATTTGTTTTAAGTCGGTTCATCACGTTTTAGTGGTATTTTAATCAGTTTTTAGTTGTTTTTGTGGTGTCTTGTGCTGTCTTTAGTCGTTTCATAACGTTTTTGTGGTGTTTTTGTCTGTTTTTAGTTGTTTTATCATATTTTTGTGACGTTTTGATCTTTTTTTTGGTCATTTCGTCATGTTTTTGTGGTGTTTTCATCCGTTTTTAGTCGTTTCATAATGTTTTTGTGGAGTTTTGTGTCTGTTTTTAGTCGTTTGTCATGTTTTTTTGGTGTTGTCTGTTTTTAATCATTTTGTCACGTTTTAGTGGTTTCTTGCGTCATTTTTAAGTCGTTTCATCACATATTTGTGGTGTTTTTGTGTGTTTTTTGTCGTTTCATCACGTTTTTGTGGTGTTTTCGTCTGTTTTTAGTTGTTTTGTCATGTTTTTGTGGTGTTTTCATCTGTTTTTAGGCGTTTCATCACGTTTTTGCGCTGTTTTCAATTGTTTTTATTCTTTTTGTCACATTTTTGTGGTATCGTGTGTCTCTTTTTGGTCGTTTCATCACGTTTTTGTGGTGTGTTTCCACTGTTTTTAGTTGTTTTATCACGTTTTTGTGGTGTTTTCATCTGTTTTTAGTCGTTTCATCACGTTTTTGTTGAGTTTTGCATCTGTTTTTATTGTTTCATCACGTTTTTGTGGTGTTTTCATCTGTTTTTAGTCGTTTTTGTGGTGTCTTGCGTTAGTTTTTAGTCGTTTCATCACGTTTTTGTGGTGTGTTTCGTCTGTTCATAGTTGTTTTATGACGTTTTTGTGGTGTTTTCATCCGTTTTTAGTCGTTTTTGTCTAGTTTTTGTGGTGTTTTCATCTGTTTTAAGTCGTTTCATCACATTTGTGGTGTTTTCGTCTGTTGTTAGTCGTTTCATCACGTTTTTGTTGAGTTTTGCATCTGTTTTTAGTTGTTTCATCAATTTTGGTGGTGTTTTCATCTGTTTTTAGTCGTTTTTGTGGTGTCTTGCGTTTGTTTTTAGTCGTTTCATCACGTTTTTGTGGTGTTTTCATACGTTTAGTCGTTTCATCACATATTTGTGGTGTTTTTGTGTGTTTTTTGTCGTTTCATCACGTTTTTGTGGTGTTTTCGTCTGTTTTTAGTTGTTTTGTCATGTTTTTGTTGTGTTTTCATCTGTTGTTAGGCGTTTCATCACGTTTTTGCGCTGTTTTCAATTGTTTTTATTCTTTTTGTCACAAATGTGTGGTATCGTGTGTCTCTTTTTGGTCCTTTCATCACGTTTTTGTGGTGTGTTTGGTCTGTTTTTAGTTGTTTTATCACGTTTTTGTGGTGTTTTCATCTGTTTTTAGTCGTTTCATCACGTTTTTGTTGAGTTTTGCATCTGTTTTTATTGTTTCATCACGTTTTTGTGGTGTTTTCATCGGTTTTTAGTCGTTTTTGTGGTGTCTTGCGTTAGTTTTTAGTCGTTTCATCACGTTTTTGTGGTGTGTTTCGTCTGTTCATAGTTGTTTTATGACGTTTTTGTGGTGTTTTCATCTTTTTTTAGTCGTTTTTGTAGTGTCTTGCGTCTGTTTTTAGTTGTTTCATCACGTTTTTGTGGTGTTTTCATCTGTTTTTAGTTGTTTTATCATATTTTTGTGATGTTTTGATCTTTTTTTGGTCATTTCGACATGTTTTTGTGGTGTTTTCATCCGTTTTTAGTCGTTTTGTCATGTTTTTGTGGTGTTTTCGTCTGTTTTCAGTCGTTTCATCATGTTTTTGTGGTGTATGTCGTCTGTTTTTAGTTGTTTTATCATATTTTTGTGGTGTTTTCATCTGTTTTTAGTCGTTTTTCACGTTTTTGTGGTGTATTCATCTGTTTTTAGTCGTTTTTGTCACCTTTTCGAGTGTTTTCATCCGTTTTTAGTCGTTTTGTCATGTTTTTGTGGTGTTTTCGTCTGTGTTTAGTCGTTTCATCACGTTTTTGTGGTGTTTTCATCTGTTTTAAGTCGTTTAATAATGTTTTTGTGGAGTTTTGCGTCTGTTTTTAGTCGTTTTGTCATGTTTTTGTGGTGTTTTCATCTGTTTTTAGGCGTTTCATCACGTTTTTGCGCTGTTTTCATCTGTTTTTAGTCTTTTTGTCACATGTTTGTGGTGTCTTGCGTATGTTTTTAGTCGTTTCATCACGTTTTTGTGTTGTGTTTCGTCTGTTTTAGTTGTTTTATCACGTTTTTGTGGTGTTTTCATTTGTTTTAAGTCGTTTCATCACGTTTTGGGGTGTTTTCATCTGTTTTAAGTTGTTTCATAATGTTTTTGTGGAGTTTTGCGTCTAAGTTTAGTCGTTTTGTCATATTTTTTTGGAGTCTTGGTCTGTTTTTAATCGTTTTTTCAGGTTTTTTTGGTGTTTACATCTGATTTTAGTTGTTTAATCACGTTTTTGTGGTATTTTCATTTGTTTTAAGTCGGTTCATCACGTTTTAGTGGTATTTTAATCAGTTTTTAGTTGTTTTTGTGGTGTCTTGTGCTGTCTTTAGTCGTTTCATAACGTTTTTGTGGTGTTTTTGTCTGTTTTTAGTTGTTTTATCATATTTTTGTGACGTTTTGATCTTTTTTTGGTCATTTCGTCATGTTTTTGTGGTGTTTTCATCCGTTTTTAGTCGTTTCATAATGTTTTTGTGGAGTTTAGCGTCTGTTATTAGTCGTTTGTCATGTTTTTTTGGGTGTTGTCTAATTTTAATCATTTTGTCACATTTTAGTGGTTTCTTGCGTCATTTTTAAGTCGTTTCATCACATATTTGTGGTGTTTTTGCGTGTTTTTTGTCGTTTCATCACGTTTTTGTGGTGTTTTCGTCTGTTTTTAGCTGTTTTGTCATGTTTTTGTTGTGTTTTCATCTGTTGTTAGGCGTTTCATCACGTTTTTGCGCTGTTTTCATCTGTTTTTAGTCTTTTTGTCACATTTTTGTGGTATCGTGCGTCTCTTTTTGGTCGTTTCATCACGTTTTTGTGGTGTGTTTCGTCTGTTTTTAGTTGTTTTATCACGTTTTTGTGGTGTTTTCATCTGTTTTTAGTCGTTTCATCACGTTTTTGTTGAGTTTTGCATCTGTTTTTATTGTTTCATCACGTTTTTGTGGTGTTTTCATCTGTTTTTAGTCGTTTTTGTGGTGTCTTGCGTTAGTTTTTAGTCGTTTCATCACGTTTTTGTGGTGTGTTTCGTCTGTTCATAGTTGTTTTATGACGTTTTTGTGGTGTTTTCATCCGTTTTTAGTCGTTTTTGTCTAGTTTTTGTGGTGTTTTCTTCTGTTTTAAGTCGTTTCATCACATTTGTGGTGTTTACGTCTGTTGTTAGTCGTTTCATCACTAATTGTTGAATTTTGCATCTGTTTTTAGTTGTTTCATCACGTTTTTGTGGTGTTTTCATCTGTTTTTAGTCGTTTTTGTGGTGTCTTGCTTTTGTTTTTAGTCGTTTCATCACGTTTTTGTGGTGTTTTCATACGTTTAGTCGTTTCATCACATATTTGTGGTGTTTTTGTGTGTTTTTTGTTGTTTCATCACGTTTTTGTGGTGTTTTCGTCTGTTTTTAGTTGTTTTGTCATGTTTTTGTTGTGTTTTCATCTGTTGTTAGGCGTTTCATCACGTTTTTGCGCTGTTTTCAATTGTTTTTATTCTTTTTGTCACAAATGTGTGGTATCGTGTGTCTCTTTTTGGTCGTTTCATCACGTTTTTGTGGTGTGTTTCGTCTGTTTTTAGTTGTTTTATCACGTTTTTGTGGTGTTTTCGTCTGTTTTTAGTCGTTTCATCACGTTTTTGTTGAGTTTTGCATCTGTTTTTATTGTTTCATCACGTTTTTGTGGTGTTTTCATCTGTTTTTAGTCGTTTTTGTGGTGTCTTGCGTTAGTTTTTAGTCGTTTCATCACGTTTTTGTGGTGTGTTTCGTCTGTTCATAGTTGTTTTATGACGTTTTTGTGGTGTTTTCATCCGTTTTTAGTCGTTTTCGTCTAGTTTTTGTGGTGTTTTCATCTGTTTTAAGTCGTTTCATCACATTTGTGGTGTTTTCGTCTGTTGTTAGTAGTTTCATCACGTTTTTGTTGAGTTTTGCATCTGTTTTTAGTTGTTTCATCACGTTTTTGTGGTGTTTTCATTTGTTTTTAGTCGTTTTTGTGGTGTCTTGCGTTTGTTTTTAGTCGTTTCATCACGTTTTTGTGGTGTTTTCATACGTTTATAGTCGCTTTTGTCACATTTTTGTGGTGTTTTCATCTGTTTTTAGTCATTTCATCATGTTTTTCTGGAGTTTTGCGTCTGTTTTTAGTTGTTTTGTCATGTTCTTGTGGTGTTTTCGTCTGTTTTTAGTCGTTTTGTCACATTTTTGTGGTGTTTTCATCTGTTTTAAGTCGGTTCATCACGTTTTTGTGGTGTTTTCGTCTGTTTTTAGTTGTTTTTTTGTCATGTTTTTTAGTGTTTTCATCTGTTTTGAGGCGTTTCATCACGTTTCTGTGGTGTTTTCATCTTTTTTTTGATGTTTTTGTAGTGTCTTGCGTCTGTTTTTAGTTGTTTCATCACGTTTTTGTGGTGTTTTCATCTGTTTTTAGTCGTTTCATCACGTTTTTGTGGTGTGTTTCGTCTGTTTTAAGTTGTTTTATCATATTTTTGTGGTGTTTTCATCTGTTTTTATTGTTTCATCACGTTTTTGTGGTGTTTTCATCTGTTTTTAGTCGTTTTTGTGGTGTCTTGCGTTAGTTTTTAGTCGTTTCATCACGTTTTTGTGGTGTGTTTCGTCTGTTCATAGTTGTTTTATGACGTTTTTGTGGTGTTTTCATCCGTTTTTAGTCGTTTTTGTCTAGTTTTTGTGGTGTTTTCATCTTTAAGTCGTTTCATCACATTTGTGGTGTTTTTGTCTGTTGTTAGTCGTTTCATCACGCTTTTGTTGAGTTTTGCATCTGTTTTTAGTTGTTTCATCACGATTTTGTGGTGTTTTCATTTGTTTTTAGTCGTTTTTGTGGTGTCTTGCGTTTGTTTTTAGTCGTTTCATCACGTTTTTGTGGTGTTTTCATACGTTTATAGTCGCCTTTGTCACATTTTTGTGGTGTTTTCATCTGTTTTTAGTCATTTCATCATGTTTTTCTGGAGTTTTGCGTCTGTTTTTAGTTGTTTTGTCATGTTCTTGTGGTGTTTTCGTCTGGTTTTAGTCGTTTTGTCACATTTTTGTGGTGTTTTCATCTGTTTTAAGTCGGTTCATCACGCTTTTGTTGTGTTTTCGTCTGTTTTTAGTTGTTTTGTCATGTTTTTGTGGTGTTTTCATCTGTTTTTAGGCGTTTCATCACGTTTTTGCGCTGTTTTCAATTGTTTTTATTCTTTTTGTCACATTTTTGTGGTATCGTGTGTCTCTTTTTGGTCGTTTCATCACGTTTTTGTGGTGTGTTTCCACTGTTTTTAGTTGTTTTATCACGTTTTTGTGGTGTTTTCATCTGTTTTTAGTCGTTTCATCACGTTTTTGTTGAGTTTTGCATCTGTTTTTATTGTTTCATCACGTTTTTGTGGTGTTTTCATCTGTTTTTAGTCGTTTTTGTGGTGTCTTGCGTTAGTTTTTAGTCGTTTCATCACGTTTTTGTGGTGTGTTTCGTCTGTTCATAGTTGTTTTATGACGTTTTTGTGGTGTTTTCATCCGTTTTTAGTCGTTTTTGTCTAGTTTTTGTGGTGTTTTCATCTGTTTTAAGTCGTTTCATCACATTTGTGGTGTTTTCGTCTGTTGTTAGTCGTTTCATCACGTTTTTGTTGAGTTTTGCATCTGTTTTTAGTTGTTTCATCAATTTTGGTGGTGTTTTCATCTGTTTTTAGTCGTTTTTGTGGTGTCTTGCGTTTGTTTTTAGTCGTTTCATCACGTTTTTGTGGTGTTTTCATACGTTTAGTCGTTTCATCACATATTTGTGGTGTTTTTGTGTGTTTTTTGTCGTTTCATCACGTTTTTGTGGTGTTTTCGTCTGTTTTTAGTTGTTTTGTCATGTTTTTGTTGTGTTTTCATCTGTTGTTAGGCGTTTCATCACGTTTTTGCGCTGTTTTCAATTGTTTTTATTCTTTTTGTCACATTTTTGTGGTATCGTGTGTCTCTTTTTGGTCCTTTCATCACGTTTTTGTGGTGTGTTTGGTCTGTTTTTAGTTGTTTTATCACGTTTTTGTGGTGTTTTCATCTGTTTTTAGTCGTTTCATCACGTTTTTGTTGAGTTTTGCATCTGTTTTTATTGTTTCATCACGTTTTTGTGGTGTTTTCATCTGTTTTTAGTCGTTTTTGTGGTGTCTTGCGTTAGTTTTTAGTCGTTTCATCACGTTTTTGTGGTGTGTTTCGTCTGTTCATAGTTGTTTTATGACGTTTTTGTGGTGTTTTCATCTTTTTTTAGTCGTTTTTGTAGTGTCTTGCGTCTGTTTTTAGTTGTTTCATCACATTTTTGTGGTGTTTTCATCTGTTTTTAGTTGTTTTATCATATTTTTGTGATGTTTTGATCTTTTTTTGGTCATTTCGACATGTTTTTGTGGTGTTTTCATCCGTTTTTAGTCGTTTTGTCATGTTTTTGTGGTGTTTTCGTCTGTTTTCAGTCGTTTCATCATGTTTTTGTGGTGTATGTCGTCTGTTTTTAGTTGTTTTATCATATTTTTGTGGTGTTTTCATCTGTTTTTAGTCGTTTTTCACGTTTTTGTGGTGTATTCATCTGTTTTTAGTCGTTTTTGTCACCTTTTCGAGTGTTTTCATCCGTTTTTAGTCGTTTTGTCATGTTTTTGTGGTGTTTTCGTCTGTGTTTAGTCGTTTCATCACGTTTTTGTGGTGTTTTCATCTGTTTTAAGTCGTTTAATAATGTTTTTGTGGAGTTTTGCGTCTGTTTTTAGTCGTTTTGTCATGTTTTTGTGGTGTTTTCATCTGTTTTTAGGCGTTTCATCACGTTTTTGCGCTGTTTTCATCTGTTTTTAGTCTTTTTGTCACATGTTTGTGGTGTCTTGCGTATGTTTTTAGTCGTTTCATCACGTTTTTGTGTTGTGTTTCGTCTGTTTTAGTTGTTTTATCACGTTTTTGTGGTGTTTTCATTTGTTTTAAGTCGTTTCATCACGTTTTGGGGTGTTTTCATCTGTTTTAAGTTGTTTCATAATGTTTTTGTGGAGTTTTGCGTCTAAGTTTAGTCGTTTTGTCATATTTTTTTGGAGTCTTGGTCTGTTTTTAATCGTTTTTTCAGGTTTTTTTGGTGTTTACATCTGATTTTAGTTGTTTAATCACGTTTTTGTGGTATTTTCATTTGTTTTAAGTCGGTTCATCACGTTTTAGTGGTATTTTAATCAGTTTTTAGTTGTTTTTGTGGTGTCTTGTGCTGTCTTTAGTCGTTTCATAACGTTTTTGTGGTGTTTTTGTCTGTTTTTAGTTGTTTTATCATATTTTTGTGACGTTTTGATCTTTTTTTGGTCATTTCGTCATGTTTTTGTGGTGTTTTCATCCGTTTTTAGTCGTTTCATAATGTTTTTGTGGAGTTTAGCGTCTGTTATTAGTCGTTTGTCATGTTTTTTTGGGTGTTGTCTAATTTTAATCATTTTGTCACATTTTAGTGGTTTCTTGCGTCATTTTTAAGTCGTTTCATCACATATTTGTGGTGTTTTTGCGTGTTTTTTGTCGTTTCATCACGTTTTTGTGGTGTTTTCGTCTGTTTTTAGCTGTTTTGTCATGTTTTTGTTGTGTTTTCATCCGTTGTTAGGCGTTTCATCACGTTTTTGCGCTGTTTTCATCTGTTTTTAGTCTTTTTGTCACATTTTTGTGGTATCGTGCGTCTCTTTTTGGTCGTTTCATCACGTTTTTGTGGTGTGTTTCGTCTGTTTTTAGTTGTTTTATCACGTTTTTGTGGTGTTTTCATCTGTTTTTAGTCGTTTCATCACGTTTTTGTTGAGTTTTGCATCTGTTTTTATTGTTTCATCACGTTTTTGTGGTGTTTTCATCTGTTTTTAGTCGTTTTTGTGGTGTCTTGCGTTAGTTTTTAGTCGTTTCATCACGTTTTTGTGGTGTGTTTTGTCTGTTCATAGTTGTTTTATGACGTTTTTGTGGTGTTTTCATCCGTTTTTAGTCGTTTTTGTCTAGTTTTTGTGGTGTTTTCTTCTGTTTTAAGTCGTTTCATCACATTTGTGGTGTTTACGTCTGTTGTTAGTCGTTTCATCACTAATTGTTGAATTTTGCATCTGTTTTTAGTTGTTTCATCACGTTTTTGTGGTGTTTTCATCTGTTTTTAGTCGTTTTTGTGGTGTCTTGCTTTTGTTTTTAGTCGTTTCATCACGTTTTTGTGGTGTTTTCATACGTTTAGTCGTTTCATCACATATTTGTGGTGTTTTTGTGTGTTTTTTGTTGTTTCATCACGTTTTTGTGGTGTTTTCGTCTGTTTTTAGTTGTTTTGTCATGTTTTTGTTGTGTTTTCATCTGTTGTTAGGCGTTTCATCACGTTTTTGCGCTGTTTTCAATTGTTTTTATTCTTTTTGTCACAAATGTGTGGTATCGTGTGTCTCTTTTTGGTCGTTTCATCACGTTTTTGTGGTGTGTTTCGTCTGTTTTTAGTTGTTTTATCACGTTTTTGTGGTGTTTTCGTCTGTTTTTAGTCGTTTCATCACGTTTTTGTTGAGTTTTGCATCTGTTTTTATTGTTTCATCACGTTTTTGTGGTGTTTTCATCTGTTTTTAGTCGTTTTTGTGGTGTCTTGCGTTAGTTTTTAGTCGTTTCATCACGTTTTTGTGGTGTGTTTCGTCTGTTCATAGTTGTTTTATGACGTTTTTGTGGTGTTTTCATCCGTTTTTAGTCGTTTTCGTCTAGTTTTTGTGGTGTTTTCATCTGTTTTAAGTCGTTTCATCACATTTGTGGTGTTTTCGTCTGTTGTTAGTAGTTTCATCACGTTTTTGTTGAGTTTTGCATCTGTTTTTAGTTGTTTCATCACGTTTTTGTGGTGTTTTCATTTGTTTTTAGTCGTTTTTGTGGTGTCTTGCGTTTGTTTTTAGTCGTTTCATCACGTTTTTGTGGTGTTTTCATACGTTTATAGTCGCTTTTGTCACATTTTTGTGGTGTTTTCATCTGTTTTTAGTCATTTCATCATGTTTTTCTGGAGTTTTGCGTCTGTTTTTAGTTGTTTTGTCATGTTCTTGTGGTGTTTTCGTCTGTTTTTAGTCGTTTTGTCACATTTTTGTGGTGTTTTCATCTGTTTTAAGTCGGTTCATCACGTTTTTGTGGTGTTTTCGTCTGTTTTTAGTTGTTTTTTTGTCATGTTTTTTAGTGTTTTCATCTGTTTTGAGGCGTTTCATCACGTTTCTGTGGTGTTTTCATCTTTTTTTAGTCGTTTTTGTAGTGTCTTGCGTCTGTTTTTAGTTGTTTCATCACGTTTTTGTGGTGTTTTCATCTGTTTTTAGTCGTTTCATCACGTTTTTGTGGTGTGTTTCGTCTGTTTTAAGTTGTTTTATCATATTTTTGTGGTGTTTTCATCTGTTTTTATTGTTTCATCACGTTTTTGTGGTGTTTTCATCTGTTTTTAGTCGTTTTTGTGGTGTCTTGCGTTAGTTTTCAATCGTTTCATCACGTTTTTGTGGTGTGTTTCGTCTGTTCATAGTTGTTTTATGACGTTTTTGTGGTGTTTTCATCCGTTTTTAGTCGTTTTTGTCTAGTTTTTGTGGTGTTTTCATCTGTTTTAAGTCGTTTCATCACATTTGTGGTGTTTTCGTCTGTTGTTAGTCGTTTCATCACGTTTTTGTTGAGTTTTGCATCTGTTTTTAGTTGTTTCATCACGTTTTTGGGGTGTTTTCATTTGTTTTTAGTCGTTTTTGTGGTGTCTTGCGTTTGTTTTTAGTCGTTTCATCACGTTTTTGTGGTGTTTTCATACGTTTATAGTCGCTTTTGTCACATTTTTGTGGTGTTTTCATCTGTTTTTAGTCGTTTTTTCACGTTTTTCTGGTGTTTTCATCTGTTTTTAGTCATTTTTGTCACATTTCCGAGGTGTTTTCATCTTTTTTTAGTATTTTTTTCATGTTTTTGTGGTGTTTTCATCTGTTTTAAGTCGTTTCGTCAAAGTTTGTGGTGTTTTCGTCTGTTGTTAGTCGTTTCATCACGTTTTTGTTGAGTTTTGCATCTATTTTTAGTTGTTTCATCACGTTTTTGTGGTGTTTTCATACGTTTATAGTCGCTTTTGTCACATTTTTGTGGTGTTTTCATCTGTTTTTAGTCATTTCATCACGTTTCTGTGGTGTTTTCATCTTTTTTTAGTCGTTTTTGTAGTGTCTTGCGTCTGTTTTTAGTTGTTTCATCACGTTTTTGTGGTGTTTTCATCTGTTTTTAGTCTTTTCATCACGTTTTTGTGGTGTGTTTCGTCTGTTTTAAGTTGTTTTATCATATTTTTGTGGTGTTTTCATCTGTTTTTATTGTTTCATCACGTTTTTGTGGTGTTTTCATCTGTTTTTAGTCGTTTTTGTGGTGTCTTGCGTTAGTTTTCAATCGTTTCATCACGTTTTTGTGGTGTGTTTCGTCTGTTCATAGTTGTTTTATGACGTTTTTGTGGTGTTTTCATCCGTTTTTAGTCGTTTTTGTCTAGTTTTTGTGGTGTTTTCATCTTTAAGTCGTTTCATCACATTTGTGGTGTTTTTGTCTGTTGTTAGTCGTTTCATCACGCTTTTGTTGAGTTTTGCATCTGTTTTTAGTTGTTTCATCACGTTTTTGTGGTGTTTTCATTTGTTTTTAGTCGTTTTTGTGGTGTCTTGCGTTTGTTTTTAGTCGTTTCATCACGTTTTTGTGGTGTTTTCATACGTTTATAGTCGCCTTTGTCACATTTTTGTGGTGTTTTCATCTGTTTTTAGTCATTTCATCATGTTTTTCTGGAGTTTTGCGTCTGTTTTTAGTTGTTTTGTCATGTTCTTGTGGTGTTTTCGTCTGGTTTTAGTCGTTTTGTCACATTTTTGTGGTGTTTTCATCTGTTTTAAGTCGGTTCATCACGCTTTTGTTTTGTTTTCGTCTGTTTTTAGTTGTTTTTTTGTCATGTTTTTTAGTGTTTTCATCTGTTTTGAGGCGTTTCATCACGTTTCTGTGGTGTTTTCATCTTTTTTTAGTCGTTTTTGTAGTGTCTTGCGTCTGTTTTTAGTTGTTTCATCACGTTTTTGTGGTGTTTTCATCTGTTTTTAGTCGTTTCATCACGTTTTTGTGGTGTGTTTCGTCTGTTTTAAGTTGTTTTATCATAATTTTGTGGTGTTTTCATCTGTTTTTAGTCGTTTTTTCACGTTTTTGTGGTGTTTTCATCTGTTTTTAGTCGTTTTTGTCACATTTTCGAGGTGTTTTCATCTTTTTTTAGTAGTTTTTTCATGTTTTTGTGGTGTTTTCATCTGTTTTTAGTCGTTTTTGTGGTGTCTTGCGTTTGTTTTTTGTCGTTTCATCACGTTTTTGTGGTGTTTTCATACGTTTATAGTCGCTTTTGTGGTGTCTTGCGTTTGTTTTTAGTCGTTTCATCACGTTTTTGTGGTGTTTTCATACGTTTAGTCGTTTCATCACATATTTGTGGTGTTTTTGTGTGTTTTTTGTCGTTTCATCACGTTTTTGTGGTGTTTTCGTCTGTTTTTAATTGTTTTGTCATGTTTTTGTTGTGTTTTCATCTGTTTTTAGTCGTTTTTTCACGTTTTTGTGGTGTTTTCATCTGTTTTTAGTCCTTTTTGTCACATTTTCGAGGTGTTTTCATCTTTTTTTAGTAGTTTTTTCATGTTTTTGTGGTGTTTTCATCTGTTTTTAGTCGCTTTTGTGGTGTCTTGCGTTTGTTTTTAGTCGTTTCATCACGTTTTTGTGGTGTTTTCATACGTTTAGTCGTTTCATCACATATTTGTGGTGTTTTTGTGTGTTTTTAGTCGTTTCATCACGTTTTTGTGGTGTGTTTCGTCTGTTTTAAGTTGTTTTATCATAATTTTGTGGTGTTTTCATCTGTTTTTAGTCGTTTTTTCACGTTTTTGTGGTGTTTTCATCTGTTTTTAGTCGTTTTTGTCACATTTTCGAGGTGTTTTCATCTTTTTTTAGTAGTTTTTTCATGTTTTTGTGGTGTTTTCATCTGTTTTTAGTCGTTTTTGTGGTGTCTTGCGTTAGTTTTCAATCGTTTCATCACGTTTTTGTGGTGTGTTTCGTCTGTTCATAGTTGTTTTATGACGTTTTTGTGGTGTTTTCATCCGTTTTTAGTCGTTTTTGTCTAGTTTTTGTGGTGTTTTCATCTTTAAGTCGTTTCATCACATTTGTGGTGTTTTTGTCTGTTGTTAGTCGTTTCATCACGCTTTTGTTGAGTTTTGCATCTGTTTTTAGTTGTTTCATCACGTTTTTGTGGTGTTTTCATTTGTTTTTAGTCGTTTTTGTGGTGTCTTGCGTTAGTTTTTAGTCGTTTCATCACGTTTTTGTGGTGTGTTTCGTCTGTTCATAGTTGTTTTATGACGTTTTTGTGGTGTTTTCATCCGTTTTTAGTCGTTTTTGTCTAGTTTTTGTGGTGTTTTCTTCTGTTTTAAGTCGTTTCATCACATTTGTGGTGTTTACGTCTGTTGTTAGTCGTTTCATCACTAATTGTTGAATTTTGCATCTGTTTTTAGTTGTTTCATCACGTTTTTGTGGTGTTTTCATCTGTTTTTAGTCGTTTTTGTGGTGTCTTGCTTTTGTTTTTAGTCGTTTCATCACGTTTTTGTGGTGTTTTCATACGTTTAGTCGTTTCATCACATATTTGTGGTGTTTTTGTGTGTTTTTTGTTGTTTCATCACGTTTTTGTGGTGTTTTCGTCTGTTTTTAGTTGTTTTGTCATGTTTTTGTTGTGTTTTCATCTGTTGTTAGGCGTTTCATCACGTTTTTGCGCTGTTTTCAATTGTTTTTATTCTTTTTGTCACAAATGTGTGGTATCGTGTGTCTCTTTTTGGTCGTTTCATCACGTTTTTGTGGTGTGTTTCGTCTGTTTTTAGTTGTTTTATCACGTTTTTGTGGTGTTTTCGTCTGTTTTTAGTCGTTTCATCACGTTTTTGTTGAGTTTTGCATCTGTTTTTATTGTTTCATCACGTTTTTGTGGTGTTTTCATCTGTTTTTAGTCGTTTTTGTGGTGTCTTGCGTTAGTTTTTAGTCGTTTCATCACGTTTTTGTGGTGTGTTTCGTCTGTTCATAGTTGTTTTATGACGTTTTTGTGGTGTTTTCATCCGTTTTTAGTCGTTTTCGTCTAGTTTTTGTGGTGTTTTCATCTGTTTTAAGTCGTTTCATCACATTTGTGGTGTTTTCGTCTGTTGTTAGTAGTTTCATCACGTTTTTGTTGAGTTTTGCATCTGTTTTTAGTTGTTTCATCACGTTTTTGTGGTGTTTTCATTTGTTTTTAGTCGTTTTTGTGGTGTCTTGCGTTTGTTTTTAGTCGTTTCATCACGTTTTTGTGGTGTTTTCATACGTTTATAGTCGCTTTTGTCACATTTTTGTGGTGTTTTCATCTGTTTTTAGTCATTTCATCATGTTTTTCTGGAGTTTTGCGTCTGTTTTTAGTTGTTTTGTCATGTTCTTGTGGTGTTTTCGTCTGTTTTTAGTCGTTTTGTCACATTTTTGTGGTGTTTTCATCTGTTTTAAGTCGGTTCATCACGTTTTTGTGGTGTTTTCGTCTGTTTTTAGTTGTTTTTTTGTCATGTTTTTTAGTGTTTTCATCTGTTTTGAGGCGTTTCATCACGTTTCTGTGGTGTTTTCATCTTTTTTTAGTCGTTTTTGTAGTGTCTTGCGTCTGTTTTTAGTTGTTTCATCACGTTTTTGTGGTGTTTTCATCTGTTTTTA
The DNA here is from genome assembly GCF_963691815.1 of Echiichthys vipera. Classification (NCBI taxonomy): domain Eukaryota; kingdom Metazoa; phylum Chordata; class Actinopteri; order Perciformes; family Trachinidae; genus Echiichthys; species Echiichthys vipera. The sequence goes on from NC_139835.1 coordinate 286,155, forward strand.
GTCGTTTCATCACGTTTTTGTGGTGTGTTTCGTCTGTTTTAAGTTGTTTTATCATATTTTTGTGGTGTTTTCATCTTTTTTTATTGTTTCATCACGTTTTTGTGGTGTTTTCATCTGTTTTTAGTCGTTTTTGTGGTGTCTTGCGTTAGTTTTTAGTCGTTTCATCACGTTTTTGTGGTGTGTTTCGTCTGTTCATAGTTGTTTTATGACGTTTTTGTGGTGTTTTCATCCGTTTTTAGTCGTTTTTGTCTAGTTTTTGTGGTGTTTTCATCTGTTTTAAGTCGTTTCATCACATTTGTGGTGTTTTCGTCTGTTGTTAGTCGTTTCATCACGTTTTTGTTGAGTTTTGCATCTGTTTTTAGTTGTTTCATCACGTTTTTGGGGTGTTTTCATTTGTTTTTAGTCGTTTTTGTGGTGTCTTGCGTTTGTTTTTAGTCGTTTCATCACGTTTTTGTGGTGTTTTCATACGTTTATAGTCGCTTTTGTCACATTTTTGTGGTGTTTTCATCTGTTTTTAGTCGTTTTTTCACGTTTTTCTGGTGTTTTCATCTGTTTTTAGTCATTTTTGTCACATTTCCGAGGTGTTTTCATCTTTTTTTAGTATTTTTTTCATGTTTTTGTGGTGTTTTCATCTGTTTTAAGTCGTTTCGTCAAAGTTTGTGGTGTTTTCGTCTGTTGTTAGTCGTTTCATCACGTTTTTGTTGAGTTTTGCATCTATTTTTAGTTGTTTCATCACGTTTTTGTGGTGTTTTCATACGTTTATAGTCGCTTTTGTCACATTTTTGTGGTGTTTTCATCTGTTTTTAGTCATTTCATCACGTTTCTGTGGTGTTTTCATCTTTTTTTAGTCGTTTTTGTAGTGTCTTGCGTCTGTTTTTAGTTGTTTCATCACGTTTTTGTGGTGTTTTCATCTGTTTTTAGTCGTTTCATCACGTTTTTGTGGTGTGTTTCGTCTGTTTTAAGTTGTTTTATCATATTTTTGTGGTGTTTTCATCTGTTTTTATTGTTTCATCACGTTTTTGTGGTGTTTTCATCTGTTTTTAGTCGTTTTTGTGGTGTCTTGCGTTAGTTTTCAATCGTTTCATCACGTTTTTGTGGTGTGTTTCGTCTGTTCATAGTTGTTTTATGACGTTTTTGTGGTGTTTTCATCCGTTTTTAGTCGTTTTTGTCTAGTTTTTGTGGTGTTTTCATCTTTAAGTCGTTTCATCACATTTGTGGTGTTTTTGTCTGTTGTTAGTCGTTTCATCACGCTTTTGTTGAGTTTTGCATCTGTTTTTAGTTGTTTCATCACGTTTTTGTGGTGTTTTCATTTGTTTTTAGTCGTTTTTGTGGTGTCTTGCGTTTGTTTTTAGTCGTTTCATCACGTTTTTGTGGTGTTTTCATACGTTTATAGTCGCCTTTGTCACATTTTTGTGGTGTTTTCATCTGTTTTTAGTCATTTCATCATGTTTTTCTGGAGTTTTGCGTCTGTTTTTAGTTGTTTTGTCATGTTCTTGTGGTGTTTTCGTCTGGTTTTAGTCGTTTTGTCACATTTTTGTGGTGTTTTCATCTGTTTTAAGTCGGTTCATCACGCTTTTGTTTTGTTTTCGTCTGTTTTTAGTTGTTTTTTTGTCATGTTTTTTAGTGTTTTCATCTGTTTTGAGGCGTTTCATCACGTTTCTGTGGTGTTTTCATCTTTTTTTAGTCGTTTTTGTAGTGTCTTGCGTCTGTTTTTAGTTGTTTCATCACGTTTTTGTGGTGTTTTCATCTGTTTTTAGTCGTTTCATCACGTTTTTGTGGTGTGTTTCGTCTGTTTTAAGTTGTTTTATCATAATTTTGTGGTGTTTTCATCTGTTTTTAGTCGTTTTTTCACGTTTTTGTGGTGTTTTCATCTGTTTTTAGTCGTTTTTGTCACATTTTCGAGGTGTTTTCATCTTTTTTTAGTAGTTTTTTCATGTTTTTGTGGTGTTTTCATCTGTTTTTAGTCGTTTTTGTGGTGTCTTGCGTTTGTTTTTTGTCGTTTCATCACGTTTTTGTGGTGTTTTCATACGTTTATAGTCGCTTTTGTGGTGTCTTGCGTTTGTTTTTAGTCGTTTCATCACGTTTTTGTGGTGTTTTCATACGTTTAGTCGTTTCATCACATATTTGTGGTGTTTTTGTGTGTTTTTTGTCGTTTCATCACGTTTTTGTGGTGTTTTCGTCTGTTTTTAATTGTTTTGTCATGTTTTTGTTGTGTTTTCATCTGTTTTTAGTCGTTTTTTCACGTTTTTGTGGTGTTTTCATCTGTTTTTAGTCGTTTTTGTCACATTTTCGAGGTGTTTTCATCTTTTTTTAGTAGTTTTTTCATGTTTTTGTGGTGTTTTCATCTGTTTTTAGTCGCTTTTGTGGTGTCTTGCGTTTGTTTTTAGTCGTTTCATCACGTTTTTGTGGTGTTTTCATACGTTTAGTCGTTTCATCACATATTTGTGGTGTTTTTGTGTGTTTTTAGTCGTTTCATCACGTTTTTGTGGTGTGTTTCGTCTGTTTTAAGTTGTTTTATCATAATTTTGTGGTGTTTTCATCTGTTTTTAGTCGTTTTTTCACGTTTTTGTGGTGTTTTCATCTGTTTTTATTCGTTTTTGTCACATTTTCGAGGTGTTTTCATCTTTTTTTAGTAGTTTTTTCATGTTTTTGTGGTGTTTTCATCTGTTTTTAGTCGTTTTTGTGGTGTCTTGCGTTAGTTTTCAATCGTTTCATCACGTTTTTGTGGTGTGTTTCGTCTGTTCATAGTTGTTTTATGACGTTTTTGTGGTGTTTTCATCCGTTTTTAGTCGTTTTTGTCTAGTTTTTGTGGTGTTTTCATCTTTAAGTCGTTTCATCACATTTGTGGTGTTTTTGTCTGTTGTTAGTCGTTTCATCACGCTTTTGTTGAGTTTTGCATCTGTTTTTAGTTGTTTCATCACGTTTTTGTGGTGTTTTCATTTGTTTTTAGTCGTTTTTGTGGTGTCTTGCGTTTGTTTTTAGTCGTTTCATCACGTTTTTGTGGTGTTTTCATACGTTTATAGTCGCCTTTGTCACATTTTTGTGGTGTTTTCATCTGTTTTTAGTCATTTCATCATGTTTTTCTGGAGTTTTGCGTCTGTTTTTAGTTGTTTTGTCATGTTCTTGTGGTGTTTTCGTCTGGTTTTAGTCGTTTTGTCACATTTTTGTGGTGTTTTCATCTGTTTTAAGTCGGTTCATCACGCTTTTGTTTTGTTTTCGTCTGTTTTTAGTTGTTTTTTTGTCATGTTTTTTAGTGTTTTCATCTGTTTTGAGGCGTTTCATCACGTTTCTGTGGTGTTTTCATCTTTTTTTAGTCGTTTTTGTAGTGTCTTGCGTCTGTTTTTAGTTGTTTCATCACGTTTTTGTGGTGTTTTCATCTGTTTTTAGTCGTTTCATCACGTTTTTGTGGTGTGTTTCGTCTGTTTTAAGTTGTTTTATCATAATTTTGTGGTGTTTTCATCTGTTTTTAGTCGTTTTTTCACGTTTTTGTGGTGTTTTCATCTGTTTTTAGTCGTTTTTGTCACATTTTCGAGGTGTTTTCATCTTTTTTTAGTAGTTTTTTCATGTTTTTGTGGTGTTTTCATCTGTTTTTAGTCGTTTTTGTGGTGTCTTGCGTTTGTTTTTTGTCGTTTCATCACGTTTTTGTGGTGTGTTTCGTCTGTTTTTAGTTGTTTTATCACGTTTTTGTGGTGTTTTCATCTGTTTTTAGTCGTTTCATCACGTTTTTGTTGAGTTGTGCAACTGTTTTTATTGTTTCATCATGTTTTTGTGGTGTTTTCATCTGTTTTTAGTCGTTTTTGTGGTGTCTTGCGTTAGTTTTTAGTCGTTTCATCACGTTTTTGTGGTGTGTTTCGTCTGTTCATAGTTGTTTTATGACGTTTTTGTGGTGTTTTCATCCGTTTTTAGTCGTTTTTGTCTAGTTTTTGTGGTGTTTTCATCTGTTTTAAGTCGTTTCATCACATTTGTGGTGTTTTCGTCTGTTGTTAGTCGTTTCATCACGTTTTTGTTGAGTTTTGCATCTGTTTTTAGTTGTTTCATCACGTTTTTGGGGTGTTTTCATTTGTTTTTAGTCGTTTTTGTGGTGTCTTGCGTTTGTTTTTAGTCGTTTCATCACGTTTTTGTGGTGTTTTCATACGTTTATAGTCGCTTTTGTCACATTTTTGTGGTGTTTTCATCTGTTTTTAGTCGTTTTTTCACGTTTTTCTGGTGTTTTCATCTGTTTTTAGTCATTTTTGTCACATTTCCGAGGTGTTTTCATCTTTTTTTAGTATTTTTTTCATGTTTTTGTGGTGTTTTCATCTGTTTTAAGTCGTTTCGTCAAAGTTTGTGGTGTTTTCGTCTGTTGTTAGTCGTTTCATCACGTTTTTGTTGAGTTTTGCATCTATTTTTAGTCGTTTCATCACGTTTTTGTGGTGTTTTCATACGTTTATAGTCGCTTTTGTCACATTTTTGTGGTGTTTTCATCTGTTTTTAGTCATTTCATCATGTTTTTCTGGAGTTTTGCGTCTGTTTTTAGTTGTTTTGTCATGTTCTTGTGGTGTTTTTGTCTGTTTTTAGTCGTTTTGTCACATTTTTGTGGTGTTTTCATCTGTTTTAAGTCGGTTCATCACGTTTTTTTGGTGTTTTCGTCTGTTTTTAGTTGTTTTTTTGTCATGTTTTTTAGTGTTTTCATCTGTTTTGAGGCGTTTCATCACGTTCCTGTGGTGTTTTCATCTTTTTTTAGTCGTTTTTGTAGTGTCTTGCGTCTGTTTTTAGTTGTTTCATCACGTTTTTGTGGTGTTTTCATCTGTTTTTAGTCGTTTCATCACGTTTTTGTTGAGTTTTGCATCTGTTTTTATTGTTTCATCACGTTTTTGTGGTGTTTTCATCTGTTTTTAGTCGTTTTTGTGGTGTCTTGCGTTAGTTTTTAGTCGTTTCATCACGTTTTTGTGGTGTGTTTCGTCTGTTCATAGTTGTTTTATGACGTTTTTGTGGTGTTTTCATCTTTTTTTAGTCGTTTTTGTAGTGTCTTGCGTCTGTTTTTAGTTGTTTCATCACGTTTTTGTGGTGTTTTCATCTGTTTTTAGTTGTTTTATCATATTTTTGTGATGTTTTGATCTTTTTTTGGTCATTTCGACATGTATTTGTGGTGTTTTCATCCGTTTTTAGTCGTTTTGTCATGTTTTTGTGGTGTTTTCGTCTGTTTTCAGTCGTTTCATCATGTTTTTGTGGTGTGTGTCGTCTGTTTTTAGTTGTTTTATCATATTTTTGTGGTGTTTTCATCTGTTTTTAGTCGTTTTTCACGTTTTTGTGGTGTATTCATCTGTTTTTAGTCGTTTTTGTCACCTTTTCGAGTGTTTTCATCCGTTTTTAGTCGTTTTGTCATGTTTTTGTGGTGTTTTCGTCTGTGTTTAGTCGTTTCATCACGTTTTTGTGGTGTTTTCATCTGTTTTAAGTCGTTTAATAATGTTTTTGTGGAGTTTTGCGTCTGTTTTTAGTCGTTTTGTCATGTTTTTGTGGTGTTGTCTGTTTTTAATCATCTTGTCACGTTTAAGTGGTGTCTTGCGTCATTTATAAGTCGTTTCATCACATATTTGTGGTGTATTCGTGTGTTTTTAGTCGTTTCATCACGTTTTTGTGGTGTTTTCGTCTGTATTTAGTTGTTTTGTCATGTTTATGTGGTGTTTTCATCTGTTTTTAGGCGTTTCATCACGTTTTTGCGCTGTTTTCATCTGTTTTTAGTCTTTTTGTCACATGTTTGTGGTGTCTTGCGTATGTTTTTAGTCGTTTCATCACGTTTTTGTGTTGTGTTTCGTCTGTTTTAGTTGTTTTATCACGTTTTTGTGGTGTTTTCATTTGTTTTAAGTCGTTTCATCACGTTTTGGGGTGTTTTCATCTGTTTTAAGTTGTTTCATAATGTTTTTGTGGAGTTTTGCGTCTAAGTTTAGTCGATTTGTCATATTTTTTTGGAGTCTTGGTCTGTTTTTAATCGTTTTTTCAGGTTTTTTTGGTGTTTACATCTGATTTTAGTTGTTTAATCACGTTTTTGTGGTATTTTCATTTGTTTTAAGTCGGTTCATCACGTTTTAGTGGTATTTTAATCAGTTTTTAGTTGTTTTTGTGGTGTCTTGTGCTGTCTTTAGTCGTTTCATAACGTTTTTGTGGTGTTTTTGTCTGTTTTTAGTTGTTTTATCATATTTTTGTGATATTTTGATCTTTTTTTGGTCATTTCGTCATGTTTTTGTGGTGTTTTCATCCGTTTTTAGTCGTTTCATAATGTTTTTGTGGAGTTTAGCGTCTGTTATTAGTCGTTTGTCATGTTTTTTTGGGTGTTGTCTAATTTTAATCATTTTGTCACATTTTAGTGGTTTCTTGCGTCATTTTTAAGTCGTTTCATCACATATTTGTGGTGTTTTTGCGTGTTTTTTGTCGTTTCATCACGTTTTTGTGGTGTTTTCGTCTGTTTTTAGCTGTTTTGTCATGTTTTTGTTGTGTTTTCATCTGTTGTTAGGCGTTTCATCACGTTTTTGCGCTGTTTTCATCTGTTTTTAGTCTTTTTGTCACATTTTTGTGGTATCGTGCGTCTCTTTTTGGTCGTTGCCTCACGTTTTTGTGGTGTGTTTCGTCTGTTTTTAGTTGTTTTATCACGTTTTTGTGGTGTTTTCATCTGTTTTTAGTCGTTTCATCACGTTTTTGTTGAGTTTTGCATCTGTTTTTATTGTTTCATCACGTTTTTGTGGTGTTTTCATCTGTTTTTAGACGTTTTTGTGGTGTCTTGCGTTAGTTTTTAGTCGTTTCATCACGTTTTTGTGGTGTGTTTCGTCTGTTCATAGTTGTTTTATGACGTTTTTGTGGTGTTTTCATCCGTTTTTAGTCGTTTTTGTCTAGTTTTTGTGGTGTTTTCTTCTGTTTTAAGTCGTTTCATCACATTTGTGGTGTTTACGTCTGTTGTTAGTCGTTTCATCACTAATTGTTGAATTTTGCATCTGTTTTTAGTTGTTTCATCACGTTTTTGTGGTGTTTTCATCTGTTTTTAGTCGTTTTTGTGGTGTATTGCTTTTGTTTTTAGTCGTTTCATCACGTTTTTGTGGTGTTTTCATACGTTTAGTCGTTTCATCACATATTTGTGGTGTTTTTGTGTGTTTTTTGTTGTTTCATCACGTTTTTGTGGTGTTTTCGTCTGTTTTTAGTTGTTTTGTCATGTTTTTGTTGTGTTTTCATCTGTTGTTAGGCGTTTCATCACGTTTTTGCGCTGTTTTCAATTGTTTTTATTCTTTTTGTCACAAATGTGTGGTATCGTGTGTCTCTTTTTGGTCGTTTCATCACGTTTTTGTGGTGTGTTTCGTCTGTTTTTAGTTGTTTTATCACGTTTTTGTGGTGTTTTCATCTGTTTTTAGTCGTTTCATCACGTTTTTGTTTAGTTTTGCATCTGTTTTTATTGTTTCATCACGTTTTTGTGGTGTTTTCATCTGTTTTTAGTCGTTTTTGTGGTGTCTTGCGTTAGTTTTTAGTCATTTCATCACGTTTTTGTGGTGTGTTTCGTCTGTTCATAGTTGTTTTATGACGTTTTTGTGGTGTTTTCATCCGTTTTTAGTCGTTTTCGTCTAGTTTTTGTGGTGTTTTCATCTGTTTTAAGTCGTTTCATCACATTTGTGGTGTTTTCGTCTGTTGTTAGTCGTTTCATCACGTTTTTGTTGAGTTTTGCATCTGTTTTTAGTTGTTTCATCACGTTTTTGTGGTGTTTTCATTTGTTTTTAGTCGTTTTTGTGGTGTCTTGCGTTTGTTTTTAGTCGTTTCATCACGTTTTTGTGGTGTTTTCATACGTTTATAGTCGCTTTTGTCACATTTTTGTGGTGTTTTCATCTGTTTTTAGTCATTTCATCATGTTTTTCTGGAGTTTTGCATCTGTTTTTAGTTGTTTTGTCATGTTCTTGTGGTGTTTTCGTCTGTTTTTAGTCGTTTTGTCACATTTTTGTGGTGTTTTCATCTGTTTTAAGTCGGTTCATCACGTTTTTGTGGTGTTTTCGTCTGTTTTTAGTTGTTTTTTTGTCATGTGTTTTAGTGTTTTCATCTGTTTTGAGGCGTTTCATCACGTTTCTTTGGTGTTTTCATCTTTTTTTAGTCGTTTTTGTAGTGTCTTGCGTCTGTTTTTAGTTGTTTCATCACGTTTTTGTGGTGTTTTCATCTGTTTTTAGTCGTTTCATCACGTTTTTGTGGTGTGTTTCGTCTGTTTTAAGTTGTTTTATCATATTTTTGTGGTGTTTTCATCTGTTTTTATTGTTTCATCACGTTTTTGTGGTGTTTTCATCTGTTTTTAGTCGTTTTTGTGGTGTCTTGCGTTAGTTTTTAGTCGTTTCATCACGTTTTTGTGGTGTGTTTCGTCTGTTCATAGTTGTTTTATGACGTTTTTGTGGTGTTTTCATCCGTTTTTAGTCGTTTTTGTCTAGTTTTTGTGGTGTTTTCATCTTTAAGTCGTTTCATCACATTTGTGGTGTTTTTGTCTGTTGTTAGTCGTTTCATCACGCTTTTGTTGAGTTTTGCATCTGTTTTTAGTTGTTTCATCACGTTTTTGTGGTGTTTTCATTTGTTTTTAGTCGTTTTTGTGGTGTCTTGCGTTTGTTTTTAGTCGTTTCATCACGTTTTTGTGGTGTTTTCATACGTTTATAGTCGCCTTTGTCACATTTTTGTGGTGTTTTCATCTGTTTTTAGTCATTTCATCATGTTTTTCTGGAGTTTTGCGTCTGTTTTTAGTTGTTTTGTCATGTTCTTGTGGTGTTTTCGTCAGTTTTAAGTTGTTTTATCATATTTTTGTGGTGTTTTCATCTGTTTTTAGTCGTTTTTTCACGTTTTTGTGGTGTTTTCATCTG
>NC_139835.1:295200-435200 GCF_963691815.1 Echiichthys vipera
TTTTTAGTCATTTTTGTCACATTTCCGAGGCTTTTTCATCTTTTTTTAGTAGTTTTTTCATGTTTTTGTGGTGTTTTCATCTGTTTTAAGTCGTTTCATCACGTTTTTGTGGTGTGTTTCGTCTGTTTTAAGTTGTTTTATCATAATTTTGTGGTGTTTTCATCTGTTTTTAGTTGTTTTTTCACGTTTTTGTGGTGTTTTCATCTGTTTTTAGTCGTTTTTGTCACATTTTCGAGGTGTTTTCATCTTTTTTTAGTAGTTTTTTCATGTTTTTGTGGTGTTTTCATCTGTTTTTAGTCGTTTTTGTGGTGTGTTGCGTTTGTTTTTAGTCGTTTCATCACGTTTTTGTGGTGTTTTCATACGTTTATAGTCGCTTTTGTGGTGTCTTGCGTTTGTTTTTAGTCGTTTCATCACGTTTTTGTGGTGTTTTCATACGTTTAGTCGTTTCATCACATATTTGTGGTGTTTTTGTGTGTTTTTTGTCGTTTCATCACGTTTTTGTGGTGTTTTCGTCTGTTTTTAATTGTTTTGTCATGTTTTTGTTGTGTTTTCATCTGTTGTTAGGCGTATCATCACGTTTTTGCGCTCTTTTCAATTGTTTTTATTCTTTTTGTCACATTTGTGTGGTATCGTGTGTCTCTTTTTGGTCGTTTCATCACGTTTTTGTGGTGTGTTTCGTCTGTTTTTAGTTGTTTTATCACGTTTTTGTGGTGTTTTCATCTGTTTTTAGTCGTTTCATCACGTTTTTGTTGAGTTGTGCAACTGTTTTTATTGTTTCATCATGTTTTTGTGGTGTTTTCATCTGTTTTTAGTCGTTTTTGTGGTGTCTTGCGTTAGTTTTTAGTCGTTTCATCACGTTTTTGTGGTGTGTTTCGTCTGTTCATAGTTGTTTTATGACGTTTTTGTGGTGTTTTCATCCGTTTTTAGTCGTTTTTGTCTAGTTTTTGTGGTGTTTTCATCTGTTTTAAGTCGTTTCATCACATTTGTGGTGTTTTCGTCTGTTGTTAGTCGTTTCATCACGTTTTTGTTGAGTTTTGCATCTGTTTTTAGTTGTTTCATCACGTTTTTGGGGTGTTTTCATTTGTTTTTAGTCGTTTTTGTGGTGTCTTGCGTTTGTTTTTAGTCGTTTCATCACGTTTTTGTGGTGTTTTCATACGTTTATAGTCGCTTTTGTCACATTTTTGTGGTGTTTTCATCTGTTTTTAGTCGTTTTTTCACGTTTTTGTGGTGTTTTCATCTGTTTTTAGTCATTTTTGTCACATTTCCGAGGTGTTTTCATCTTTTTTTAGTATTTTTTTCATGTTTTTGTGGTGTTTTCATCTGTTTTAAGTCGTTTCGTCAAAGTTTGTGGTGTTTTCGTCTGTTGTTAGTCGTTTCATCACGTTTTTGTTGAGTTTTGCATCTATTTTTAGTCGTTTCATCACGTTTTTGTGGTGTTTTCATACGTTTATAGTCGCTTTTGTCACATTTTTGTGGTGTTTTCATCTGTTTTTAGTCATTTCATCATGTTTTTCTGGAGTTTTGCGTCTGTTTTTAGTTGTTTTGTCATGTTCTTGTGGTGTTTTCGTCTGTTTTTAGTCGTTTTGTCACATTTTTGTGGTGTTTTCATCTGTTTTAAGTCGGTTCATCACGTTTTTTTGGTGTTTTCGTCTGTTTTTAGTTGTTTTTTTGTCATGTTTTTTAGTGTTTTCATCTGTTTTGAGGCGTTTCATCACGTTCCTGTGGTGTTTTCATCTTTTTTTAGTCGTTTTTGTAGTGTCTTGCGTCTGTTTTTAGTTGTTTCATCACGTTTTTGTGGTGTTTTCATCTGTTTTTAGTCGTTTCATCACGTTTTTGTGGTGTGTTTCGTCTGTTTTAAGTTGTTTTATCATATTTTTGTGGTGTTTTCATCTGTTTTTAGTCGTTTTTTCACGTTTTTGTGGTGTTTTCATCTGTTTTTAGTCATTTTTGTGGTGTCTTGCGTTTGTTTTTAGTCGTTTCATCACGTTTTTGTGGTGTTTTCATACGTTTATAGTCGCTTTTGTCACATTTTTGTGGTGTTTTCATCTGTTTTTAGTCATTTCATCATGTTTTTCTGGAGTTTTGCGTCTGTTTTTAGTTGTTTTGTCATGTTCTTGTGGTGTTTTCGTCTGTTTTTAGTCGTTTTGTCACATTTTTGTGGTGTTTTCATCTGTTTTTAGTTTTTTTTTTAGGTCATGTTTTTTAGTGTTTTCATCTGTTTTGAGGCGTTTCATCACGTTTCTGTGGTGTTTTCATCTTTTTTTAGTCGTTTTTGTAGTGTCTTGCGTCTGTTTTTAGTTGTTTCATCACGTTTTTGTGGTGTTTTCATCTGTTTTTAGTCGTTTCATCACATTTTTGTGGTGTTTTCATCTGTTTTTAGTCATTTCATCATGTTTTTCTGGAGTTTTGCGTCTGTTTTTAGTTGTTTTGTCATGTTCTTGTGGTGTTTTCGTCTGTTTTAAGTTGTTTTATCATATTTTAGTGGTGTTTTCATCTGTTTTTAGTCGTTTTTTCACGTTTTTGTGGTGTTTTCATCTGTTTTTAGTCATTTTTGTCACATTTCCGAGGCTTTTTCATCTTTTTTTAGTAGTTTTTTCATGTTTTTGTGGTGTTTTCATCTGTTTTAAGTCGTTTCATCACATTTGTGGTGTTTTCGTCTGTTGTTAGTCGTTTCATCACGTTTTTGTTGAGTTTTGCATCTGTCTTTAGTCGTTTCATCACGTTTTTGTGGTGTTTTCATACGTTTATAGTCGCTTTTGTCACATTTTTGTGGTGTTTTCATCTGATTTTAGTCATTTTTGTCACATTTCCGAGGTGTTTTCATCTTTTTTTAGTATTTTTTTCATGTTTTTGTGGTGTTTTCATCTGTTTTAAGTCGTTTCGTCAAAGATGGTGGTGTTTTCGTCTGTTGTTAGTCGTTTCATCACGTTTTTGTTGAGTTTTGCATCTGTTTTTAGTCGTTTCATCACGTTTTTGTTGTGTTTTCATACGTTTATAGTCGCTTTTGTCACATTTTTGTGGTGTTTTCATCTGTTTTTAGTCATTTCATCATGTTTTTCTGGAGTTTTGCGTCTGTTTTTAGTTGTTTTGTCATGTTCTTGTGGTGTTTTCGTCTGTTTTTAGTCGTTTTGTCACATTTTTGTGGTGTTTTCATCTGTTTTAAGTCGGTTCATCACGTTTTTTTGGTGTTTTCGTCTGTTTTTAGTTTTTTTTTTTTGTCATGTTTTTTAGTGTTTTCATCTGTTTTGAGGCGTTTCATCACGTTTCTGTGGTGTTTTCATCTTTTTTTAGTCGTTTTTGTAGTGTCTTGCGTCTGTTTTTAGTTGTTTCATCACGTTTTTGTGGTGTTTTCATCTGTTTTTAGTCGTTTCATCACATTTTTGTGGTGTTTTCATCTGTTTTTAGTCATTTCATCATGTTTTTCTGGAGTTTTGCGTCTGTTTTTAGTTGTTTTGTCATGTTCTTGTGGTGTTTTCGTCAGTTTTAAGTTGTTTTATCATATTTTTGTGGTGTTTTCATCTGTTTTTAGTCGTTTTTTCACGTTTTTGTGGTGTTTTCATCTGTTTTTAGTCATTTTTGTCACATTTCCGAGGCTTTTTCATCTTTTTTTAGTAGTTTTTTCATGTTTTTGTGGTGTTTTCATCTGTTTTAAGTCGTTTCATCACATTTGTGGTGTTTTCGTCTGTTGTTAGTCGTTTCATCACGTTTTTGTTGAGTTTTGCATCTGTCTTTAGTCGTTTCATCACGTTTTTGTGGTGTTTTCATACGTTTATAGTTGCTTTTGTCACATTTTTGTGGTGTTTTCATCTGATTTTAGTCATTTCATCATGTTTTTCTGGATTTTTTCTTCTGTTTTTAGTTGTTTTGTCATGTTCTTGTGGTGTTTTCGTCTGTTTTTAGTCGTTTTGTCACATTTTTGTGGTGTTTTCATCTGTTTTAAGTCGGTTCATCACGTTTTTGTGGTGTTTTCGTCTGTTTTTAGTCGTTTTTGTAGTGTCTTGCGTCTGTTTTTAGTTGTTTCATCACGTTTTTGTGGTGTTTTCATCTGTTTTTAGTCGTTTCATCACGTTTTTGTGGTGTGTTTCGTCTGTTTTAAGTTGTTTTATCATATTTTTGTGGTGTTTTCATCTGTTTTTAGTCGTTTTTTCACGTTTTTGTGGTGTTTTCATCTGTTTTTAGTCATTTTTGTCACATTTTCGAGGTGTTGTCATCTTTTTTTAGTAGTTTTTTCATGTTTTTGTGGTGTTTTCATCTGTTTTTAGTCATTTTTGTGGTGTCTTGCGTTTGTTTTTAGTCGTTTCATCACGTTTTTGTGGTGTTTTCATACGTTTATAGTCGCTTTTGTCACATTTTTGTGGTGTTTTCATCTGTTTTTAGTCATTTCATCATGTTTTTCTGGAGTTTTGCGTCTGTTTTTAGTTGTTTTGTCATGTTCTTGTGGTGTTTTCGTCTGTTTTTAGTCGTTTTGTCACATTTTTGTGGTGTTTTCATCTGTTTTAAGTCGGTTCATCACGTTTTTGTGGTGTTTTCGTCTGTTTTTAGTTTTTTTTTTTGACATGTTTTTTAGTGTTTTCATCTGTTTTGAGGCGTTTCATCACGTTTCTGTGGTGTTTTCATCTTTTTTTAGTCGTTTTTGTAGTGTCTTGCGTCTGTTTTTAGTTGTTTCATCACGTTTTTGTGGTGTTTTCATCTGTTTTTAGTCGTTTCATCACGTTTTTGTGGTGTGTTTCGTCTGTTTTAAGTTGTTTTATCATATTTTTGTGGTGTTTTCATCTGTTTTTAGTCGTTTTTTAACGTTTTTGTGGTGTTTTCATCTGTTTTTAGTCATTTTTGTCACATTTTCGAGGTGTTTTCATCTTTTTTTAGTAGTTTTTTCATGTTTTTGTGGTGTTTTCGTCTGTTTTTAGTCGTTTCATCACGTCTTTGTGGTGTTTTCATCTGTTTTTAGTCGTTTCATAATGTTTTTGTGGAGTTTTGCATCTGTTTTTAGTCGTTTTGTAATGTTTTGTGGAGTCTTGGTCTGTTTTTGGTAGCTTTGTCAGTTTTTTTGGTTTTTTCATTTGTTTTAAGTCGGTTCATCAAGTTTTAGTGGTATTTTAATCAGTTTTTAGTTGTTTTTGTGGTGTCTTGCGTCTGTCTTTAGTCGTTTCATCACGTTTTTGTGGTGTTTTCGTCTGTTTTAAGTTTTTTTACCATATTTTTGTGATGTTTTGATTTTTTTTTGGTCATTTCGTCATGTTTTTGTGGTGTTTTCATCCGTTTTTACTTGTTTTGATTCAAGATTCAAGATTCAAGAAGCTTTATTTATCCCGAGGGAAATTATTGTGCAACAGTCTGATACAAAGGCGGAAAAGGATCAGAGTAACAATAAGCATAAACATAAATCAAATCAAAATAAAGCTAACGTCAGATAAATCAAGCAATGAACCAAGTGTGACAGAGTGCAACAGACGTCGTGGTTAAGCGTAGGTATATACAATATACAACAATACGCAGTGTGCAGTTTAGCAGCAGATTGAAATAAAATAAGTACAAACTAGATAAGTGAGAAGGAGCGATAAGTTATAAGTGTTAAAAATGTTAAAAATGTAGCAGCATGTCCTACAGAACTAAGTGGAGTGTCGCAGCATTTCGTACTTAAGTAAGTTACAGTAAACCACAGTGAAATGTAGCAGCATGTCCTAAAGCACAGTAAGTGTATCAGCAGATAGTTACAGTAAACCATTAATAAATAAATAAAGTGATGTAGTGGTGGTATAAAGTGACAGTGTCGTATAGCAGCATTACTTACTGAAGTAAGTGACAGTACAACTGAAAAAAGTACAACTGAATAAAGTGGTGCAGTGATGGTATAAAGTGACAAAGTGACATTTTCAGGATACAGTGTCTCCACTGTTCCTTACCTGACTGGGGGGAGATGAATTATAAAGTTTGATGGCCGCCGGAAGAAAAGACTTCCTCCGGCGTTCAGTATTACACCGGGGGAGAATGAGTCTATGGCTGAATGTGCTTCTGCTGGAGGTCAGCAGCTGGTGGAGAGGGTGAGAGTTATTATCCAGGATGCTGTGCAGTTTAGACAGCATCCGCCTCTCAGACACCGCCACCAAAGAGACCAGTTTGACCCCCAGGACGGAGCCAGCCTTCCTGATGATCTTACTGATCCTCTTTGCGTCTGCTGCCCTCAGTCTGCTGCCCCAGCACACAACAGCAAAGAAGATGGCACTGGCTACCACTGACTGGTAGAACATCCGCAGCATGGTGTTACAAACATTGAATGACCGGAGCCTCCTCAGGAAATAGAGACGACTCTGGCCCTTCTTTTAGACAGCTTCAGTGTTCTTGGAAAAGTCCAGTTTGTTGTCCAGGTATACTCCAAGATATTTGTAATCCTGGACAACATCCACAGTCACGCCGTTGATGGAGATGGGTGTGGGGGCAGATTTACTCCTGCGGAAATCCACCACTAGCTCCTTAGTCTTGGTGGCGTTTAGAATCAGGTGATTAGCTGCACACCAGTCGACAAAGGAGTCCACAACGCCCCTGTACTCCTCCTCCTTCCCCTCACTGACACAGCCAACAATTGCAGAATCGTCGGCAAACTTCTGCAGGTGGCAGGACTCAGAGAGGAACTGAAAGTCTGAGGTGTACAGGGTGAACAGAAATGGGGAAAGAACAGTACCCTGTGGAGCTCCAGTGCTGCAGACCACGGTGTCAGACACTCCGTCCTGCAGTCTGACATACTGTGGTCGACCCGTCAAGTAATCCGTAATCCAGGAAACCAGGGGAGGGTCCACCTGCATCGCCGTCAGCTTCCGTCCCAGCAGAGCAGGCCGGATGGTGTTCAACGCACTTGAGAAGTCCATGAACAGGATTCTCACTGTGGTCCCCGCTCTGTCCAGGTGGGCGCAGGCACGGTTGAGCAGGAAGATGATAGCATCCTCCACTCCTAGTCTCGGCTGGTAGGCAAACTGTAGAGGGTCCAGTGATGAGCTGACCAGGGGCCGAAGAAGTGAAAGAACCAGCCTCTCCAGGGACTTCATCAGGTGCGACGTCAGCGCCACCTGTCTGTAGTCTTCTGAGGTGCTGGGACGCACCTTCTTTGGTAATGGTACCAGGCAGGATGTCTTCCACAGCAAAGGGACCTTCTCGAGACTCAGGCTGAGGTTGTAGATGTACTGCAGGACTCCACACAGCTGGATCGCACATGTTTTGAGGACCCTCGGGCTGACACCGTCGGGACCCGCTGCCTTGCCTGGGCGGAGTCTGCACAGCTCCTTCCTCACCTGCTCTGCAGTGAAGGTCTGTCTGCTGTGTGTGTTGGTGGGGGTGGAGAGAGGTGATGGCGGGGGGGAGGGGACAGGTAGGGCAAAATCAGGAAGGAATTGAGGGGGAGGTGTCAGCAGGATTGGAGGTTTGGAGGTGGGTGGTTGTAGAGGAGCCGTGGGGAGGTGGTCCAGAGCCCTTTCATCAAATCTGTTGAAGAACAGATTTAGCTCATTGGCACGTTCAGTACCACCTCCTACCGTCTGGCTACCAGATGGTTTGTAGCCAGTGATGCTCCTCATGCCGCTCCACACGTCCTTTAAGTTGTTCTGCTGGAGTTTGTGCTCCAGCTTCCTCCTGTAGGTGTCTTTGCCCTGTTGGATCCTCTCCTTCAGCTCCCTCTTGACCTGCCTCAACTGCTCTCTGTCCCCCTCTCTGAAGGCCCTCTTCTTCGCATTCAGCAGGACCTTGATGTCTCTGGTGACCCACGGCTTGTTATTTGGGAAACAGAGTACAGTCTCTGTAGGAACAACGCTGTCCACACAGAAATTGATGTACCCTGTTATGCAGTCCGTGAGATCATCAAGGTCCTCCCCATGTGAATTACAGAGCAAATCCCAGTCTGTGAGTTCAAAGCAACCCTGTAAAGCTTCGTCAGTCTCCTGTGACCATCTCCTCACAGTCCTGGTGGTCACAGGAAAACGCTGGACTTGGGGCTTATACAGGGGCTGCAGATGGATGAGGTTGTGATCTGATCTTCCAAGAGGAGGAAGGGCAGTGGAGCTGTAAGCCTCCTTAACATTAGCATACAGCAGGTCCAGTGTCTTGTTTTCCCTGGTGGGACAGTCCACAAACTGCTTGAAAGTGGGCAGTGTTGCAGCCAGAGTGATGTGGTTGAAGTCCCCAGATATTGCAATGAATGCGTCTGGGTGCCGTGTCTGAAGTCCCGCGACGACGGTGTGGATGACGTCACCTGCGTGCGCCGCGTTTGCAGTCGGAGGAATTTAAACAACCAGAACGATCACGTGTGAAAACTCCCTCGGCAGGTAGTATGGCCTCAGACTCACGGCGAGCAGCTCAATGTCCGGGCTACACATACGCTCCTTTACAGTCACGTGTCCAGGATGACACCACTTGTTGTTAATAAGAATAGCAAGTCCCCCACCTTTCCTCTTGCCACTCTCACGGTGACTCCTGTCCGCCCGAACAGTCTGAAAGCGGTCCACAGTTACGTTCGAGTCCGGGATGTCCTCGTGGAGCCACGTCTCCGTGAAACACAGCACACTGCTCACACGATACATCCACTGAGTCTTCACCAGGCCCGCCAGCTCGTCCATCTTGTTAGCCAACGACCTCACGTTCCCCATGGTGATGGAAGGGAGAGATGGTTTATATCTCCTCTTCTTTTCCCGTTGTTTACGTCCAGCCTTACATCCCCTGTACTTTCTCCTCAGTTCTTTGGGGATTTCAGGCCTCTCCCGCATTAGCGCCGTTGGTGTTAGCGACAACAGCTGTTCACGGGTGTAAACAATTGAGCCGCCGCATTGTTGCGTCCAGACGGAGACGCGGTCGGCAAAAATAGTCCCAAGAATGAGACAAACGGACAAAAAACACGTAAGAAAGTTCACGAACATAGTTGGCTAAGGTTAGATCTACGACTTACAGGAAAAAGTACTAATAAAAAGACATTAAAATAAGATAAAATAGCAAAAAAGTGCGGAAAGGAGAGGGAGCAACTGTTGCTGGCTGCCGCTTTACACAGCGCCGGAACCGGAAGTCATGGTTTTGTGGTGTTTTCATCTGTTTTTAGTTGTTTTGTCATGTTTTTGTGGTGTTTTCATCAGTTTTTAGTTGTTTTGTCATGTTTTTGTGGTGTTTTCATCCGTTTTTAGTCGTTTTGTCATGTTTTTTTGGTGTTGTCTGTTTTTAATAATGTATTCACGTTTTAGTGGTGTCTTGCGTCATTTTTAAGTTGTTTCATTACATATTTGTGGTGTTTTTGGGTGTTTTTACTCGTTTCATCACGTTTTTGTGGTGTTTTTGTCTGTTTTTAGTTGTTTTGTCATGTTTTTGTGGTGTTTTCATCTGTTTTTTAGTCATTTCATCACGTTTTTGTGATGTTTTCGTCTGTTTTTAGTTGTTTTTTTGTCATGTTTTTTAGTGTTTTCATCTGTTTTGAGGCGTTTCATTACGTTTCTGTGGTGTTTTCATCTGTTTTTAGTCGTTTTGTAGTGTCTTGCGTCTGTTTTTAGTTGTTTCATCACGTTTTTGTTGTGTTTTCATCTGTTTTAAGTCGTTTCATCACATTTTTGTGATGTTTTCATCTGTTTTTAGTCATTTTACCACGTTTTTGTGGTGTTTTCATCTGTTTTTAGTCGTTTTTGTCACCTTTTCGAGGTCTTTTCATCGGTGTTTATTTGTTTTTTCATGTTTTTGTGGTGTGTTTCGTCTGTTTTGTAGTTGTTTTATCAAGTTTTTGTGGTGTTTTCATCTGTTTTTAGTCGTTTCATCACGATTTTGTGGAGTTTTGCTTCTGTTTTTAGTCGATTTGTCATGTTTTTGTTGAGCTTTCCGTCTGTTTTTAGTTGTTTCATCACGTTTTTGTGGTGTTTTCATTTGTTTTAAGTCGGTTCATCACGTTTTAGTGGTATTTTAATCAGTTTTTAGTTGTTTTTGTGGTGTCTTGCGTCTGTTTTTAGTCGTTTCATCACGTTTTTGTGTTTTTTTCGTCTGTTTTTAGTTGTTTTATCATATTTTTGTGGTGTTTTGATTTTTTTAGTCGTTTTGTCATGTTTTTGTGGTGTTTTCATCCGTTTTTAGTCGTTTCACATGTTTTTGTGGTGTTTTCGTCTGTTTTTAGTCTTTTAATCACGTTTTTGTGGTGTTTTAATCTGTTTTAAATCGTTTCATATTGTTTTTGTGGAGTTTTGCGTCTGTTTTTAGTCGTTTTGTCATGTTTTTTTGGTGTTGTCTGTTTTTAATCATTTTGTCACGTTTTAGTGGTGTCTTGCGTCCTTATTAAGTCGTTTCATCACATATTTGTGGTGTTTTCTTGTGTTTTTTGTCGTTTCATCACGTTTTTGTGGTGTTTTCGTCTGTTTTTAGCTGTTTCGACATGTTTTTGTGGTGTTTTCATCTGTTTTTAGGCGTTTCATCACGTTTTTGCACTGTTTTCATCTAATTTTAGTCTTTTTGTCACATTTTTGTGGTGTCTTGCGTCTGTTTTTGGTCATATCATGACGTTTTTGTGGTGTGTTTCGTCTGTTTTTAGTTGTTTTATCACGTTTTTGTGGTGTTTTCATCTGTTTTAAGTCGTTTCATCACGTTTTTGTTGAGTTTTGCATCTGTTTTTAGTTGTTTCATCACGTTTTTGTGGTGTTTTCATCTGTTTTTGGTCGTTTTTGTGTTGTCTTGCGTTTGTTTTTAGTCGTTTCATCACGTTTTTGTGGTGTCTTTCGTCTGTTTATAGTTGTTTTATCATGTTTTTGTGGTGTTTTCATCCGTTTTTAGTCGTTTTTGTCACGTTTTTGTGGTGTTTTCATCTGTTTTTAGTCGTTTCATCACGTTTTTGTGGTGTTTTCATCTGTTTTTAGTCATTTTTGTGGTGTCTTGCGTTTGTTTTTAGTCGTTTCATCACGTTTTTGTGGTGTGTTTCGTCTGTTTTTAGTTGTTTTATCATATTTTTGTTGTGTTTTTCTCTGTTTTTAGTCGTTTTTTCACGTTTTTGTGGTGTTTTCATCTGTTTTTAGTCGTTTTTGTCACCTTTTCGAGTGTTTTCATCCGTTTTTAGTCGTTTTGTCATGTTTTTGTGGTGTTTTGCGTCTGTTTTTAGTCGTTTTGTCATGTTTTTGTGGAGTTGTCTGTTTTTAATCATTTTGTCACGTTTTAGTGGTGTCTTGCGTCATTTTCAAGGAGTTTCATCACATATTTGTGGTGTTTTCGTGTGTTTTTAGTTGTTTTCTCATGTTTTTGTGGTGTTTTCATCCGTTTTTAGTCGTTTTGTCATGTTTTTATGGTGTTTTCGTCTGTTTTTAGTCGTTTCATCACATTTTTGTGGTGTTTTCATCTGTTTTAAGTCGTTTCATAATGTTTTTGTGGAGTTTTGCGTCTGTTTTTAGTCGTTTTGTCATGTTTTTTTGGTGTTGTCTGTTTTTAATCATTTTGTCACATTTTAGTGGTGTCTTGCGTCATTTTTAAGTCGTTTCCTCACGTTTTTGTGGTGTTTTCATCTGTTTTTAGTTGTTTTATCATGTTTTTGTGGTGTTTTCGTCTGTTTTTAGTCGTTTTTGTGGTGTCTTGCGTCTGTTTTTAGTCGTTTCATCACGTTTTTGTGGTGTGTTTCGTCTGTCTTTAGTTGTTTTATCATATTTTTGTAGTGTTTTTCTCTGTTTTTAGTCGTTTTTTCACGTTTTTGTGGTGTTTTCATCTGTTTTTAGTCGTTTTTGTCACCTTTTCGAGTGTTTTCATCCGTTTTTAATCGTTTTGTCATGTTTTTGTGGTGTTTTGCGTCTGTTTTTAGTCGTTTTGTCACGTTTTTGTGGTGTTGTCTGTTTTTAATCATTTTGTTACGTTTAAGTGGTGTCTTGCGTCATTTTCAAGGTGTTTCTTCACGTATTTGTGGTGTTTTCGTGTATATTTAGTTGTTTTGTCATGTTTTGGTGGTGTTTTCATCTGTTTTTAGTTGTTTTGTCATGTTTTTGTGGTGTTTTCATCCGTTTTTAGTCGTTTCATAATGTTTTTGTGGAGTTTTGCGTCTGTTTTTAGTCGTTTTGTCATGTTTTTTTGGTGTTGTCTGTTTTTAATGATTTTGTCACGTTTAAGTGGTGTCTTGCGTCATTTTTAAGTCGTTTCATCACATATTTGTGGTGTTTTCGTGTGTTTTTTGTCGTTTCATCACGTTTTTGTGGTGTGTTTCGTCTGTTTTTAGTTGTTTTATCATATTTTTGTGGTGTTTCATCTGTTTTTAGTCATTTCATCACGTTTTTGTGATGTTTTCGTCTTTTTTTAGTTGTTTTTTGGTCATGTTTTTTAGTGTTTTCAGCTGTTTTGAGGCGTTTCATCACGTTTCTGTGGTGATTTCATCTGTTTTTAGTCGTTTTTGTAGTGTCTTGCGTCTGTTTTTAGTTGTTTCATCACGTTTTTGTGGTGTTTTCATCTGTTTTTAGTCGTTTTTGTCACCTTTTCGAGTGTTTTCATCCGTTTTATAGTCGTTTTGTCATGTTTTTGTGGTGTTTTGCGTCTGTTTTTAGTCGTTTTGTCATGTTTTTGTGGTGTTGTCTGTTTTTAATCATTTTGTCACGTTTTAGTGGTGTCTTGCTTCATTTTCAAGGCTTTTCATCACATATTTTTGGTGTTTTCGTGTGTTTTTAGTTGTTTTGTCATGTTTTTGTGGTGTTTTCATCAGCTTTTAGTCGTTTTGTCATGTTTTTGTGGTGTGTTTCGTCTGTTTTGCAGTTGTTTTATCAAGTTTTTGTGGTGTTTTCATCTGTTTTTAGTTTTTTCATCACGATTTTGTGGAGTTTTGCGTCTGTTTTTAGTCGTTTTGTCATGTTTTTGTTGAGCTTTCCGTCTGTTTTTAGTTTTTTCATCACGTTTTTGTGGTGTTTTCATTTGTTTTAAGTCGGTTCATCACGTTTTAGTGGTATTTTAATCAGTTTTTAGTTGTTTTTGTGGTGTCTTGCGTCTGTTTTTAGTCGTTTCATCACGTTTTTGTGTTTTTTTCGTCTGTTTTTAGTTGTTTTATCATATTTTTGTGGTATTTTGATCTTTTTTTTAGTCGTTTTGTGATCTTTTTGTGGTGTTTTCGTCTGTTTTTTGTCATTTTGTCACATTTTTGTGGTGTTTTCATCTGTTTTAAGTCGGTTCATCACGTTTTTGTGGTGTTTTCCTATGTTTTTAGGAAATTCATCACGTTTTTGTGATGTTTTCGTCTGTTTTTAGTTGTTTTTTTTGTCATGTTTTTAGTGTTTTCATCTTTTTTGATGCGTTTCATCACGTTTCTGTGGTGTTTTCATCTGTTTTTAGTCGTTTTTGTGGTGTCTTGCGTCTGTTTTTAGTTGTTTTATCACGTTTTTGTGGTGTTTTCATCTGTTTTAACCGTTTCATCACGTTTTTGTGGTGTTTTCATCTGTTTTTAGTCGTTTTTGTGGTGTCTTGCGTCTGTTTTTAGTTGTTTTATCATATTTTTGTGGTGTTTTTCTCTGTTTTTAGTCGTTTTTTCACGTTTTTGTGGTGTTTTCATCTGTTTTTAGTCGTTTTTGTCACCTTTTCGAGTGTTTTCATCCGTTTTTAGTCGTTTTGTCATGTTTTTGTGGTGTTTTGCTTCTGTTTTTAGTCGTTTTGTCATGTTTTTGTGGTGTTGTCTGTTTTTAATCATTTTGTCACGTTTTAGTGGTGTCTTGCGTCATTTTCAAGGCTTTTCATCACATATTTGTGGTGTTTTCGTGTGTTTTTAGTTGTTTTGTCATGTTTTTGTGGTGTTTTCATCTGTTTTTAGTTGTTTTGTCATGTTTTTGTGGTGTTTTTATCCGTTTTTAGTCGTTTTGTCATGTTTTTGTGGTGTTTTCATCCGTTTTTAGTCGTTTTGTCATGTTTTTGTGGTGTTTTCGTCTGTTTTTAGTTTTTTTTGTGGTGTCTTGCGTCTGTTTTTTAGTCGTTTCATCACGTCTTTGTGGTGTGTTTCGTCTGTTTTTAGTTGTTTTATCACATTTTTGTGGTGTTTTTCTCTGTTTTTAGTCGTTTTTTCACGTTTTTGTTGTGTTTTCATCTGTTTTTAGTCTTTTTTGTCACTTTTTCGAGTGTTTCCATACGTTTTTAGTCGTTTTGTCATGTTTTTGTGGTGTATTGCATCCGTTTTTAGTCGTTTTGTCATGTTTTTGTGGTGTTGTCTGTTTTTATTCATTTTGTCACGTTTTAGTGGTGTCTTGCGTCATTTTCAAGGCGTTTCATCACATATTTGTGGTGTTTTCGTGTGTTTATAGTTGTTTTGTCATGTTTTTGTGGTGTTTTCATCTGTTTTTAGTTGTTTTGTCACGTTTTTGTGGTGTTTTCATCCGTTTTTAGTCGTTTTGTCATGTTTTTATGGTGTTTCCGTCTGTTTTTAGTCGTTTCATCACGTTTTTGTGGTGTTTTCATCTGTTTTAAGTCGTTTCATAATGTTTTTGTGGAGTTTTCATCTGTTTTTAGTCGTTTTCTCACGTTTTTGTGGTGTTTTCATCTGTTTTTAGTCGTTTTTGTCACCTTTTCGAGGTGTTTTCATCCGTTTTTATTTGTTTTTTCATGTTTTTGTGGTGTGTTTCGTCTGTTTTGTAGTAGTTTTATTGTCATGTTTTTTAGTGTTTTCATCTGTTTTGAGGCGTTTCATCACGTTTCTGTGGTGTTTTCATCTGTTTTTAGTCGTTTTTGTAGTGTCTTGCGTCTGTTTTAAGTTGTTTCACCACGTTTTTGTGGTGTTTTCATCTGTTTTTAGTCGTTTTTTCACGTTTTTGTGGTGTTTTCATCTGTTTTTAGTCGTTTTCTCACGTTTTTGTGGTGTTTTCATCTGTTTTTAGTCGTTTTTGTCACCTTTTGTGGTGTTTTCATCCGTTTTTATTTGTTTTTTCATGTTTTTGTGGTGTGTTTCGTCTGTTTTGTAGTAGTTTTATCAAGTTTTTGTGGTGTTTTCATCTGTTTTTAGTTGTTTCATCACGATTTTGTGGAGTTTTGCATCTGTTTTTAGTCGTTTTGTCATGTTTTTGTTGAGCTTTCCGTCTGTTTTTATTTTTTTCATCACGTTTTTGTGGTGTTTTCATTTGTTTTAAGTCGGTTCATCACGTTTTAGTGGTATTTTAAGCAGTTTTTGGTTGTTTTTGTGGTGTCTTGCGTCTGTTTTTAGTCGTTTCATCACGTTTTTGTGTTTTTTTCATCTGTTTTTAGTTGTTTTATCATATTTTTGTGGTGTTTTGAACTTTTTTTTAGTCGTTTTGTCATGTTTTTGTGGTGTTTTCATCCGTTTTTAGTCGTTTTGTCATGTTTTTGTGGTGTTTTCGTCTGTTTTTAGTCTTTTAACCACGTTTTTGTGGTGTTTTCATCTGTTTTAAGTCGTTTCATAATGTTTTTGTGGAGTTTTGCTTCTGTTTTTAGTCATTTTGTCATGTTTTTTTAGTGTTGTCTGTTTTTAATTATTTTGTCACGTTTTAGTGGTGTCTTGCGTCAATTTTAAGTCGTTTCATCACATATTTGTGGTGTTTTCGTGTGTTTTTTTGTCGTTTCATCACGTTTTTGTGGTGTTTTCGTCTGTTTTTAGGTGTTTTGACATGTTTTTGTGGTGTTTTCATCTGTTTTTAGGCGTTTCATCACGTTTTTGCACTGTTTTCATGTGATTTTAGTCTTTTTGTCACATTTTTGGGGTGTCTTGCGTCTGTTTTTGGTCGTTTCATCACGTTTTTGTGGTGTGTTTCGTCTGTTTTTAGTTGTTTTATCACGTTTTTGTGGTGTTTTCATCTGTTTTTAGTCGTTTCATCATGTTTTTGTTGAGTTTTGCATCTGTTTTTAGTTGTTTCATCACGTTTTTGTGGTGTTTTCGTCTGTTTTTAGGAATTTCATCATGTTTTTCTGGAGTTTTGCGTCTGTTTTTAGTTGTTTTGTCATGTTCTTGTGGTGTTTTCGTCTGTTTTTAGTCGTTTTGTCACATTTTCTGGGTGTTTTTATCTGTTTTAAGTCGGTTCATCACGTTTTTGTGGTGTTTTCGTCTGTTTTTAGGAATTTCATCACCTTTTTGTGATGTTTTCGTCTGTTTTTAGTTGTTTTTTTTGTCATGTTTTTAGTGTTTTCATCTGTTTTGAGGTGTTTCATCACGTTTCTGTGGTGTTTTCATCTGTTTTTAGTCGTTTTTGTGGTGTCTTGCGTCTGTTTTTAGTTGTTTCATTACATATTTGTGGTGTTTTCATCTGTTTTAAGTCGTTTCATCACGTTTTTGTGGTGTTTTCATCAGTTTTTAGTCGTTTTTATGGTGTCTTGCATCTGTTTTTAGTCGTTTCATCACGTTTTTGTGGTGTGTTTCGTCTGTTTTTAGTTGTTTTATCATATTTTTGTGGTGTTTTTCTCTGTTTTTAGTCGTTTTTTCACGTTTTTGTGGTGTTTTCATCTGTTTTTAGTCATTTCATCATGTTTTTCTAAGGTTTTGCGTCTGTTTTTAGTTGTTTTTCATGTTCTTGTGGTGTTTTCTTCTGTTTTTAGTCGTTTTGTCACATTTTTTTGGTGTTTTCATCTGTTTTAAGTCGGTTCATCACATTTTTGTGGTGTATTCGTCTGTTTTTAGTAATTTCATCACGTTTTTGTGATGTTTTCGTCTGTTTTTAGTTGTTTTTTTGTCATGTTTTTTAGTGTTTTCATCTGTTTTGAGGCGTTTCATCACGTTTTTGTGGTGTTTTCATCTGTTTTTAGTCGTTTTTGTGGTGTCTTGCGTCTGTTTTTAGTTGTTTCATCACATATTTGTGGTGTTTTCATCTGTTTTAAGTCGTTTCATCACGTTTTTGTGGTGTTTTCATCAGTTTTTAGTCGTTTTTATGGTGTCTTGCATCTGTTTTTAGTCGTTTCATCACGTTTTTGTGGTGTGTTTCGTCTGTTTTTAGTTGTTTTATCATATTTTTGTGGTGTTTTTCTCTGTTTTTAGTCGTTTTTTCACGTTTTTGTGGTGTTTTCATCTGTTTTTAGTCATTTCATCATGTTTTTCTAAGGTTTTGCGTCTGTTTTTAGTTGTTTTTCATGTTCTTGTGGTGTTTTCTTCTGTTTTTAGTCGTTTTGTCACATTTTTTTGGTGTTTTCATCTGTTTTAAGTCGGTTCATCACATTTTTGTGGTGTATTCGTCTGTTTTTAGTAATTTCATCACGTTTTTGTGATGTTTTCGTCTGTTTTTAGTTGTTTTTTTGTCATGTTTTTTAGTGTTTTCATCTGTTTTGAGGCGTTTCATCACGTTTCTGTGGTGTTTTCATCTGTTTTTAGTCGTTTTTGTGGTGTCTTGCGTCTGTTTTTAGTTGTTTCATCACGTTTTTGTGGTGTTTTCATCTGTTTTAAGTTGTTTCATCACATTTTTGTGGTGTTTTCATCTGTTTTTAGTCGTTTTTGTCACCTTTTCGCGTGTTTTCATCCGTTTTTAGTCGTTTTGTCATGTTTTTGTGGTGTTTTCGTCTGTTTTTAGTCATTTTTGTCACCTTTTCGCGTGTTTTCATCCGTTTTTAGTCGTTTTGTCATGTTTTTGTGGTGTTTTCGTCTGTTTTTAGTCGTTTTATGACATTTTTGTGGTGTTTTTCTCTGTTTTTAGTCGTTTTTTTTCGTTTTTGTGGTGTTTTCATCTGTTTTTAGTCGTTTTTGTCACCTTTTCGAGTGTTTTCATCCGTTTTTAGTCGTTTTGTCATTTTTTTGTGGTGTTTTGCGTCTGTTTTTAGTCGTTTTGTCATGTTTTTGTGGTGTTGTCTGTTTTTAATCATTTTGTCACGTTTTAGTGGTGTCTTGCGTCATTTTCAAGGCGTTTCATCACATATTTGTGATGTTTTCGTGTGTTTTTAGTTGTTTTGTCATGTTTTTGTGGTGTTTTCATCTGTTTTTAGTTGTTTTGTCATGTTTTTGTGGTGTTTTCATCCGTTTTTAGTCGTTTTGTCATGTTTTTATGGTGTTTTCGTCTGTTTTAAGTCGTTTCATAATGTTTTTGTGGAGTTTTGCGTCTGTTTTTAGTCGTTTTGTCATGTTTTTTTGGTTTTGTCTGTTTTTAATCATTTTGTTACGTTTTAGTGGTGTCTTGCGTCATTTTTAAGTCGTTTCATCACATATTTGTGGTGTTTTCGTGTGTTTTTTGTCGTTTCATCACGTTTTTGTGGTGTTTTTGTCTGTTTTTAGTTGTTTTGTCATGTTTTTGTGGTGTTTTCATCTGTTTTTAGTCATTTCATCACGTTTTTGTGATGTTTTCGTCTGTTTTTAGTTGTTTTTTTGTCATGTTTTTTAGTGTTTTCATCTGTTTTGAGGCGTTTCATCACGTTTCTGTGGTGTTTTCATCTGTTTTTAGTCGTTTTTGTAGTGTCTTGCGTCTGTTTTTAGTTGTTTCATCACGTTTTTGTGGTGTTTTCATCTGTTTTAAGTCGTTTCATCACGTTATTGTGGTGTTTTCATCTGTTTTTAGTCGTTTTTTCACGTTTTTGTGGTGTTTTCATCCGTTTTTAGTCGTTTTTGTCACCTTTTCGAGGTGTATTCATCCGTTTTTATTTGTTTTTTCATGTTTTTGTGGTGTGTTTCGTCTGTTTTGTAGTTGTTTTATCAAGTTTTTGTGGTGTTGTCTGTTTTTAATCATTTTGTCACGTTTTAGTGGTGTCTTGCGTCATTTTCAAGGCGTTTCATCACATATTTGTGATGTTTTTGTGTGTTTTTAGTTGTTTTGTCATGTTTTTGTGGTGTTTTCATCTGTTTTTAGTTGTTTTGTCATGTTTTTGTGGTGTTTTCATCCGTTTTTAGTCGTTTTGTCATGTTTTTATGGTGTTTTCGTCTGTTTTAAGTCGTTTCATAATGTTTTTGTGGAGTTTTGCGTCTGTTTTTAGTCGTTTTGTCATGTTTTTTTGGTTTTGTCTGTTTTTAATCATTTTGTTACGTTTTAGTGGTGTCTTGCGTCATTTTTAAGTCGTTTCATCACATATTTGTGGTGTTTTCGTGTGTTTTTTGTCGTTTCATCACGTTTTTGTGGTGTTTTTGTCTGTTTTTAGTTGTTTTGTCATGTTTTTGTGGTGTTTTCATCTGTTTTTAGTCATTTCATCACGTTTTTGTGATGTTTTCGTCTGTTTTTAGTTGTTTTTTTGTCATGTTTTTTAGTGTTTTCATCTGTTTTGAGGCGTTTCATCACGTTTCTGTGGTGTTTTCATCTGTTTTTAGTCGTTTTTGTAGTGTCTTGCGTCTGTTTTTAGTTGTTTCATCACGTTTTTGTGGTGTTTTCATCTGTTTTAAGTCGTTTCATCACGTTATTGTGGTGTTTTCATCTGTTTTTAGTCGTTTTTTCACGTTTTTGTGGTGTTTTCATCTGTTTTTAGATGTTTTTGTCACCTTTTCGAGGTGTATTCATCCGTTTTTATTTGTTTTTTCATGTTTTTGTGGTGTGTTTCGTCTGTTTTGTAGTTGTTTTATCAAGTTTTTGTGGTGTTTTCATCTGTTTTTAGTCGTTTCATCACGATTTTGTGGAGTTTTGCGTCTGTTTTTAGTCGTTTTGTCATGTTTTTGTTGAGCTTTCCGTCTGTTTTTAGTTTTTTCATCACGTTTTTGTGGTGTTTTCATTTGTATTAAGTCGGTTCATCACGTTTTAGTGGTATTTTAATCAGTTTTTAGTTGTTTTTGTGGTGTCTTGCGTCTGTTTTTAGTCATTTCATCACGTTTTTGTTTTTTTTTCGTCTGTTTTTAGTTGTTTTATCATATTTTTGTGGTGTTTAGATCTTTTTTTTAGTCGTTTTGTCATGTTTTTGTGGTGTTTTCATCCGTTTTTAGTCGTTTTGTCATGTTTTTGTGGTGTGTTTCGTCTGTTTTTAGTTGTTTTATCACATTTTTGTGGTGTTTTCATCTGTTTTTAGTCGTTTCATCATGTTTTTGTTGAGTTTTGCATCTGTTTTTAGTTGTTTCATCACGTTTTTGTGGTGTTTTCGTCTGTTTTTAGGAATTTCATCATGATTTTCTGGAGTTTTGCGTCTGTTTTTAGTTGTTTTGTCATGTTCTTGTAGTGTTTTCGTCTGTTTTTAGTCGTTATGTCACATTTTCTGGGTGTTTTCATCTGTTTTAAGTCGTTTCATCACGGTTTTGTGGTGTTTTCATGAGTTTTTAGTCGTTTTTAAGGTGTCTTGCGTCTGTTTTTAGTCGTTTCATCACGTTTTTGTTGTGTGTTTCGTCTGTTTTTAGTTGTTTTATCATATTTTTGTGTTGTTTTTCTCTGTTTTTAATCGTTTTTTCACGTTTTTGTGGTGTTTACATCTGTTTTTAGTCGTTTTTGTAAACTTTTCGAGTGTTTTCATCCGTTTTTAGTCGTTTTTTTTTTTTTTTTTGGTGTTTTGCGTCTGTTTTTAGTCGTTTTGTCATGTTTTTGTGGTGTTGTCTGTTTTTAATCATTTTGTCACGTTTTAGTGGTGTCTTGCGTCATTTTCAAGGCGTTTCATCACATATTTGTGATGTTTTTGTGTGTTTTTAGTTGTTTTGTCATGTTTTTGTGGTGTTTTCATCTGTTTTTAGTTGTTTTGTCATGTTTTTGTGGTGTTTTCATCCGTTTTTAGTCGTTTTCTCATGTTTTTATGGTGTTTTCGTCTGTTTTAAGTCGTTTCATCACGTTTTTTGTGGTGTTTTCATCTGTTTTAAGTCGTTTCATAATGTTTTGTGGCGTTTTGCGTCTGTTTTTAGTCGTTTTGTCATGTTTTTTTGGTGTTGTCTGTTTTTAATCATTTTGTTACGTTTTAGTGGTGTCTTGCGTCATTTTTAAGTCGTTTCATCACATATTTGTGGTGTTTTCGTGTGTTTTTTGTCGTTTCATCACGTTTTTGTGGTGTTTTTGTCTGTTTTTAGTTGTTTTGTCATGTTTTTGTGGTGTTTTAATCTGTTTTTAGTCATTTCATCACGTTTTTGTGATGTTTTCGTCTTTTTTTGGTTGTTTTTTGGTCATGTTTTTTAGTGTTTTCATCTGTTTTGAGGCGTTTCATCACGTTTCTGTGGTGTTTTCATCTGTTTTTAGTCGTTTTTGTAGTGTCTTGCGTCTGTTTTTAGTTGTTTCATCACGTTTTTGTGGTGTTTTCATCTGTTTTAAGTCGTTTCATCACGTTATTGTGGTGTTTTCATCTGTTTTCAGTCGTTTTTTCACGTTTTTGTGGTGTTTTCATCTGTTTCTAGTCGTTTTTGTCACCTTTTCGAGGTGTTTTCATCCGTTTTTATTTGTTTTTTCATGTTTTTGTGGTGTGTTTCGTCTGATTTGTAGTTGTTTTATCAAGTTTTTGTGGTGTTTTCATCTGTTTTTAGTCGTTTCATTAGTTTTTGTGGTGTTTTCATTTGTATTAAGTCGGTTCATCACGTTTTAGTGGTATTTTAATCAGTTTTTAGTTGTTTTTGTGGTGTCTTGCGTCTGTTTTTAGTCATTTCATCACGTTTTTGTTTTTTTTTCGTCTGTTTTTAGTTGTTTTATCATATTTTTGTGGTGTTTAGATCTTTTTTTTAGTCGTTTTGTCATGTTTTTGTGGTGTTTTCATCCGTTTTTAGTCGTTTTGTCATGTTTTTGTGGTGTGTTTCGTCTGTTTTTAGTTGTTTTATCACATTTTTGTGGTGTTTTCATCTGTTTTTTGTCGTTTCATCATGTTTTTGTTGAATTTTGCATCTGTTTTTAGTCGTTTCATCACGTTTTTGTGGTGTTTTCATCTGTTTTAAGTCGTTTCATGATGTTTTTGTGGAGTTTTGCGTCTGTTTTTAGTCGTCATGTCATGTTTATTTGGTGTTGTCTGTTTATAATCAATTTGTCACGTTTTAGTGGTGTCTTGCGTCATTTTTAAGTCGTTTCATCACATATTTGTGGTGTTTTCGTGTGTTTTTTATCGTTTCATCACGTTTTTTCGGTGTTTTCGTCTGTTTTTAGTTGTTTTGTCATGTTTTTTGTGGTGTTTTCATCTGTTTTTAGTCATTTCATCACGTTTTTGTGATGTTTTCGTCTGTTTTTAGTTGATTTTTTGTCATGTTTTTTAGTGTTTTCCTCTGTTTTGAGGCGTTTCATCACATTTCTGTGGTGTTTTCATCTGTTTTTAGTCGTTTTTGTAGTGTCTTGCGTCTGTTTTTAGTTGTTTCATGACGTTTTTGTGGTGTGTTTCGTCTGTTTTTCGTTTTTTTATCATATTTTTGTGGTGTTTTCATCTGTTTTTAGTTGTTTTTTCACAATTTTGTGGTGTTTTCATCTGTTTTTAGTCGTTTTTGTCACCTTTTCGAGGTGTTTTCATCCGTTTTTTATTTGTTTTTTCATGTTTTTGTGGAGTTTTGCGTCTGTTTTTAGTGGTTTTGTCATGTTTTTGTGGTATTGTCTGTTTTTAATCATTTTGTCACGTTTTAGTGGTGTCTTGCGTCAATTTTAAGTCGTTTCATCACATATTTGTGGTGTTTTCGTGTGTTTTTTGTCGTTTCATCACGTTTTTGTGGTGTTTTTGTCTGTTTTTAGTCTTTTTGTCACATTTTTGTGGTGTTTTCATCTGTTTTTAGTCGTTTTTGTGGTGTCTTGCGTTTGTTTTTAGTCGTTTCATCACGTTTTTGTGGTGTGTTTCGTCTGTTTATAGTTGTTTTATCACGTTTTTGTGGTGTTTTCATCCGTTTTTAGTCGTTTTTGTCACGTTTTTGTGGTGTTTTCATCTGTTTTTAGTCATTTCATCATGTTTTTCTAAGGTTTTGCGTCTGTTTTTAGATGTTTTGTCATGTTCTTGTGGTGTTTTCGTCTGTTTTTAGTCGTTTTGTCACATTTTTGTGGTGTTTTCATCTGTTTTAAGTCGGTCCATCACGTTTTTGTGGTGTATTCGTCTGTTTTTAGTAATTTCATCACGTTTTTTTGATGTTTTCGTCTGTTTTTAGTTGTTTTTTTGTCATGTTTTTTAGTGTTTTCATCTGTTTTGAGGCGTTTCATCACGTTTCTGTGGTGTTTTCATCTGTTTTTAGTCGTTTTTGTGGTGTCTTGCGTCCGTTTTTAGTTGTTTCATCACGTTTTTGTGGTGTTTTCATCTGTTTTAAGTCGTTTCATTTCGTTCTTTTGGTGTTTTCATCTGTTTTTAGTCGTTTTTGTGGTGTTTTCATCTGTTTTTATTCATTTTTGTCATTTTTTTTGTGGTGTTTTCATCTGCTTTCAGTCGTTATTTCATGTTTTTGTGGTGTTTTCATCTGTTTTTAGTCGTTTCATAATGTTTTTATGGAGTTTTGCGTCTGTTTTTAGTACTTTTTTTCATGTTATGTGGTGTTTTTGTCTGTTTTTAATCATTTCGTTATGTTTTTGTGGTGTTTTCGTCTGTTTTTATTCGTTTCAACACGTTTTTGTGGTGTTTTCGTCTGTTTTTAGACGTTTTTTCACACTTTCTACAACTTTGACTTTACATTCTAGCCCTGTGATTTAATATTCTAGAATTGTTACTAAACATTCTTGAACTTTGAATTAACATTCTAGAACTGTGACTTTACATTCTAGAATTGTGATTTAAGATTCTTGAACTGACTTTCTCTGGGAAACCAAAGTCCCATGATGACCTTCCAAGATCAGATTAATATGAACTCTAGTGAATAGCCTAATGCAGGATCAAAGCAATGATATATACGTGTGCACTTATCATACCAGGTATGTGACTTAACATTTGAGAATTGTAACTTAACATTCTAGAACTTAGACTTAACATTCTAGAACTGTGACTTAACATTCTAGAATTGTTACTTAACATTCTAGAACTTTGACTTGACATTCTAGAACTGGGATTTAACATTCTAGAATTGTGATTTAACATTATTGAACTCAACTTCTCTGGAAACCAATGTCCCATGATGTCTTTTACCGAGGTCAAATTAATACAAACTCTAGTGAATAGCATAGTGAAGGATCAAAAGAATGAGTTAATGTGCACTTAACATACTAGGTATTTAATTTAACATTTGAGAATTCTAACTAAATATTTTAGAACTTTTACTTAAATTTCCAGAACTGTGACTTAACCTTCTAGAATTGTTACTTAACATGCTAGAACTTTGACTTAACATTCAAGAACTGTCAATTAAAATTCTAGAATTGGAAATTAACATTCTTGAACTGACTTTCTCTAGAAATTATTGTCCCACATGTCGTCCCAAGATTATATTATTATGAACTCTAGTGAAAAGCATAAAACATGATCAATAGAATATGTTAATGTGCATCTAACATACCAGGTATGTGACTTAACATTTGAGAATTGTAACTTAAAATTCTAGAACTTTGACTTAACATTCTTGAACTGTGATTTAACATTCTAGAATTGTTACTTAACATTCTAGAACTTTAACTTTAAATTCTAGAACGGTGACCTAACATTCTGGAATTGTTACTTAACATTCTAGAACTGTCAATTAACATTTTAGAATTGAGAATTAACATTCTCTAACTTACTTTCTCTTGAAACCAATGTCCCATAAGAACCTCCCAAGATCAGATTAATATGAACTCTATTGAATAGCATAATGCAGGATCAATAGAATATTTTAATATGCACTTAACATAACAGGTATGTGACTTAACATTTGAGAATTGTAACTAAACATTCTAGAACGTTGAATTAACATTCTAGAAGTGTGATTTAAAACTCTAGTATTGTTACCTAACATTCTAGAACTTTGACTTAACATTCTGGAACTATGATGTAACATTCTAGAATTGTTACTTAACATTCTAGAACTTTAACTTAAAATTCTAGAACTTTGACTTAACTTTCTAGAGTTGTTTATAAACTTTCTTGAACTGACTTTCTCTGGAAAACAATGTCCCATGATGACCTCCCAAGATCAGAATAATATGAACTCTAGTGAATAGCATAATGCAGGATCACAGCAAGGATATGTTTGTGTGTACTTAACATACCAAGTGTGTGACTAAACATTTGATAATTGTAACTTAACATTCTAGAACTTTGACTTAACATTCTAGAACTTTGACTTTTCATGCTAGAATTGAAATTTAACATTCTACAACTCAACTTCTCTGGAAACCAATGTCTCATTATGTGTTTTACCAAGATCGGATTAATATGAACTCTAGTGAATAGCATAATGAAGGATCAAAATAATATGTTAATGTGCACTTAACATACTAGGTATGTGACTTAACATTTGAGAATTGTAAATTAATATTCTAGAACTTTGACTTTGAATTCGAGAACTGTGACATAACCTCCTAGAATTGTTATTTAACATTTTTGAAACTTTGACTTGACATTCTATAACTGTGATTTAACATTCTAGAATTGTTACTTAAGATCCTGGAACTGTTACCTTACATTGTAAAACAGTGACATCATATTCTAGGACTTAACCATAACATTATCAAACTGTAACTTAACATTCTAAAACCAAGATCATGTTAATATGAACTCTAGTGAATAGCATAATGCAGAATCTAAGCAATGATATGTTCATGTGCACTTAACATACCAGGTGTGTGACTTAACATTTGAGAATTGTAACTTAACATTCTATAACTGTAACTTAACATTCTATTATTGTTACTTAACATTTTACAACTTTGACTTCACATTCAAGAACTTTGACTTGACGTTCTAGATCTATGATTTAATATTCTAGAATTGAAACTCATGATCCTGGAACTGTTACTTAACATTGTAAAACAGTGTTTTCATATTCCATAACTGCGACTTAACATTGTGCCATTGTGACTTTACATTCTAGGACAAAACCATGACAAAATAGAACTGTCTTAACATTCTAGAACTTTGACTTAACATGCTAGAATTGTGATTTAACATTCTTAAACTCAACTTTTCTGGAAACCAATGTCCCGTGATGTCTTTTACCAAGATCAGATTAATATGAACTCTAGTGAATAGCATAATGCAGGATTAAAGCAATGATATGTCCATGTCTACTCAACATACCAGGTGTGTGACTTAACATTTGAGAAATGTAACTTAACATTCTATAACTATAACCTAACATTCTAGGATTGTTACTTTGCATTCTACAACTTTGACTTAACATTCTAAAACTTTGACTTAATGTTCTAGAACTGTGATTTTACATTCTAGAATTGTTACTTAACATTCTAGAACTTTGACTTTAAATTTAAGAACTGTGATTTAACATTCTAGAATTGTGACGTAAATTGTTGTCTGTTTCTGTTCGTCTCTATGTGCCCTGAGATAGACTGGCATCCTGTCCATTGTGTACCCCACCTCACGCCAGATGTCAGCTAGGATCGGCTCCAGCCCCCCGCGACCCCGACCCCGGGATAAGCGGTTGAAGATGAGTGAATGAATGAATTGTGATTTAACATTATGGAACTAAACTTCTCTGGAAACCAATGTCCCATGATGTCTTTTACCAAAATCGGATTAATATGAACTCTAGTGAATAGCATAATGCAGGATTAAAGCAACTATATGTCCGTGTGCACTCAAAATACCAGGTGTGTGACTTAACATTTGAGAATTGTAACTTAACATTCTAGAACTTTGAATTTAAAAATTCGAGAGCTGTGATTTAACATTCTAGAATTGTGATTTAACATTATTGAACTAAACCTCTCTGGAAACCAATGTCCCATGATGTCTTTTACCAAGATCAGATTAATATGAACTCTAGTGAAAAGCATAATGCAGGATCAATAGAATATGTTAATGTACACTTAACATACCAGGTATGTGACTTGAAATTTGAGAATTGTTACTTAACATTCTAGAACTGTGACTTAACATACTAGAACTGTGACTTAACATTCTAGAATTGTAACTTAAAATTCTTGAACTTTGACTTGACATTCTAGAACTGTGACTTAACATTCTAGAATTATTACTTAACATTCTAGAACTTTGACTTAACATTCAAGAACTGTGACTTAACATTCTAGAATTATTACTTAACATTCTAGAGCTGTGAATTAACATTCTAGAGTTGTGAATTAACATTCTTGAACTGAATTTCACTGAAAATCAATGTCCCATGATGTCTTCCCAAGATCAGATTAATATGAACTCTAATGAATAGCATAATGCAGGATCAATAGAATGTCTTAATATGCACTTAACACACCAGGTATGTGACTTAACATTTGAGAATTGTTACTTAACATTCTAGAACTT
The DNA here is from genome assembly GCF_963691815.1 of Echiichthys vipera. Lineage (NCBI taxonomy): Eukaryota > Metazoa > Chordata > Actinopteri > Perciformes > Trachinidae > Echiichthys > Echiichthys vipera. The sequence goes on from NC_139835.1 coordinate 322,297, forward strand.
TGACTTGACATTCTAGAACTGGGATTTAACATTCTAGAATTGTGATTTAACATTATTGAACTCAACTTCTCTGGAAACCAATGTCCCATGATGTCTTTTACCGAGGTCAAATTAATACAAACTCTAGTGAATAGCATAGTGAAGGATCAAAAGAATGAGTTAATGTGCACTTAACATACTAGGTATTTAATTTAACATTTGAGAATTCTAACTAAATATTTTAGAACTTTTACTTAAATTTCCAGAACTGTGACTTAACCTTCTAGAATTGTTACTTAACATGCTAGAACTTTGACTTAACATTCAAGAACTGTCAATTAAAATTCTAGAATTGGAAATTAACATTCTTGAACTGACTTTCTCTAGAAATTATTGTCCCACATGTCGTCCCAAGATTATATTATTATGAACTCTAGTGAAAAGCATAAAACATGATCAATAGAATATGTTAATGTGCATCTAACATACCAGGTATGTGACTTAACATTTGAGAATTGTAACTTAAAATTCTAGAACTTTGACTTAACATTCTTGAACTGTGATTTAACATTCTAGAATTGTTACTTAACATTCTAGAACTTTAACTTTAAATTCTAGAACGGTGACCTAACATTCTGGAATTGTTACTTAACATTCTAGAACTGTCAATTAACATTTTAGAATTGAGAATTAACATTCTCTAACTTACTTTCTCTTGAAACCAATGTCCCATAAGAACCTCCCAAGATCAGATTAATATGAACTCTATTGAATAGCATAATGCAGGATCAATAGAATATTTTAATATGCACTTAACATAACAGGTATGTGACTTAACATTTGAGAATTGTAACTAAACATTCTAGAACGTTGAATTAACATTCTAGAAGTGTGATTTAAAACTCTAGTATTGTTACCTAACATTCTAGAACTTTGACTTAACATTCTGGAACTATGATGTAACATTCTAGAATTGTTACTTAACATTCTAGAACTTTAACTTAAAATTCTAGAACTTTGACTTAACTTTCTAGAGTTGTTTATAAACTTTCTTGAACTGACTTTCTCTGGAAAACAATGTCCCATGATGACCTCCCAAGATCAGAATAATATGAACTCTAGTGAATAGCATAATGCAGGATCACAGCAAGGATATGTTTGTGTGTACTTAACATACCAAGTGTGTGACTAAACATTTGATAATTGTAACTTAACATTCTAGAACTTTGACTTAACATTCTAGAACTTTGACTTTTCATGCTAGAATTGAAATTTAACATTCTACAACTCAACTTCTCTGGAAACCAATGTCACATTATGTGTTTTACCAAGATCGGATTAATATGAACTCTAGTGAATAGCATAATGAAGGATCAAAATAATATGTTAATGTGCACTTAACATACTAGGTATGTGACTTAACATTTGAGAATTGTAAATTAATATTCTAGAACTTTGACTTTGAATTCGAGAACTGTGACATAACCTCCTAGAATTGTTATTTAACATTTTTGAAACTTTGACTTGACATTCTATAACTGTGATTTAACATTCTAGAATTGTTACTTAAGATCCTGGAACTGTTACCTTACATTGTAAAACAGTGACATCATATTCTAGGACTTAACCATAACATTATCAAACTGTAACTTAACATTCTAAAACCAAGATCATGTTAATATGAACTCTAGTGAATAGCATAATGCAGAATCTAAGCAATGATATGTTCATGTGCACTTAACATACCAGGTGTGTGACTTAACATTTGAGAATTGTAACTTAACATTCTATAACTGTAACTTAACATTCTATTATTGTTACTTAACATTTTACAACTTTGACTTCACATTCAAGAACTTTGACTTGACGTTCTAGATCTATGATTTAATATTCTAGAATTGAAACTCATGATCCTGGAACTGTTACTTAACATTGTAAAACAGTGTTTTCATATTCCATAACTGCGACTTAACATTGTGCCATTGTGACTTTACATTCTAGGACAAAACCATGACAAAATAGAACTGTCTTAACATTCTAGAACTTTGACTTAACATGCTAGAATTGTGATTTAACATTCTTAAACTCAACTTTTCTGGAAACCAATGTCCCGTGATGTCTTTTACCAAGATCAGATTAATATGAACTCTAGTGAATAGCATAATGCAGGATTAAAGCAATGATATGTCCATGTCTACTCAACATACCAGGTGTGTGACTTAACATTTGAGAAATGTAACTTAACATTCTATAACTATAACCTAACATTCTAGGATTGTTACTTTGCATTCTACAACTTTGACTTAACATTCTAAAACTTTGACTTAATGTTCTAGAACTGTGATTTTACATTCTAGAATTGTTACTTAACATTCTAGAACTTTGACTTTAAATTTAAGAACTGTGATTTAACATTCTAGAATTGTGACGTAAATTGTTGTCTGTTTCTGTTCGTCTCTATGTGCCCTGAGATAGACTGGCATCCTGTCCATTGTGTACCCCACCTCACGCCAGATGTCAGCTAGGATCGGCTCCAGCCCCCCGCGACCCCGACCCCGGGATAAGCGGTTGAAGATGAGTGAATGAATGAATTGTGATTTAACATTATGGAACTAAACTTCTCTGGAAACCAATGTCCCATGATGTCTTTTACCAAAATCGGATTAATATGAACTCTAGTGAATAGCATAATGCAGGATTAAAGCAACTATATGTCCGTGTGCACTCAAAATACCAGGTGTGTGACTTAACATTTGAGAATTGTAACTTAACATTCTAGAACTTTGAATTTAAAAATTCGAGAGCTGTGATTTAACATTCTAGAATTGTGATTTAACATTATTGAACTAAACCTCTCTGGAAACCAATGTCCCATGATGTCTTTTACCAAGATCAGATTAATATGAACTCTAGTGAAAAGCATAATGCAGGATCAATAGAATATGTTAATGTACACTTAACATACCAGGTATGTGACTTGAAATTTGAGAATTGTTACTTAACATTCTAGAACTGTGACTTAACATACTAGAACTGTGACTTAACATTCTAGAATTGTAACTTAAAATTCTTGAACTTTGACTTGACATTCTAGAACTGTGACTTAACATTCTAGAATTATTACTTAACATTCTAGAACTTTGACTTAACATTCAAGAACTGTGACTTAACATTCTAGAATTATTACTTAACATTCTAGAGCTGTGAATTAACATTCTAGAGTTGTGAATTAACATTCTTGAACTGAATTTCACTGAAAATCAATGTCCCATGATGTCTTCCCAAGATCAGATTAATATGAACTCTAATGAATAGCATAATGCAGGATCAATAGAATGTCTTAATATGCACTTAACACACCAGGTATGTGACTTAACATTTGAGAATTGTTACTTAACATTCTAGAACTTTGACTTGACATTCTAGAACTGGGATTTAACATTCTAGAATTGTGATTTAACATTATTGAACTCAACTTCTCTGGAAACCAATGTCCCATGATGTCTTTTACCGAGGTCAAATTAATACAAACTCTAGTGAATAGCATAGTGAAGGATCAAAAGAATGAGTTAATGTGCACTTAACATACTAGGTATTTAATTTAACATTTGAGAATTCTAACTAAATATTTTAGAACTTTTACTTAAATTTCCAGAACTGTGACTTAACCTTCTAGAATTGTTACTTAACATGCTAGAACTTTGACTTAACATTCAAGAACTGTCAATTAAAATTCTAGAATTGGAAATTAACATTCTTGAACTGACTTTCTCTAGAAATTATTGTCCCACATGTCGTCCCAAGATTATATTATTATGAACTCTAGTGAAAAGCATAAAACATGATCAATAGAATATGTTAATGTGCATCTAACATACCAGGTATGTGACTTAACATTTGAGAATTGTAACTTAAAATTCTAGAACTTTGACTTAACATTCTTGAACTGTGATTTAACATTCTAGAATTGTTACTTAACATTCTAGAACTTTAACTTTAAATTCTAGAACGGTGACCTAACATTCTGGAATTGTTACTTAACATTCTAGAACTGTCAATTAACATTTTAGAATTGAGAATTAACATTCTCTAACTTACTTTCTCTTGAAACCAATGTCCCATAAGAACCTCCCAAGATCAGATTAATATGAACTCTATTGAATAGCATAATGCAGGATCAATAGAATATTTTAATATGCACTTAACATAACAGGTATGTGACTTAACATTTGAGAATTGTAACTAAACATTCTAGAACATTGAATTAACATTCTAGAAGTGTGATTTAAAACTCTAGTATTGTTACCTAACATTCTAGAACTTTGACTTAACATTCTGGAACTATGATGTAACATTCTAGAATTGTTACTTAACATTCTAGAACTTTAACTTAAAATTCTAGAACTTTGACTTAACTTTCTAGAGTTGTTTATAAACTTTCTTGAACTGACTTTCTCTGGAAAACAATGTCCCATGATGACCTCCCAAGATCAGAATAATATGAACTCTAGTGAATAGCATAATGCAGGATCACAGCAAGGATATGTTTGTGTGTACTTAACATACCAAGTGTGTGACTAAACATTTGATAATTGTAACTTAACATTCTAGAACTTTGACTTAACATTCTAGAACTTTGACTTTTCATGCTAGAATTGAAATTTAACATTCTACAACTCAACTTCTCTGGAAACCAATGTCACATTATGTGTTTTACCAAGATCGGATTAATATGAACTCTAGTGAATAGCATAATGAAGGATCAAAATAATATGTTAATGTGCACTTAACATACTAGGTATGTGACTTAACATTTGAGAATTGTAAATTAATATTCTAGAACTTTGACTTTGAATTCGAGAACTGTGACATAACCTCCTAGAATTGTTATTTAACATTTTTGAAACTTTGACTTGACATTCTATAACTGTGATTTAACATTCTAGAATTGTTACTTAAGATCCTGGAACTGTTACCTTACATTGTAAAACAGTGACATCATATTCTAGGACTTAACCATAACATTATCAAACTGTAACTTAACATTCTAAAACCAAGATCATGTTAATATGAACTCTAGTGAATAGCATAATGCAGAATCTAAGCAATGATATGTTCATGTGCACTTAACATACCAGGTGTGTGACTTAACATTTGAGAATTGTAACTTAACATTCTATAACTGTAACTTAACATTCTATTATTGTTACTTAACATTTTACAACTTTGACTTCACATTCAAGAACTTTGACTTGACGTTCTAGATCTATGATTTAATATTCTAGAATTGAAACTCATGATCCTGGAACTGTTACTTAACATTGTAAAACAGTGTTTTCATATTCCATAACTGCGACTTAACATTGTGCCATTGTGACTTTACATTCTAGGACAAAACCATGACAAAATAGAACTGTCTTAACATTCTAGAACTTTGACTTAACATGCTAGAATTGTGATTTAACATTCTTAAACTCAACTTTTCTGGAAACCAATGTCCCGTGATGTCTTTTACCAAGATCAGATTAATATGAACTCTAGTGAATAGCATAATGCAGGATTAAAGCAATGATATGTCCATGTCTACTCAACATACCAGGTGTGTGACTTAACATTTGAGAAATGTAACTTAACATTCTATAACTATAACCTAACATTCTAGGATTGTTACTTTGCATTCTACAACTTTGACTTAACATTCTAAAACTTTGACTTAATGTTCTAGAACTGTGATTTTACATTCTAGAATTGTTACTTAACATTCTAGAACTTTGACTTTAAATTTAAGAACTGTGATTTAACATTCTAGAATTGTGACGTAAATTGTTGTCTGTTTCTGTTCGTCTCTATGTGCCCTGAGATAGACTGGCATCCTGTCCATTGTGTACCCCACCTCACGCCAGATGTCAGCTAGGATCGGCTCCAGCCCCCCGCGACCCCGACCCCGGGATAAGCGGTTGAAGATGAGTGAATGAATGAATTGTGATTTAACATTATGGAACTAAACTTCTCTGGAAACCAATGTCCCATGATGTCTTTTACCAAAATCGGATTAATATGAACTCTAGTGAATAGCATAATGCAGGATTAAAGCAACTATATGTCCGTGTGCACTCAAAATACCAGGTGTGTGACTTAACATTTGAGAATTGTAACTTAACATTCTAGAACTTTGAATTTAAAAATTCGAGAGCTGTGATTTAACATTCTAGAATTGTGATTTAACATTATTGAACTAAACCTCTCTGGAAACCAATGTCCCATGATGTCTTTTACCAAGATCAGATTAATATGAACTCTAGTGAAAAGCATAATGCAGGATCAATAGAATATGTTAATGTACACTTAACATACCAGGTATGTGACTTGAAATTTGAGAATTGTTACTTAACATTCTAGAACTGTGACTTAACATACTAGAACTGTGACTTAACATTCTAGAATTGTAACTTAAAATTCTTGAACTTTGACTTGACATTCTAGAACTGTGACTTAACATTCTAGAATTATTACTTAACATTCTAGAACTTTGACTTAACATTCAAGAACTGTGACTTAACATTCTAGAATTATTACTTAACATTCTAGAGCTGTGAATTAACATTCTAGAGTTGTGAATTAACATTCTTGAACTGAATTTCACTGAAAATCAATGTCCCATGATGTCTTCCCAAGATCAGATTAATATGAACTCTAATGAATAGCATAATGCAGGATCAATAGAATGTCTTAATATGCACTTAACACACCAGGTATGTGACTTAACATTTGAGAATTGTAACTCAACATTCTAGAACTTTGACTTAACATTCTAGAAGTGTGATTTAACACTCTGGAGTTGTTACTTAACATTCTAGAACTTTGACTTAACATTCTGGAACTGTGATGTAACATTCTAGAATTGTTACTTGATATTCTAGAACTTTAACTTAAAATTCTAGAATTTTGACTTAACATTCTAGAATTGTGTATAAACTAACTTGAACTGACTTTTTCTGGAAAACAATGACCCATGATGACCTCCCAAGATCATAATAATATAAATTCTAGTGAATAGCATAATGCAGGAACAAAGCAAGGATGTGTTTGTGTGTACTTCACATACAAATGTGACTAAACATTTGATAATTGTAACTTAATATTCCAGAACTTTGACTTAACATTCTAGAACTTTGACTTTTCATGCTAGAATTGTAATTTAACATTCTTCAACTTACCTTTTCTAGAAACCAATGTCCCATGATGTCTTTTGCCAAGATCAGATTAATATGAATTCTAGGGAATAGCATAATGCAGGATTAAAGCAATGATATGTCCGTGTGCACTCAACATACCAGGTGTGTGACTTAACATTTGAGAATTGTAACTTAACATTCTATAACTATAACTTAACATTATAGGATTGTTACTTTACATTCTACAACTTTGACTTAACATTCTAAAACTTTGAGTTAACATTCTAGAACTGTGATTTTACATTCTAGAATTGTTACTTAACATTCTAAAACTTTGACTGAACATTCAAGAACTGCGATTTAACATTCTAGAATTGTGATGTAACATCATTGAACTAAACTTCTCTGGAAACCAATGTCCCATGATGTCTTTTGCCAAGATCAGATTAACATGAACTCTAGTGAATAGCATAATGATGGATCAAAAGAATATGTTAATGTGCACTTAGCATACTAGGTATGTGACTTAATGTTTGAGAATTGTAACTTAAGATCCTGGAACTGTTATTTAACATTGTAGAACAGTGACTTCATATTCTAGGAAATAACCATAACAATATAGAACTGTAATTTAACATTCTAGAACTTTGACATAACATTCTAGAATTGTGATTTTACATTCCTGAACTGACCTTCTCTGGAAACCAATGTCCAATGATGTCCTCCCAAGATCATATTAGTATGAACTCTAGTGAATAACATAATGCAGGATTAAAGCAATGATATGTCTGTGTGTACTTAACATACTAGGCATGTGACTTAACATTTGAGAATTGAAAGTTAATATTCTAGAACTTTGACTTAACATTCTAGACCTGTGTCTTAACCATCTAGATCTGTAACTTAACCTTCTACAACATTGACTTGACATTCTAGAACTTTAACTTAACATTCTAGGATGTTTACTTAACATAAAACAACTTTGACTTAACATTCTAGAACTGTGATTTTACATTCTAGAATTGTTACTTAACATTCTAGAACCGTTAATTAACATTCTAGTACTGTGACTTAACATTCTAGAACTTTGACTTTTCATGCTAGAATTGTAATTTAACATTCCTCAACTTACCTTTTCTAGAAACCAATGTCCCATGATGTCTTTTACCAAGATCAGATTAATATGAACTCTAGGGAATAGCATAATGCAGGAATAAAGCAATGATATGTCCGTGTGCACTCAACATACCAGGTGTGTGACTTAACATTTGAGAATTGTAACTTAACATTCTATAACTATAACTTAACATTATAGGATTGTTACTTTACATTCTATAACTTTGACTTAACATTCTAAAACTTTGAGTTAACATTCTAGAACTGGGATTTTACATTCTGGGATGGTTACTTAACATTCTACAACTTTGACTTAACATTCTAAAACTTTGAGTTAACATTCTAGAACTGTGATTTTACATTCTAGAATTGTTACTTAACATTCTAGAACTTTGACTGAACATTCAAGAACTGCGATTTAACATTCTAGAATTGTGATGTAACATCATTGAACTAAACTTCTCTGGAAACCAATGTCCCATGATGTCTTTTGCCAAGATCAGATTAACATGAACTCTAGTGAATAGCATAATGATGGATCAAAAGAATATGTTAATGTGCACTTAGCATACTAGGTATGTGACTTAATGTTTGAGAATTGTAACTTAAGATCCTGGAACTGTTATTTAACATTGTAGAACAGTGACTTCATATTCTAGGAAATAACCATAACAATATAGAACTGTAATTTAACATTCTAGAACTTTGACATAACATTCTAGAATTGTGATTTTACATTCCTGAACTGACCTTCTCTGGAAACCAATGTCCAATGATGTCCTCCCAAGATCATATTAGTATGAACTCTAGTGAATAACATAATGCAGGATTAAAGCAATGATATGTCCGTGTGTACTTAACATACTAGGCATGTGACTTAACATTTGAGAATTGAAAGTTAATATTCTAGAACTTTGACTTAACATTCTAGACCTGTGTCTTAACCATCTAGATCTGTAACTTAACCTTCTACAACATTGACTTGACATTCTAGAACTTTAACTTAACATTCTAGGATGTTTACTTAACATAAAACAACTTTGACTTAACATTCTAGAACTGTGATTTTACATTCTAGAATTGTTACTTAACATTCTAGAACCGTTAATTAACATTCTAGTACTGTGACTTAACATTCTAGAACTTTGACTTTTCATGCTAGAATTGTAATTTAACATTCCTCAACTTACCTTTTCTAGAAACCAATGTCCCATGATGTCTTTTACCAAGATCAGATTAATATGAACTCTAGGGAATAGCATAATGCAGGATTAAAGCAATGATATGTCCGTGTGCACTCAACATACCAGGTGTGTGACTTAACATTTGAGAATTGTAACTTAACATTCTATAACTATAACTTAACATTATAGGATTGTTACTTTACATTCTATAACTTTGACTTAACATTCTAAAACTTTGAGTTAACATTCTAGAACTGGGATTTTACATTCTGGGATGGTTACTTAACATTCTAGAACTTTGACTGAACATTCAAGAACTGCGATTTAACATGCTAGAATTGTGATGTAACATCATTGAACTAAACTTCTCTGGTAACCAATGTCCCATGATGTCTTTTGCCAAAATCAGAATAACATGAACTCTAGTGAATAGCATAATGATGGATCAAAAGAATATGTTAAATTGCACTTAGCATACTAGGTATGTGACTTAATATTTGAGAATTGTAACTTAAGATCCTGGAACTGTTATTTAACATTGTAGAACAGTGACTTCATATTCTAGGAAATAACCATAACAATATAGAACTGTAATTTAACATTCTAGAACTTTGACATAACATTCGAGAGTTGCGATTTTACATTCTCGGACTGACGTTCTCTGGAAACCAATGTCCAATGATGTCCTCCCAAGATCATATTAGTATGAACTCTAGTGAATAACATAATGCAGGATTAAAGCAATGATATGTCCGTGTGCACTCAACATACCAGGTGTGTGACTTAACATTTGAGAATTGTAACTTAACATTCTATAACTATAACTTAACATTATAGGATTGTTACTTTACATTCTATAACTTTGACTTAACATTCTAAAACTTTGAGTTAACATTCTAGAACTGGGATTTTACATTCTGGGATGGTTACTTAACATTCTAGAACTTTGACTTAACATCTAGAAATTTGACTTAACATTCTAGAACTGTGACTTAACATTCTAGAATTGTAACTTAACATTCTGGAACGTTGACTTTACATTCTTGACGTGTGACTTAACGTTCTAGAAATGTGACTTAACATTCTAGAATTGTAACTTAACTTTCTAGAATTGTTACATAACATTCTAGAACTGTGACTTAACAATCTAGAATTGTTACCTATTATTCTAGAACTTTCACTTGGCATTCTAGAACTGTGATTTAACAGTCAAGAATTGTTACTTAACATTCTAGATATTTCACTTAACATTCTAGAACTCTGACTTAACGTTCTAGAATTGTTACTTAACATTCTAGAACTGTGATTTAACATTCTAGAATTGTAACTTAAGATCTTTGAACCTTACTTAACATTTAAAAAAAGTGAATTCATACTTTAGAACTGCGACCTAACATTGTGCCACTGTGACTTCACAATATATGACTTAACCATCAAAATATAGAACTGCAACTTATCATTCTAGAACTTTTACCAAATATTCTAGAATTGTGATTTAATATTCTTGAACTGACCTTCTCTGGAAACCAATGTCCCATGATGTCCTCCCAAGATCAGATTAATATGAACTCTAGTGAATAGCATAATGCAGGATCAAAGCAATGATATGTCCGTGTGCACTTAACATACCAGGTATGTGACTTAACATTTGAGAAATGTAACTTAACATTATATAACTTTGACTTAACATTCTAAAACTGTGACTTAACATTCTAGAATTGTTACTTAACAATCTAGAACTTTGACCCAATATTCTAGACCTGTGACTTGACATTCTAGAACTGTGACTTAACATTCTAGAATTGTTACTTGACATTCTAGAACTTTGACTTGACATTCTAGAATTGTTACTTAAAATTCCAGAACTGTGATATAACATTCTATAATTGTTACTTAACATTCTAGAACTATGACTTAACATTGTATAATTGTTACTTAAGATTTTTGAACTTTGACTTAACATTCTAGAATTGTGACTTGACATTCTAGAATTGTGATTTAACATTCATGAACTGACATTCTCTGAAAACCAATGTCCCATGATGACCTACCATGATCAGATTAATATGAACTCCAGTGAAAGCATAATGCAGGATCAATAGAATATGTTAATGTGCACTTAACATACCAGGTATGTCACTTAACAATTGAGAATTGTAACTTAAAATTTTAGAACTTTGACTTAACATTGTAGAAATGTGACTTAACATACTAGAAGTGTTACTTAACAATCTAGAACTTTGACTTAACATTATAGAACTGTGACTTAACATTCTAGAATTGTTACTTAACATTCTAGAACGGTGATATAACATTCTGGAATTGTAACTTAGCATTCTAGAACTTTGACTTAGCATTCTAGAAATGTGACTTAAACTTCTAGAATTGTTACTTAAGATTCTAGAACATTGACATAACATTCTAGAACTGTGATTTAACATTCTTGAATTTTAACTTAACATTCTAGAACTTTGACTTAACATTCTATTACTGTGACTTAACATTCTAGAATTGTAACTTAAGATCCTGGAACTGTGATTTAACATTCTAGAATTGTAACTTAAGATTCTGGAACTGTTACTTGATATTCTGAAACTTTGACTCGACATTCTAGAACTGTGATTTAACATTCTAGAATTGTTACTTAACATTCTAGAACTTTGACTTAGCATTCTAGAATTGTGTATAAACACTCTTGAACTGACTATCTCTGGAAACCAATGTCCCATGATGACTTACCAACATCCTGACATCCGAGATGGAGCAAAATAAAGATGTGCTTTTTGGCAGTCTTATGAGTGGAATAAAAGGGGCCCATAAAAATGCTGTATGGAAAAGAATAACGGAGGCAGTCAACCGGAAGCAGCGCTCCACTGTGACCCGTGTGTTCGCACTGTTGAACCTGCGCTCCTGCTCTGTTTTATGTTCGTATTAAGTATTCCGTTAGAGGATAACCTTTGTCACACAGAAGAACAATACCAAAATGTTAATCATCTGATACCTTGTTTGATTTAATGCAATTTATCGAGGGTAGCCACTTACCGAGGAAATGACTTTGGCTCTGCAGTGTGCTTTCCTGCAGCCGCGCGCCAACACATTCATTAATTTTTTCATTCATTCATCTTCAACCGCTTGTCCCTGTAAGGGGCGCGGGGGCTGGAGCCGAGCTGTTTTGAAATATAAAAGAATCTGGCCACCTGGCCACCACGTTTAAAAGCGATAGCTTGGCATCACAAATCACCTGTACATTTATTGGGTGGTAGTTTTTGCGATTGATGAATGCATAATAATTCATGGATGGTGCCTTCAGACGCACATGAGTACAATCAATTGCTCCAACCACAATTTTTTTTTTAATTCGTTTTAAGAATCCGTTTTGTGACTGCTTATGCTTAATGACAGCTGAGGTTTGTTAATTATTTTCAGCCAGATTTTGCTGTGCTGCACCGCAAATCCACAGGCTCAAATTTGCGTACACAATCTCAGACCTGATGTGAGATTTGATCGTAGCTCCCGCTCACATCCAAATTGATAGATGCCGAAGTTTGCTTGGAAATGGTCGTACACACGTTTTTCTGCCGTACGTTCGTTTGATAAATGAGGGCCATTGTGTTTAGTGTTATTTGATTGCTGGTGAGGATTTATGTAACGTGTCAAATCAATACCGGCGACCGGACAATATTGGGTTGTAATTTCTTTAATTGTACTAAAGGTGTTGAGTTCTACTGAACATACAAATTTGTTAAATTTTTTCAAAATTTATTTTTATATTTTGAACCTTAAATGAGTTGGCCTGTGAAGGTTCTCATTTGTCCAGGTCATCGTTATCCCCAAAGCAATTTCAGTCAAAAGGTTATTTGTCTAGGAAGACATTTCACTTCTCATCCAAGAGGCTTCATAGAATAGAATAGAATAGCCTTTATTGTCATTGCATTTGCATACAACGAAATTGGAGTCAGGAACAGTCAGGATCAGTTAATGTGAGCAACTGACCAGGCTGGGACTGGTCTAACTATCTGGTGTGGAGGTCTTCTCTCCTTAGATGTGACCTCTTCATCTTGGCTGACCTCTGCAAAGTCATCTATGGTGATGTGCGATGGATGGAAGGTGATGGCAAGCATGTCGCCGAAGGCAAGAGAGGACAAGTGGAGGACGAGGAGGAGGGAGTCTGATGAGGACAGAGCAGCAATGAACTGAGCTAAAGAGGCGCATAGTCGCAGCTACAAAGTGGAGAAATGATGCTTGAGAATTTCATTAGAGGAAAGTTTTATTAGCACATTGTTTTGTTCATAGTAAGCTGTGATTTGAGCTAATGTGTTTAGTAATAAAGTGAAACTTTGAACTGAATACAATTCTTTTTGCTTTATGAATATCTAATGAGATCCAGCTGTGAACATCATTAGTAGCAGCACTGTTCTCTGCGTATATCTCCAGTGAGACGTGTGTGTGTGTGTGTGTGTGTGTGTGTGTGTGTGTGTGTGTGTGTGTGTGTGTGTGTGTAAGTGTGTGTAATGCCTGCCAGTCAACTTGTCACTGCATGTTTATCAAACCTTGTAGAACATTTGAAACAACATTTTTCTTATGAGTCTTGTGTGTGCTGTCGGTCTAGACACAGTGGAGTCCGGCGTCCTCGTTGTGCCGGCAGTTGTTGACACCAACTCCACTGTGTGGGCAGTTAAAGATGTCAGACTCTGTTCCTGAACATCTCAGCTCATCCAGCCAGATCCTACCAGACCCTACAGAAGGACAGCAGTGTTAGATTCAGGTGTAATATCACAAATGAATGTAATGTTAATACCCAAACTGCTTGCAGATCCGTCACAGTTTACAGACAAATATCCTGCTTCAACCTTGACCCACCAAGTGTTCTGTAGTTAAAGATGAAGAGAATGTTTGTCCAGTCAGTGGGCGGTGCTTGGTTTTGGCTCGACTTGGTCACAAATGAAACAGTATATAATTAGTCTCTGACTTGAGTGTCAGAGACTGCTAGTGAGCTCCGATCACACTGTGAAACTAGACAGCACTGTGTTGCATATTTGTCACATAAAGTGTTTTCAGAAACATATTTTAGTGTGCTGTTTAGCTGTAAAATGAGACAGTTCACACATCTCTGTTCATGAGCAGGCAGGTGTAAGCTATTACTATGGTGACTACCGTGTCATCAAAAGCCAAATCTACAGAAATTGTAATAAAGGGTTTGAAAAGCTTTAATAAACCAAAATATCCTTAAGGTGACATGAAAAGCTCAACAAGGCTGCTTGTTGGCAGTTTGAAAGAGTTCATTCAGAGGCACAACAACATAGTGAGTGAGTGTGTGAGAGTCATCAGTGTGCTGATGTAGAAAAGAAGTGCTTGGGAACAATAAAAGCATTAGAGGATATTATACAGATATATACTTCTTACCCGGGCTGGCAGTGAACGTGGTAATGGCGGTTTGGAAGCCAAGCATCTTACAGATCACCTTGCCATCCACAGTGTCAAAACCGTCATCACACACGGTGCCCCAATCCCCGTTGTACTTCACCTCCACTCGTCCTCGGTACCTCCCTGGTACGAGACGCACGGTCACTGTAGTGATACAAAGTTACAGATGTTTAAAGTTCTCTGTGGCTCAAACACCCAACCTCTGCGCTGTGGTTAATATCAGGGTTGATAGGTAACTAACTGTTTAGTAGTTATTAGTTTTGAAAATCTCTATTGTTCTATTCTTGTGTTGTCTCTGCTGCTTTCAGATCAGTCATATGCAGACTTACACTCTTTCCCTTGGTCTCCCTTTTCTCCTTTGGCACCTGGTAGTCCAGGATGACCTGTGGAGAATAAAAATGTTCAAATATCTCTTCCAACTAAACTGACAGTTTTCAAGAATTGATATGAACATAATCCATCAACCGAGCATGCCATGGACACTTTTACAGATAATGTATTTGTTAACCTTATGTTGTGTTCACACTTATTGCACACATTCACTTTGAGCCGGGTTATTTGCACCATTCACACTATTCATGGTGCCTGCCATGAATTAGCGTCTTTGTGTTGTCTTTGTATGTATGCAGCGGGTGTGAACACAACATTACAATTTTAGCTTTAGTTTAACTTGTGACATTAAACAGCTTCTTGGTAGTGTTGAAAGAACTCATCTTTCTTTCACAGAGTGAAATACAGACCTGGGGTCAGATTACACAGATTGAATTGAAAGACAGCAATATGCGTATCCATTATTGTGTAAGATTTATAAAACTGGGTGCTCATGCACACGTTTATGTCCACAAACACATGGATTTCTAAACATCCTTAATGTCAGTTTGCATGTGGACATTAACTCATTAAATGAGTGGTGGAGAAGGCACCACTGCATTAAACCTGTCAGTGAGAAGAACAGGAAAGAAAAAGGGAAGTTTGACCGCCTGGGTTGCCTGTGGCGAAGAATGATGAAATTCATCACAAATCTAAGATTGCAAATATAAATGTGCCTTCGATTGACATCTGTGTGTGCACATAATGTACATTTCTGCAACTTCAAATGCTCCACAGTACACATATGGAAGAAACAAGGTTCCTATAACTTGAATACACTCACCTTCAGTTCCATTGAAGCCAGGAGGTCCTCTTAGACCTGATGACAAGATAACAAAAGCGGATCTTATTCAAGACATTTGCTGGACATCACTGATGTGGGTTGCTAAACCTCGTATACCCAATGAATAAACATGAGTGGATTAAATCTAGTTTAAAGTAATCGTCACTTTAAGAGGCCAGATCACTGGATCAAAATGTTTGACAAGCTGGCAGCAGTTGAGAATCAGTGCCAACTGAAGCACACTGCATTTAAAACACAACAGGCAGTTCAGGACAGTTAAATGAGTTTATATATACTGTTTATATAAATTGATATATAGATCAGCTACAAGTGTGGAGTTGAGCAACAAGGGCAGTGGAAGGAAGGGGGTAGAAAGTAGGGAAGGCATGACAACGTTGTCTTCACTATACCTGTTCCACTGACTGGTGTGATGAGAGACAACCAACTGTCCTGCTCTTATTCCAGACTAACCACATGTGAACTTCTGTGACCCCACAGTCACTGGGCTCGTTAATGGAGTCACCGTGCTGCTGTAGAATGAAAAACTGATGTATGTAACTGCCAATCAGATGAATTTACTTATTAATAAAAGGTGCTTGAATGTAGTTGCGGATTGTTCAAATCCACTTTAACCCCTGAGCTTAGGTTAGTACATTCCTTTAATCTATTTTTTTATTACTGAGGTGTGTGTAAGTCACTGAATCCAACCTTATATTATTATGGAGATGCTTCCGGATATTAACAAATTGTACTGTCTTGTGTTGTTTATTGTTCTACGTCATCTACGCATACGCATGCGCAGCGTCGCTAGATTTCAATGGATTTCCTGCCACTTCGGCTCCGCATAATATTGTTTTTAACATAGTTTATTGATTTTATATTTGGAATAACTCGTGCCCAGCTTTTATTGTATTTTTTTCTTCAAACCATGGACCGAAGCTCGGGTTAACGTAAAACACGGAAGTCGTGATGCCGAATCGCACTAGCGAGGTGCCAATTAGTTTTTTATATATGCAGTATATATATATATATATATATATATATATATGATCAAGAGTTGTACTATATATATATATATATATATATATATATATATAGGTGTAGAGTTTTTTGTGCTTTGTCATCTTGCAGGTCTCTGCTGATTGTGGTGGTGCCTGCTGCCGTGGTCCTACATGACGCTTCCTGCTGCTATTATCACTATTACTCATTCATTCATTCATTCATCTTCAACCGCTTGTCCCTGTCGGGGTCGCGGGGGGCCTGGAGCCGATCCCAGCTGACATCGGGCATGAGGCGGGGTACACCCTGGACAGGACGCTAGTCTATCGCAGGGCACATAGAGACGGACAGAGACAGACAACCATTAACACCTACGGGCAATTTTAGAATCATATATACTATATACTTTATATAAATTAAAAAATGTGTAGCTATAAAAACATTATCAGTTATATATCTAACTGTAGCACAGCTGTTATTACCACTACTCATATTGATCATATTCACCACCATAATTATTATCATTGTCATATTACATATATTGTCATGTCATATAGTTTTGTGGTTGCTTGCATCTCTGGGACTGTCTCTCTCTCTGTCTGTCTTTGTCTCTCTCTGTCAAGCTGTCTGTCTCTTTTCTCTCTTGTTCCTCCCCAAATGGTCAAGAGAGATGTTACTCCTCCCTAGAGATGGGTATTTTCCACGTTCCTGTCTGTTAAAGGGAAGGTTTTTGTTGCCACTGTGTGCACAAGATTGCTGTTGCTGCTCATGGAGGAATTGTTGGGTCTCCGTAAATCATAAATAAGTCATAGAGTATGGTCTTTACCTACTCTGCAAGCTGTCTTGAGAAGACTATTGCTATGAATGGGCACTGAAAATAAAATTTAATTTAATTGAACTAAAACAACAACTCATAGCAAGTGTTAGCTGAGCTTGAGTAAAACATCACTTGTTGGGTATTGTTTTAACACCGTCTTACAACTAAGCTGGGCATAGTGTACAACGATAATGCAATAAAAACAACAAATTCTTAAATTTTGGCTTTTTTTGTCACAGAATGAGAAATTGAGATCGAAACACAGATGCTTCACAGATGTGTCACTCCTTTCCAGTGCTTGGCTGAAGAGAAAATGGGAGGGATGGAAATGTATATGTTGCTGCTGTGAGCTATGCTGTTTTAATTGCTGCCTACCTTGCGGAAAAATATTTGACACAGTCATTTGTCAATATTCATAAATATATTTTGGCATGTGGATAAACTTCATCTATCTGTTATCCATCTATGTATTCATCCGGGCGGCTGTGGCTAGAGTGGGTCGTGGGTCGTCCTCCAGTTGAGTGATCGGCAGTTGAAGACATGAACCCTGAATTGCTCCCTGTGCTGCGCGTGGGTGTATAAATGTGGTTTGCATGGTTAGATTAGATGGTATGTAGATGTCCACTGCCATCTTTGTAAATATCTGTGTGAATGGGTGAATGTGAAAAGTAGTGTGAAAGCGTCTTGAGTAGAAAGGTACTACATAAGTACATTTATTATTTTACCATCTTTCAATCCATGATAGATGGATGGTTAAATGGGTGAATATCTTCAAAGAGACTTTTCTAGCAGGTGTCACAAACCCTCCGTCTGTGACAATTAACCCCACTCATAGGGTAATTTGTAATGTTTCACGTTTGCCACTTCTTTTCTGAGACGTGTAAATGTTGCTTGCATAAAACATTATTCATTGAACTCAAATATTTAACATATGTAATTATTGAGCCAAACCATGTGTTGTGCCCTTCCCTACTGCTTATGTAGAAAAATGTTGTATAAAGCCTTTAGTGTCTTTAGATGTAATTGTATGGCATCTGATCAATGTCTTCAAGTAATGTCAGGGTAGCGTTATATATTAAGAACCTTTTAATTAGCGTTAGTTAACAGGTGATGAAGGTCAAAAGAAATTCTTAGAAGATGCTTATTAAAAATGTTATGTGTTAATAAGACTATAATTGCATAATTAACATGTTTGTTGTATTGATAAGACATTTATAAACACTTCTAAGAAATGCATTATTATTAATTTATTAACAGTTAACTAAGCTTTCTGCAGCTACTGGAACTAAAGTGAGTGCAATGGCTTGTTCGGGTTGATAAATACTTTTTTATGCACTTATTAACATTTTCTTTAAATATATTTAAAGATGTTCACTGCTAAAGTATTGCATTCATGTGTCATTTTTTATTGACATTGTATAAGCATTGACCACATGTACTGCTCATTCGAGATGGGTGAGCTGCAAATATTGAATTAACAGTTGATGAGTTCATAAGGTGCTCTCGGAGCTCACCTCAATTCCAGCTCTTAGCTGCATGCCTTTTATTTTCTTTTGCCTCTTAAAACTTGAAAACATTATGTCAGGATGTAAGTTACGTGAGCAGTAAAGACTGGTAAATCATTTTGAACTCAAGCTAGACAATTTAGGACAATATTACATTTCCTTATTTTTTCAAGATGTATGCTTATTGAAACTTGTGCCATGACTGAACTAAATTAATAATTACTTAACAATTAAATAAAATAAATGTGTATAGTCATGTACTGTGACATGACAGGCTATTATATAAAACAAAGCCTGTCATATGGGGATATATGTAATTTAAGTTTATTGTTTGCAGTTTTGTATGACAGTAGACCAACCATGCCTATTCAATGGCAAAGAGACTATTTCATGTGAGTAATGGCTCCATGTAATCCACTCAGTTGGCTAGAACCTCCACAGTGTTGCTGTAAACTCCAAAATCCAAACCCTTACCTTGGGACCCGGGTTCTCCTTTCTCTCCCTTTGCAGCTGGGCCTTGACCTCCCTCCCCAGGTGGTCCCCTGGGACCTGCGCGCGCATGCACACAAGTGCACACACACACACACACACACACACGCACACATGTGCACACACACACACACACACACACACACACACACACACACACACACACACACACACACACCAGAGTGATGGTTTTGAAAAGCTGTTCTTTTGGTTCACATATATTTAAAAATGCAAGCTATGTAAATTGGATCATTCATCACATGAAGCAGCGCTATGTCAGCAATATAACAGATGATGACCAGAAGTTAAATGAGGAAGAGAAACTAAACTATTTCATAACTGCAATCTGCTGATACATTTTTTCCATCCAGGAACTGAGTCATTTGTAATGTATTTATTAGTGGTGGGATATGATTTAAAAAAAAATCTAATTAATTTGAGGCTTTGTAAATAATTTATCGCGATTAATCGCATTTCAATTTTTCACTTAAGAAGCAACATTTTTCAATTAAAATGGATTTTGGTATATGACTTAATAATGAATACAAACAACAATGAGTTTACAGAACAAAATGTGTTTATTTTTTATCAGTGAGCACTAACTTTTTGTAAACGTTAAAGTCTTAAACACGTTTTGGTTTATGAAAAATAAACAGTGCTTAGTACGGTATATTCAAGAAAAGTGGAAACTTAAAATTGCAAAAATATTTAGAATAATATCCTTGGCCTAAAATAAAAAGTTAAACGTAGATTGCTTTTTCTCCCATATTTTAAAAAACACAGAAACAAAAGTGATCCATCGACTAATGACAGTGCCTCCTAGGAGCGTTGTCTATGCTAACGTTAGTGGCAGCATGTTCAGCATTGGAGGCTCCGGGGGAGGTGAATTTTCACACAGCCGTGCTCTTGTTCATGTTTCCACTTGGTCGTTTTTTAGAACTCAAATGTCGCCGACTGAACCCAACAACAAGTCATCATCTGCTTCTCATCGGTTTCATTTCTCTTGTGTTGCTTCCTGTGTGTCAGTATTATGGGTCGGGCGGTAGCTTGTGCAATGAGCAACGTTCCGCACTATGCAAAAATAAATTGGGATTAATTGCATTATTCTTTGTTGCGTTATTTTTCCTGTAATTAATTAATCGTAATTAACACGTTAAAGTCCCAGCCCTGCCATTGCTGTCATTGCAGCATCTCAAATGCCAATCTTTTCCTCGCTGTTACATGCCCAGTCTGCTTTTACCGGAGCATCTTGTGTCTCTGACGATTATGAAAAATGTCAACAAAAAAACTCTTAAAAAAACCTCCTATATTATAAGCCTGTGAATGTTCTCATTCGTCCAGGTCATCGTTATCCTCAAAGCAATTTCAGTCAAAAAACAACTGGACTGGTTGTTTGTCTAGGAAGACGTTTCCTATATTATAAATGTGACTGTTGAAGAAGCGCATCAGGGCGCTGTGCACATTCAGAGTAAGAGTCTACAGCCATGCTAACAGCTCTCTAAATTGCTCACCACAGCAGAATGCTAGAAAAAAAGGTGATTGTTGAGTCTACACGGGTCTCATTTGCTCGGCTCTGACCCAAGCTCCTCCTATGGGCGGCTGTGGCTTGGTGGCAGAGTGGGTCGTCCTCTGTTCGAGAGATTGGTGGTTCGATCCCCATCTCCCCCGGTCCACATGTCGAAGTGTCCTTGGGCAAGACACTGAACCCTGAATTGCTCCCCATGCTGCGCATGGGTGTGTAAATGTGGTGTGAATGGTTAGATCAGATTAGATGGTATGTAGATGTCCACTGCCATCAGTGTGAATGTCTGTGTGAATGGGTGATTGTGACAGACACTGTGAAGCGCCTTGAGTAGTCAGATGACTAGAAAGGCGCTATATAAGTACAAGTCCATTTACCACAAGACAAGGACCCGACAGTCCCTGCTAAAGCTTCTCTTTTTTACGTTTTCCTCCATAATGTCTGAGTCAATGGTAAGATAATCCTTTTTTTAAACACATGAGCGATGGTAAATTTATATTAAGGCAATACTGAACAGTGCTAAATGAGTTCATTAGACGGTTGGGGTGATGGCCGCATGGATAACTAACTTTACTCGTATATTCACCAGCATCAGTATGCTTACGCGTCACTCATTTCAATCGTCCCGATCATGATTGCGATTGTTAAAATGATAGAAGGGAATTTACTGTCACCCTTGGCAAACTTGTAGGTATGTGAAGATGTTTGAGGTGGAATTGTATGATTCAGGACTCTAACTTAGCAACATAAACCTGATCTTGTATTAGCAGCAGCCTTTGGCTACGGTTATCAGCAGGCTAATGTATTAGCATCTTCCGACCATACTTTATTAGTAGCCGCTCTGATCAGGCTGTTTCCATGGTAAATCAGCGTACACAACCTAACCCCCATCACAACAACTGGAGTTGTAAGAGAAAAAATTATTTAGCAGTTTACCTGTCCAAGAGAAGAACAGCGAGCTTCGAGTCCACGCTTTTTATTGAGTTTGTTGTCAGACTCTCTTTTAGACTCCCTTTTTGACAAATCCGTCCTCCTCTTCCTAGATTGTTTTGTGCTGAACCGTGTTTCCAACAATGGAATTGCAATATTTCCTGCCCAGTCATCCGAAGAGACGTGAACGAGCCTCTGCTTTAGTAGAACAGCCAATGACAGGGCTGGCTTTTAGTGAGGCTAGCTTTGTCTGGCTGTCACAGTTTGGTTTTCATTTGATTAGTCAGCCGACGCTGAATTAAGCAGGAGCATTTCAGTTAGTGTGGGGTGGGACACCCTTGCTGTTAGGTTAGGTTCTTTAATGTCCCCAAGGGGATAACAGCATCATATCAGAAATAACACACCCTCTCCCCACAAAAAACAAATAGACCTTCTTCTTCCCACATATCCCCAGAACAACATACAGACATACTGTATAGACAGACAGAGAGCAGCAATCATGACATCCATCCACAACCCCCCCCCCACCAACCCCCCATAACAGATAACAACCCTTACAGAAAGACATGTGGACAGGAATAGACATGAAATCTAGAGATTTTTGTTCAGTGCTGTGATGGTTGAGGCGACAACTTCTTTCAACACCCTTTATCTGCGGCCCCATATTGTAATTTAAGCTAATTTTCAAAAAATCATACCTAGTTCAAGCTAAGAATAACCACAATTATAAAATTAAACTCACCAATTTCACCAGCAACTCCCTGATCTCCAGGTTTTCCCTTCAGTCCCATTTCACCTTTTGGTCCTGGAGGGCCAGCGATACCACTGTCACCTGGAAACAGGTAAGTGTGAGTGATCTACTAATGGACTGCAGATGCTGATGCTTAGCACTATCACTGAAGCATGCTGAATAATACACACAAAGAGTGACAATGTAGGCTGTATACCAGTCAGCCCCACAATGCTCATTGCATCCCACTGACTATGCTAAGCGCTGTTTGTGAAGCCTGAAATTAATCTCATTGGTCAAGTCTAGCCTATTGTCAACCAATCATTGCCAATTCAGAACATGGCTTGCATTTTTTCTGAAGAGACGGAGCCATGATTTTTCTGTTGTGTTTTTGCCTTCTCTGGTTAAGCTTTACGTAGAAAAAAACATTATTGGCCAAGACACGTGACGTGATCATTGCTTAGCTGTTCCAGACGAAAGGACAGCACCAGGTCTTGTGTGCAGAGTGTGTTTCCCGACACCTGACATAGGACGGTCTCCAACATCCTGAACAGGCGGGGGCAAGGTGCGGGTCCCTGGATGAGCTGACTCATTGGCTGGCTGGTCGGGGTGTTGCAGATGGAAATTGGTCATGAGGGTGGGGTCTACACTATGGCGAGCAGGAACCCAGGACCTTTCCTCTGGACCTTAACCCTCCAAGTCCACAAGGTACTGGGGACCTCTACCCCGCCGATGAGAGGAACTGGTCTAAACTGGCTTAACCCTGGATACATGGAAGGTGGGGTGAACTCTCATGGAACACCAGTGACAAGTTGGGGTGTTGAATGCCGTCTTCCACTCATCTCCTTCTCTGATGCGGACGAGATGGTAGGCGTTGCGCAGGTCAAGTTTGGAGAAAATGGTGGCCCCCTGGAGCAGTTCGAAGGCAGTGGAGATGAGTGGCAGTGGGTATCAGTTCTTAATGGTGATATCATTCAGTCCTCTGTAGTCGATGTAGGGTCTCAAAGTCTTGTTCTTCTCGACGAAGAAAAAACCCACTCCAGCAGGAGATGAAGAAGGACGATTGATGCCCGCGGTCAGGGAGTCATTGATGTAAGTCTCCATGACTTTTCTTTTGGGCTGAGAGAGAGAGTAAAGGGAGCCCCTTAGGAGGTGAGGTACCAGGCAGGAGATCTATGGCACAGGGGCAGTGTGGGGGACAACCCAGCCTACTTAGCTTAATTTCAATTAACCCCTATTCTAGCAATCCGCAGACAGAAGGAAAACATCAAGGAAGCACTGTCGCCTCACAGCAAGAGGGTTCCTGGTTCGAATCCCGGCTGGGTAGAGTTTGCATGTTCTCCCCGTGTCTGTGTGGGTTCTGTCTGTGAGTTCTCTGGCTTCCTCCCACAGTCCAAAGACATGCATGTGTTAGGTTAATTGATGACTCTAAACTGCCTGTAGGTGTGAATGTGAGTGTGAATGGTTGTCTGTCTCTATGTGCCCTGTGATAGACTGGCGTCCTGTCCAGGGTGTACCCCGCCTCACGCCCAATGTTAGCTGGGATCGGCTCCAGCTCCCCTGCGACCCCGATAGGGACAAGCAGTTGAAGATGGATGGATTTTACACACACATTCCTACACAGAAAAATGCATGCACATGCACGCACACACACACACACACACACACACACACACACACACACACAGACTGGGACTCGAACTCTGTTGATCTTGAATTTTGTAACATTCTGAGAGTCCACACAAACTGCCCACACCTCGACTGTTCCCCCTCTTTGATAAGGATAATTACATTTTTCCCTAGACAGTTTGGGTTAATGTTATATCCTTGTTACTATAGTGAGCTACTGTTCTGATTATTTCTTTGTTTTGATTTTATTTCTTCTAGGTTAGATTATATCTGTGTAAGTCAGGCTGCCCTAAAAACTTCCTGCAGCCTGCCAAAGCCATGATACCCTTGGCACCTTCAATCTGACTCTGCAGACTTAAATAATAACACTCACCGTCGCTTCCTTAAAGTCATGTTTATGCACTCAGCCAATGAGATGTAAGCACATTTCATTGCTGTCTCGGTCCACCTTCCTAGTATAAGAATCTGGGCTTTGCTGTTTGAATTGAGGTGGCTTCACGCACTAACTGTGTTGACGACACTTCTGTACTCCTTGGGCAAGTAATTACACTTCTTATCAGACATACAGGACTCTTGCATTTTCTTTTCTTTTCTGGCATCATAATAAATGATATGCCCTAACACTCTTAATTAAGATTAAAAAGAGGATCATCAAATATTGGAGACACTTGATAGAGTCTGATTTAGCCTCCTACCAGCACAGGGTATACTTGGAGCAACACGGCTGCCTGAAACCATAAAATAATACCTGGAATGAAATATATGAGGAATTCAGATCAACAAGTCAAAAGGACACGTCAGAATAATAAATAAATAATAGTAATAAACAAATCGACAAGGATAATGAACAAAAATATTGCAAACAGTGGGAAAACAGAAACAATCAATGACTTAGAATATTGTAATCTACTGTAGAGATAATTTCAGAGGAGGAGGGTTCGTCCTGTGGTCGAGCCTCGGATTGAAGAGGAAAAATGCGGATTCCGTCCTGGTCGCAGAACAGCGGACCAGGGGTCCGTTTCACAAAGCAGGTTCAACAAACTCTGAGTCTAACCCTGAACTCTGAGTTGATCTACTCTGAGATAGGAAACTCAAAGTTTGACCTGGAGTTAAGCGCGTGCACCACAAGTAAAAAAGACAGCATCAATGGAGCCCTGATTCGACGAGTCCCCATAGCAAGGGGGAA
This sequence comes from Echiichthys vipera, assembly GCF_963691815.1. Lineage (NCBI taxonomy): Eukaryota > Metazoa > Chordata > Actinopteri > Perciformes > Trachinidae > Echiichthys > Echiichthys vipera. The sequence goes on from NC_139835.1 coordinate 348,135, forward strand.
GGGGAGGGCTACGCTACAACTGGAACTGTAAATATTAATGCGCTCATACGAAGAGTTTGAGCATGTTTTTCGCCGAAAATATAACACCGCTGCAGCAGCAAAAGAGAGGGAGACGGTGCGGGAGGACATTGCTGCTCGGGTCAGTGCGTAAGTTTAAATGTAGTCCTGTTGCAAATCACAGTAATATCACAGGGGAAACTGCTTGAGTGGTAGCCTATTAATTTATTTAATTTAGGTGCTTCACACGGGGGAGAAGCGCACTTGCCAGCAGCTTAAGATGAAACATAAAAACATTGTTCAAACAGGTAAAACATCGGCACAATCTCATGGTGACGCCTCATTTTGAGCATGTTTTACATTGTAAAGTAAATATTACCGTAAGTGGCTGTTTTATATGTTGTATAAAAAACTCCCATTTGCAAAAAAACGCAGCGCAACACACAGTATCTGCTGTGACATGAAACGATACCGCTCAAAAAGGGAATTGCCTGGAAATGCAAGAACATCTATAATCAATAGTTTGATAATCATCTCCTTCATCCACGGGATCGTAATCAAAAGGACATGCCATGGTAGTGGAATAGTTGCCACCTAATATAACTTCTAATGTCTGATTTTTGCAATGATTTTCTGAAAAAACAGATGGAACTATACTGAGCCAAAACTCGCCCGCTGACTGAATGAATGAGGAAATCAAACACCGTGTGTGGCTGAAAGAGGGCGGAGACAGAGAGAAACTCAAGGTTTTCTGAGAAAAACCTGGTCCCGACCAGGTTAGATTCAGAGAGCATGTTACCATGGTAACTGACCGAGAGGTTAAGTTATCTCTCTTTGTGAAACAGGCTAGAGTTACCCCTCTGTCTCTGGTTTGAGTTACCTCCCTTTGTGAAACGGAAAACTCAGAGTTTCCCTCATTTCAGGGTTAATAGACTCAGAGTTTTCACTAACCTGCTTTGTGAAACGGACCCCAGCTCTTCAATCCAGTCTACATGTGCTTTGTGGATCTGGAGAAGGCATATGACCGGGTCCCCCGGAAGATACTGTGGGAGGTGCTGCGGGAGTATGGGGTGAGGGGGTCACTTTTGTGGGCCATCCAATCTCTGTACACCCAAAGTGAGAGCTGTGTCCGGTTCCTCAGCAGTAAGTCAGAGTCGTTCCCAGTGGGGGTTGGCCTCTGCCAGGGGTATGCTTTGTCACCAATCCTGTTTGTGAGGATATCGAGGCGTAGTCGTCGTGGGGATGGGCTGCAGTTAGGTGGGCTGAGGATCTTGTCTCTGCTTTTTGCAGATGATGTGGTCCTGATGGCATCGTCGGTCAGTGAGCTTCAGCACTTACTGGATCGGTTCGCAGCTAAGTGTGAAACGGCTGGGATGAGGATCAGCACCTCTAAATCTGAGGCCATGACTCTCAGCAGGACACCGATGTATTGCTTACTCCAGGTAGGGAATGAGTCTTTACCCAAAGTGAAGGAGTTCAAGTACCTCGGGATCTTGTCCAGGCAGCTGTTTCTAAGCTCCTCCCCCTGCTGATTTTTGACAGTATTGTTCTTGAATTTAAAATATATTCAGTGTGCTGCTCGTGCAACGTTCTTATGTCATTGCTCTGATTAAGAAATATGTTCCAAATAATCATGATTTATTTGGAGAAACCAAACAGTTCTGTGAAGAGCTAGACACTCATAACCACATTTTCAGCCACTTTGACAATTCCACTGTGAGAATGGCAATCAGACTCTTTAGATCAAATTGTCAATGAGTCCACTATTTGGAGTCACTCAAACTGAAATGAAAAGCTTATTCTAAGATTGGTGGTGACGAAACCCCTGGACTATTTTTCAATCAACCAGATCCCACCCACAGGATTCATCTACACTGACAAACCTTGCCTGGAAGGGTGGTGCTGCCATCCACAGAAAGGACATTAAAATCACCACCATCTCCACCCCGGCTGCCCTGTCCTTTGAACATCTTGCCCTCAAACTCTCTAGTCCTACTGCCATTATTTACTGCCCTCCCAAACCAAATCCCACACTTTTCTAAGACTTTACAGATTTTCTCACCCAGCTCTGCGCCATATTACCCTCCATCCTCCGTCCAAGGTTTTATTTTTCACATCAATGACACCAACTGCAAACCTGCCACTGAATTCCTGGAACTGTTACACTGCTTCAACTTCACACAGCATATCAACCTCACTCACACCCATGGTCACATCCTCGATCTGGTCTGCTCAACTGGAACTGTAAATATTAATGCGCTCATACGGAGAGTTTGTGCGGGAGGACATTGCTGCTCGGGTCAGTGCGTAAGTTTAAATGTAGTCCTGTTGCAAATCACAGTAATATCACAGGGGAAACTGCTTGAGTGGTAGCCTATTAATTTATTTAATTTAGGTGCTTCACACGGGGGAGAAGCGCACTTGCCAGCAGCTTAAGATGAAACATAAAAACATTGTTCAAACAGGTAAAACATCGGCACAATCTCATGGTGACGCCTCATTTTGAGCATGTTTTACATTGTAAAGTAAATATTACCGTAAGTGGCTGTTTTATATGTTGTATAAAAAACTCCCATTTGCAAAAAAACGCAGCGCAACACACAGTATCTGCTGTGACATGAAATGATACCGCTCAAAAAGGGAATTGCCTGGAAATGCAAGAACATCTATAATCAATAGTTTGATAATCATCTCCTTCATCCACGGGATCGTAATCAAAAGGACATGCCATGGTAGTGGAATAGTTGCCACCTAATATAACTTCTAATGTCTGATTTTTGCAATGATTTTCTGAAAAAATAGACGGAACTATACTGAGCCAAAACTCGCCCGCTGACTGAATGAATGAGGAAATCAAACACCGTGTGTGGCTGAAAGAGGGCGGAGACAGAGAGAAACTCAAGGTTTTCGGAGAAAAACCTGGTCCCGACCAGGTTAGTTTCAGAGAGCATGTTACCATGGTAACTGACCGAGAGGTTAAGTTACCTCTCTTTGTGAAACAGGCTAGAGTTACCCCTCTGTCTCTGGTTTGAGTTACCTCCCTTTGTGAAACGGAAAACTCAGAGTTTCCCTCATTTCAGGGTTAATAGACACAGAGTTTTCACTAAACCTGCTTTGTGAAACGGACCCCAGCTCTTCAATCCAGTCTACATGTGCTTTGTGGATCTGGAGAAGGCATATGACCGGGTCCCCCGGAAGATACTGTGGGAGGTGCTGCGGGAGTATGGGGTGAGGGGGTCACTTTTGTGGGCCATCCAATCTCTGTACACCCAAAGTGAGAGCTGTGTCCGGTTCCTCAGCAGTAAGTCAGAGTCGTTCCCGGTGGGGGTTGGCCTCTGCCAGGGGTATGCTTTGTCACCAATCCTGTTTGTGAGGATATCGAGGCGTAGTCGTCGTGGGGATGGGCTGCAGTTAGGTGGGCTGAGGATCTTGTCTCTGCTTTTTGCAGATGATGTGGTCCTGATGGCATCGTCGGTCAGTGAGCTTCAGCACTTACTGGATCGGTTCGCAGCTAAGTGTGAAACGGCTGGGATGAGGATCAGCACCTCTAAATCTGAGGCCATGACTCTCAGCAGGACACCGATGTATTGCTTACTCCAGGTAGGGAATGAGTCTTTACCCAAAGTGAAGGAGTTCAAGTACCTCGGGATCCTGTCCAGGCAGCTGTTTCTAAGCTCCTCCCCCTGCTGATTTTTGACAGTATTGTTCTTGAATTTAAAATAATCAGTGTGCTGCTCGTGCAACGTTCTTATGTCAGTGCTCTGATTAAGAAATATGTTCCAAATAATCATGATTTATTTGGAGAAACCAAACAGTTCTGTGAAAAACTAGACACTCATAACCACATTTTCAGCCACTTTGACAATTCCACTGTGAGAATGGCAATCAGACTCTTTAGATCAAATTGTCAAAAAGTCCACTATTTGGAGTCACTCAAACTGAAATGAAAAGCTTATTCTAAGATTGGTGGTGACGAAACCCCTGGACTATTTTTCAATCAACCAGATCCCACCCACAGGATTCATCTACACTGACAAACCTTGCCTGGAAGGGTGGTGCTGCCATCCACAGAAAGGACATTAAAATCACCACCATCTCCACCCCGGCTGCCCTGTCCTTTGAACATCTTGCCCTCAAACTCTCTAGTCCTACTGCCATTATTTACTGCCCTCCCAAACCAAATCCCACCCTTTTCTAAGACTTTACAGATTTTCTCACCCAGCTCTGCGCCATATTACCCTCCATCCTCCGTCCAAGGTTTTATTTTTCACATCAATGACACCAACTGCAAACCTGCCACTGAATTCCTGGAACTGTTACACTGCTTCAATTTCACACAGCATATCAACCCCACTCACACCCATGGTCACATCCTCAATCTGGTCTGCTCAACTGGACTCATTAAACCATCTCTCCATCAACCTCCATATCTCTGACCATCGCGCCATCAACATCAACATCCCCACCTCAAAAGACAAACTCAAAATCTCATTCAGAAACATCAAGTGCATCAACTCATCAGCCTCTATCACCAGTGCGATATCCACCTCCCCTTCCCCGCTGTCTGATAATCCCAACAACCTTGAGCACTATTACAACAACACTCTCTCCTCCTTTCCCAATCTACTGGCTCCTACTAAAATCAAAACAGTCACCTTCACACATTCATCTCAATGGAACACCCAATCTCAATGGTACATCAAATGAAATCCTGTAATGACAGCTGGTAAGTCTCTGCAATAAAACTGGTTTAACAGTTCACCTCCACACATACACTGACCATCTCCACTGACACAAAACTGCTCTCAACACAGCCCAGTCCACTTACCACTCACACCTTATAAACTCCAACAACCCCAAGACTCTTTTTTGTAAAATCAACAAACTTCTCAACCCCTCCGACAACATCTCTACAGCTTTAACAGTGCAACTCCTTCCTGTCATATTTCCGAAATAAAAATGACATTTACATCAACCTGACCACCTCCCCTGCTCCCTCAACCTCATCACCGGATCCCTCCCCTTCACACTCTTAGTGCCTGTCACAGTTCTCCCTGCTGTCACCCATAGACCTACCACAACTCACCAAGGGAACAAAAACCTCCACCTGCTCCCTAGATACCATCCCATCAGCTCTCATCAAGACCTGTCTTCCAGCCTTCGACACCATCAACCACTCCATTCTCCCCTCACCATCTGGAAACCTACTCCAACATCATCTGTCCCCCAAGGTTCGGTGCTTGGTCCTCTCCTCTTCATCCTCCACATCACAACCCATCTCTTCAGAACTGCCTTCAACCTCCAATAATCCACTATTTCATTTATTTTTTATTGCTTCACTCGACTTGTTTCTAAATGTCCCTGTATTTTTGCTGTTTTTCGCCTTAAGTGCAATAATTTAATCTTACCACTTATTTCTGTCATATACAGTCATACATGTTTTATCTTGTACATTTTCTCTACATTTATTTTATCTGATTTCATTTGCCCGTGAATTTTATTTTACTTGTATTCTTACATCTACTTCATATATATTTGACTAGAGTTTATTGTTGTTGTTTTTTTTTATACCTCCCTTTCAATTTCATGCAGGAGTCATCCAAAAGGGATCAATAAAAATAAGTTGAAGTTGAAGTCTGAAATGGACCCCAGATGCTTAAGGCCTCCTCTGCCAATATCTGAACTTCTACTCCCAATCTTAGCACTGAGGAACTTTCTTATTTACCTCCACTTGCTCTTCCATTCTGAATTATGTTGCTCCCCTTAAAGTAAAAAACAAAAACAACCTTAGCCTTAAGGTGGGCCTTGGCTTAATGACACCATGTGAACCCTAAAGAGGAGTCGAGAAAATTGGATCATGAGTGGAAGTATGATGAGTTTAAAATTTCCTTTGAACTTTTCAGAAACAATCTTCACACCTATCAGAAAGTCGTTAAGGCTGTGAAGGCAAAATACTTCACTGACCTTATTTTTAACAAGTTACATAATCCCAAGGTATTATTTATCCTTATCCTTATTATCAGGCTGCTCCAATAAGTCTGTTAAGAGTCTCCAGTTGGTCCAAAATGCTGCAGCTTGTGTACTAACTAAAACAAATAGAAGAGAACATATTTCTCCTGTATTAGCTTCTCTGCACTGGCTACCTGTAAAATCTAGAATATAATTTAAAATCCTTCTCCTTACGTACAAAGCTCCTATTGGTCAGACCCCGTCGTATCTTAAAGAGCTCATAGTACCGTATCACCCAACTAGATCTCTGCACTCTGAGAATGCAGGGCTACTCCTCGTTCCTAGAGTCTCCAAAAGTAGAAGTGGAGGCAGAGCCTTCAGCTACCAAGCTCCTCTCCTGTGGAACAAACTCCCAAATGTTATTCGGGAGGCAGACACTGTCCCCTTATTTAAGAGTAAACTTAAAACTTTCCTTTTTGATAAAGCTTACAGCTAGGACTTACGAAAAGATTTTATTCTGCTTAATTATGCTGCTATAGGCCTAGTCTGCCGGGGGATAATACTTTTCCTGATACTCTGAGCTTCTCTCCTCTCTGTCTGTACCATTCATGTCTCATCAATGCATGTTACTAATTCAGCTTCTTCCCCGGAGTTGTTTGTGCTTTGTCGTCTCGCAGATCTCTGCTGATCGTGTTGGTGCCTGCTGCCGTGGTCCTACATGATGCTTCCTGCTGCTATTATCACTGTTACTCATATATACAATCACTAGTTTAATAAACTATAAAATTTGTAGCTGTATCGTAGCTGCTATTGCCACTACTCATCATTGATCATGTTTGCCACCATAATTATTATAATTTTCATATTCTGTCACCTTAGCTGTGCTTGTTTCTACTATTCTGTTGTATTAACTGTCTTAACATATACGTCATATTCACATTACTATAAATATTATTATAGTTACTATTAGGCTTTGCTTGCATCTCTGGAAGTGTGTCTGTCTGTCTCTCTCTGTCCATCTGTGTGTCTTTTCTCTTTTTCTCTCTCCTTTTCTTCCTCCCCAACCGGTCAAGACAGATGGCCGTCCTCCACAGAGCTGGGTCTGTCTGACGTTACTGCCTGTTAAAGGGAAGGTTTTCGTTGCCACCGTACTCTACAGAGGAATTGTTGGGTCTATGTAAATCATAAATAAGTCATTGAGTGTGGTCTTTATCTACTCTGTAAAGTGTCCTGAGATAACTTTTGTTATGATTCGACACTATAAATAAAATTGAAGTGAATTGAATTATTTAGTGCCATTACTAATTTCATCTGTCCTGCCCCTCAGACCAGCTTAGATGTGTCTCCTGCTAAGTGTGAAGAACTTTTCATCATATTTAACATCCCCCCACAATCTCCAGTATGGGGTTGGTGTAGATGACAATGCATTGAATGGGTTCACATCCTACCTTAAAAAAATAGATGTTTCTACATCAGCATAGGCAATTTTACCTCTTCCCCAGTGAGCCTCTCCTGCAGGGTCTCACTGGTTCCCTCCTCCAGTCCATCCTTTTCTCTATGTACATACTTCCCCTCTGTCAAATCATTAAAAAACGTGACATTTCATTCCCCTGGGGTTGCTGATGATAGACAGCTTTTCTCCCCCTGAAACTAAACAACTGGTCCAATCAAATCAATCTCATGAATTGGCTTGAGGACATAAAATGTTGGATGGCACAGACTTCCTATAACTGAATGATAGCAAGTCTGAGATCGTTTTATTGGGCCCTCCTAAATCCATTAAAGTGATAAATGAAAATCACACCAACATTTTTGGCAACCTCACCACCCTTGGTGTAATATTTGATTATGCCTTTAAGTTTGAAAAGCAAGTCAATTTAGCAGTAAATGCTGGTTTCTTCCTGCTTCATACCATATCCAAAATCAAGCTGTTCCTTTCCAGCCTGCTATTGGTCCAGAATTCTTCAACCAGGCTCCACACAGGTACCCAAAAGAGGGATCATATTACCCCTATTCAGGGGTACCTCTCTCCACTGGCTTCCAGTATTGTTCCTAATTGATTTTAAGGTTCTTCTCTATGTCTATAAAGCCCCAAATTGGCTTTTCCTTTCATATATCACATACCTCCTATGGAGCAGCATCTTCCTCTCTATAAGATGGTCTGAGTCCAGGCTTAAAACGTTCTTTTATTCACTCATTTTTAATCATGTGTAGGTCTAACTAATAAGGATACACCATATCTTTATCTATATAAATATATATATATATATATATATATATATATATATATATATATATAATTTATTTTTGTTGGCCTACTGGAAACCAGATTTAAATAAACTGAGTCTGAAAATATTCATTCAAACATCCACTGTGTATACTGTAAGTGAGTAAGTATGAATACAGAAGACATGACCTCAGGGTTGTTAATGTTAGAAACAGTCCTGTCAGAGGCATTGTTGAACAGAAAAACATGAGTTTGTGTTTAGACTGCCATTAGTTCCTGTGCAATGTCAACTAAAAAATATTAGCAAATCATACATACATGCACATAAAAAAGGGTTACTACAGGTCATTTTCACAAACAAGGACTTGAGGTTGGGGTGGACCCATTGGAAAACATCTGCCTCAGACTCTGTTAATTTAGCGGCTTGAGTATTAGTCCAGCCCTGACAGAGATTTCATACAGGAAATGTCAGTGCACTGACTAAGTTGCGAGGGTATGTGAAATAATGACTTCAGCACATCATCAGCCGGTTTTCATCAGCCGTCTGACAAGAGATGACATCATGTCATCGACGTCGGGATCATTGGCAGACCTGCAGCTGAAAGCTAATGCCTCCTGCTGCACACATATGCACCTTTGCTAAATCAATTGTAATGAGATGAACTTTTCCCACTGAGAAACTTTGGTGTTGTTTTTAAGCCCAGAGGTTGGAGAGAGACACAAACACGGTTAATATTTAAGCCTCTAACTATTTTTTAATTACTTAAGTTTGACTCACCTTTGGGACCCCTCTCTCCTGGTGTGCCTGCAAGTCCTTGTGACCCATTTGTACCCGGAGTACCAGGAGGTCCTGAGGACACACGCAAAATAATCCATGGCTTATAATTCTGGTAAAGCTGTTACGATTTTGCACTTTGCATGCACACAAGCACACGTGCGTGCGCACATGCAAGCACGCGCATACACACACACACACACACACACACACACACACACATACACAAACACACACACACACACACACACACAAATAAATAAATTCTACCTGGTTTTGGAGTGATGGCTGTCAGTTTGCCCTCCAGGTTGTGGGTGCTGGTGTTGAGCAGGTTCAGGTTAGTCCATAGCCTGTCCAGCTGACCCTCCTCTGCACACAGGCTGTTGACCTGTTGTCATGGCAACCAAGGAAAACATGACTATGAGGTTAAAGCAACAGTGTAAAAAATGACCACATAAAACAAATTAAAATTAGACTATGTAATGTTTTGATGTAAAATAAAAAAAAAAAATCATAAGCAATAAGTCCGTCCCCCTTAGTTTTAAGGGTTTAAATGTTGTGCACTGACAACATTTGAATCTAGGCTACATCTAATTATATTCCACTTACAACAAAACACGTGCAAAAGAGAAAAATTAATAAAAAATAATGTTGGTATGAAATCAGCAAATAGTCAAGGCAAAAACGTTTCTGCAGATCTGACCCACTCTTGAAACTCTCCATATCTTGTCAAAGTTCCCTCAATCATCAGTGTGATTTTTAGTGTGACAGACCCTCAAGACAAATGTGTAGTATAGTGTGTAAGCCAAGTTCTGGAAATCAGTTAACAGACCAACCCTACACTTTTTGCTTGAGAGACTAGAATACTTACTTCATCATTGTTCATGTCCTCACATCTCACAAGCCTCAACTTCTGCATTTTACATTGTGTGTCATGAGGTCAGATATGAAAATAACGACTACAACTGCATTTATAAGCCTAAACCAGGAAGTGGTTCCTGATCTTTGAAAAGTGGTTTATGATTCACCTAATGTAAAACTTATCTTCAGCATCTTGACCTGTTTCCGATAAATCAAACTGCAAAAGCACCTTGGGTTCTAGAGAACGGGAGTTTGAGGGGACCCTGGAATGGGTGAACCCTGTGTTGAGGCCAATGAATTGGATAAATGTGAACAAAATAAAACTGAACTGAAACTCCAGTATAAACAGTAGCTATGTTCAGTAAAAATGTTACATATAAACAGCAAGAGGACCTGGCTCTTCAGGGCCCATAGCTGGCCCTTCAGGGTCTTGGTTTCTTGACTGTTGTTGTAGAGGAGAGTTTGGATGTTGTCATCACCCTGTGCTCCCCCTAGAGGGATGTGATTGAAAGTCTGCTTCTCCAGCCTGGGGTTGTACAGTGAAGACTCCAATGTGAAAACTGAGACAGAGAGCAAAATATAATTACCTACATGTGACATCTGTAGTAATGACATCAATGTAGTTTGTGAAAAAAGTCCATATTACAAACAGGTATAGAACTAATACTCATTCTCTTCAATATAATTTATTTAAATTTCATTATGTTATATCAAATCTGATAATGTAGGCCTACCTTTATAAAGGAGAAAGACATTAAGTGCGGCCTGCAAAATCAGGTAAACAGCAATCACATTAAAACACCACTTTCTTCTGGGCCTTGCTGGCTTCAGATCTGAAACACATACACATATGTAAATGCCACTGGTGCATTTAAAACAACAGAATGGCAACAATCTCCTGCAGCAAACTTGTATGTTGGGAAAGTATTTCAGGAGACAAAAGTTAGCCTGGTTAATCCAGCTGATACAAATGCTTTTATAAATTTGCACTGCTCCAGGCGTGAAAACATTTGAACAAGTAGTGGAACATGTCAGCTGTCAATCATGATGAAAACATAGAGGGTGTGAAGATGGGTTTCTTTTTGTTGGCAGAATAGTCAAGAAGCTGCTACTCAATCAAAGTCAGTGAGTTATGATTGAGAGGTAAACTGATCCTCTGGAGGTTTTAGAGGTGCATGTGTGGGTCTACAGGTTAGAGGAATATATGCATTGAAGTGGCCATTGATGTTTTATTTTCAGAATGCATGTCATCTTGGAATAGCATAGATCTTTCCATATTTAAAGCAGCTGCCACAGCTAATATGTTTTTTTTTTCAAATTATGTGAATTACATGTTCATTAAACATAATGCGGAGATTGTGTTATCTGCAAAATGTTTATACATGAAAGTAGCCTATTATCTGCAAAACCTACACAACTCATAAATCAATTGTTTTTTCTACAATATCTGCTCTTGCAATGAAATACTAACCTGACTCTTCCAGATGGATTTATTCACATGATTCTCATTTGCTCAGCATATCCATCTGGGAACTCTCTTTGGAGATCTTTTGGGAAGGGGCGAAAATACTGGTTACTGATCGGATAAACCATCTGACTATCACCAACATACGGGCCAAATCAACCAGTCAATCACATTACTGATGTGCGAGTAAAATACAATTGAGCTTGCAAGATCAAGATGGTCTCACGAGGTTAATAAAATACCACTAATCAGGTTCTTTTCATGATTTAAAGTTTGTTTAGAAGTCTAAGTTTAAGAAAGTGATGCAAGGGACAGAACCCTATAAAAGATTTCAATGTCTAAATAAATACAAATCAAACAAAGAAATAGAGTGAAAAGCAATCCACAGTTACATGTATTTACTTTTTTTATAATCCATTTAATGAATACTGTAATAAAATTAAAAGTGTGTTCTTAACTTATAAGTTTTAGCTACTCATAGGCTGCTGTTACACATACTAGCTCTCATTGAGTTGTGATCTCAGTGGGTGGGGACATATGGCCGCAATCCAGACATTTTATCAAAGTGGCTCTGGCTAAGGAGGTACACTAATCGGACCCCAGCGGCTCCAGTCCGCATGAAACTGAACCCCAATTTGCTCCTGAAGGGTGGATCATCCCTATGTTCCCCGGGTTCTATGTTGCTCGGGGAACATAGGGGGAACATAGGACCCTTTTTCCCCAAAAGGGTCCTCGGTCACATAAGCCTCTGCCTTCACTGATTTTATATAGCATTTTGTTAGGGTTAGGGGTTACGTTTAGGGTCAGGGTTGGGGTCTACATAGGCCCATTTGCCATGGAATTCAGCCCTGATTGTAGAAAAAATAACAGACCAGGGAACATAGGACCCGTCGGAAGACTAGAAAAGCTAGAGTCCATTTATCGTTTATTACCATTTTTAGGTCTCTCGCTGTCAGTCTCAATATCTGTTAAATCAACATGCATTGTATGTTTCATATTGTTCCATACATCACCTGCTGTGTAGAAATATGGGGAAATGCATATAGAACCTATACTATACAGTTATCATATAACAGAGAAAGAGTCATAAGAGTGATTACTAAATCTTACTATAAGGATCCAAATGGTATGTTCATAACATTTCAGTTACCAAAATGTAATGGTTTAATTGATTACATGACTGGACAAATTAAATCTAAAGTGCATAATAATGTATTACCATGTCATATACTAAACATGTTTGTATAAAGAGACTGAGTCTGTGTGTGTGTGTGTGTGTGTGTGTGTGTGTGTGTGTGTGTGTGTGTGTGTGTGTGTGTGTGTGTGTGTGTGTGTGTGTGTGTGTGTGTGTGTGTGTGTGTGTGTGTTTGTGTGTGATGTTGACTGTTTTTTTTTAATTGTTATTGACCTCAGACAGATTGGGGCTCTGCTGCAGAAGCTGCATACAGCTCAGCTCAACATATCTGTTCAATTCATACATGACCAAACGGAGCAGGTCTGACCTGTTATAAACACAGCTGGCTAACCTTAGCCTTCCTGAATGTTATTAAATATCATTAACACGTTGATGGTTGGCTAGTAATTGAAATACGTTTTTTTTTTACAATCAAATTCATGTAGTATCCTACCGTTTGGCACCATGATGTCATGGCCGTTCCTTCTTTCCTAGTTTCCTTGAGTAACACTTGTGCTTTTAAGTCAAAATGTCTGCTGTGAAATTATTAATTACAAATGTTATTTTGCAATATATTATAGAAATAACAATGATGATAATCATGACACAGATCACAAACAGAAGTTTCTGAATCAAAGACGGATGCAGCTGTTTACAAAGTGCAGACGGTGCAGACATATTGCAATCATCCTTAGAACACTTTCATCTCATTAAAATGAGTCTGAAGGTATTTCTGATTATTTGGAAGAAGCAGTACAGCGCTAAACCTGCACGTGATGGTGGATCTGTGATAGTTTCGGTTGAAGTGAATGAGGGTAGGTGCGTTCCATTTTATCCCCTGCTCCTCCACCCGCAATATTTTCCTCTGCTCTCCAAGTGGCCTCTATGTGATGTGTGCTGTTACGTAATACCAAGGGCTGAGGGGAAGGGAAGGACGGCATGTTGAACAACTAATGAAATGCAGCTAAAACTTAAAAATATCCTCTAATTTCAATTCTTTCGGGAGCACTGTGGGCTTGTAGTCGAACCAGCTGATCATATTTTCTCGAGATGTTAGAATGACTTTAATTATTAAAGAGGCATCTTGCAATACTTGTCAAACTTCTAATAGTACTGGGCCTAGTGATTCATTCATATATAACATATATTTTTGTCATGGCTGTGGTTGGAAAGAATAATTAATATGTAAAGTATGGCACTGCTATAAAAACATTCTAAGCCAAGATTAGAAGATGTTTCAGTAATATGACTATATGTGTGTTTACTTTATGTTGTTGGGCACTTGTCTACGATCACTAAAACAATGCTTTTTGACATTCTATTTTTCTATCTTTCTCACATGCACCTACACACCTTTTTAAAGACATTTACCTATTTACATGTATTTTTTTGCAGTTGTTTGTATGTGTTAAAACATTTTCTATTTGTATAATATGTGTATAAAAGCCATATGTATCATGTGTTATGATGTTGTATTATTTCACCTATGAGAGTTGCTACTACTGGTTACTGACACAACTTAAATAGTCTTTAGTTACTTTAATGTCTGGAGACATTTGCAGCATAACCATAATGTTTCCCTCAGAAAGCCTTCCGTATGGAACAGGAAAGATGAAACAGTGCTACCACCTACTGGTCATGGCAGCCTCTACTTCAATGTCAGCTGATGGAATTGAAGAGGAAAGGAGATACTGTACAACTGACCAGACAATGATGTATTTAACAACTAACCTGAAAAATACTGCACATTTATTTACAATTATGTATTTTTAAACATGAATAACTGTTTTTTGGGGGTTCTGTGTGAGAACATTTCCTGAATGACATGTAGGTTGACCAGATATTCTGAAAGATTTGGGACAGTCCCAAATAACAAATACTGTCCTGAATCCTGTCCTGTGTGTCCCGAAAATTCTAAAATTGTAAATTTGGATTAGTTATATCCTAATAATTGTGAATCATTTTAGAGTTGCTCCATATGATGGGTAATTTTATGTAGCTAGAGTGATCTGACAGGCGTGTTTTGCAGACTAATATGACAAGGACCGTACTGATAAGATGGTTAAAATTAAAATCATTTGATTTAATGGAATATGATTTACAGACAAAACAGCCATTGTGTTTCTATTTCCTTATGATAGAGAGTTGACTTAATTTTAATGAACAACAGTTCATTTTGAGGTCGACGTTCACGTTTTTTACTGTTCCTGTTCATTGACACTGAATGTGATGTACTGGAGAGTGAGCAGACCCACTGTGGCCATGTGAGAACACCCACCCCCAACACAATTTATTTATGCTACTGTTTACCACATTACCCTGATTGACAAGCTCCTTGTTTTGTGTTTCTAAATAGGCACTGTCTTCTTCTCTTAGTCATAGGCTGAAATTAAAGATGCCCTATTATGCTTTTTTTTTGGGTCATATTTTAATTTTTCGGATCAACTAAAATAGGTTCACATCTTTCGATCCTCTTAATCGTCTTTAAAAATCACATTATATTTCTCAGATTGTCCATTGCTGCAGCACCCATGCAGCACTTCTGTGTGGCAGGCTCTCTCTGAGCTTCTGCCACCCCCCCGAAAACCCAAGTGTGCTCAGATTGATCAGCTGGCCTACTCTGCTTTGATTGGTCAACTGTTTATGCTGCGTACCGGGAAATGTTATTCCCATTACCATATATGGAATCAGTTATCTTAGCAGACAAAAACACTGTCTATGTGGAAGCTAGCCACATTAGCTGCGCAACATGCTAATGATGGCTTTAACAGGTTAACTTTCAAAATAAACACCAAAAAAGCTTAAAAGTTTAGCCTGCGCGTAGCAGCATAACGAATAGGGAATTCCGTAAATTCAAAGACATCTCTAATAGTGACCGACACCCTAGCCTTCAGAGCTGAGCACAGCCAACCCAGACGGCAGGGCTCACGTCTAAATGCAAGTACTTCATTATTTGATGCTTTGGTATTATTTAACATGACTATAAACCATAACTCCATGTATAGGTCAGAAAAGACAGAAAAGCATGATAGGTCCTCTTTAATGGAAGATTGAGTCTACGGACCTCCTATGTGGCAGACATGTCGACCCATCAAAGCAGAAATAGCTTAGGTGTAACTACCACTACTACTAATATTATCCATTGCTCTGGTCCATTTGGTTGGCTCTATACAAGTGCATAACCCAGCACCATACAACTGGTGAACTGTGATACTGTAGCATTTAGCAGCTACAGTATATGAGCTAAAGATGGGTTCAGGAGTTGATATAGCTAAAAAAGTCAATTTTGCACACATGGACACAGAAATGATGTCAAATGAATTCTAATGTTTGCCTGTCTGGTGGACAGGTCAGGCTGTCCTCATTGACTGTTCATACATATAACTGTGAAAAGTAATTCACTGTTATCTGTATTCTACTTAGTTATTACTGTAGAATTTACGTCCCAAAAAACAGAGCTTTCAACAGGGGGACTGGTATTGGTGTCCCAGCAGTGTTCATGTCCCAGAAGTACAAAGCCAAATCATGACCTTTTCTCTAATCTTCACCTAAATTGAACCAGTCACATAACAGTAGTTTTGGAGCTTAAACCTAAATGTCACCTTTCGTTTCCTAAAAACATATTTCGTAAGATAGCATGTGAACCTGTTTCATGGCATTAAATATAACATCGTATTTCCTGAGATATGTTCTTTTCAACTTTTCATAAGATATCATACCAACCTGTTGATGAGAATGTGTTGGATAGGTAGCCTAACTATTTTCTAACATGTTAGCCACAATAACTTTATGAGCCGATGTGTGTTATGCTACAGCTTGCTATGCTGCCTCCAAGTGGCCGTAAAAAAATAACAGTAAATGCTGGAGAGGGACACTTTCCTGATTTAAAGCAGCTCTGTGTCTATGTTGCTGTTGTGAGTGTATTTTTGGATTATGTGTTGATGTCCTTTTAACTTTTTAAATGTGGCTGTGACAGATAGCTGTTGTGTGTATGTAATACGCTGCTGTCTTTTAACAGTGCTGAAATGTGTGTGTACGTATGTTTGCTGCCGTTTGTCTCTTACTTTGTTCGCAATGTCTAGTTGAAAGAGGTGTGTGTCATTTCTCCTTTTAACATAACTTAACTTGTTTTTCTTTTAACCACCACCCCTCCCTTCAAAAGGCTTTTGTCTTTTGCCAGGCCGTCATTATAGATAAGAATTTGCTCTTAAAGACCTGCCTAGTTAAATAAAGGTGAAGACATTTTTAAATAAATAAATAAATACTACAGAGCTGAATTTATACCAGGTCGAGATATATTTAGTTCCACCTGTGTTTAACATTTGCTGACAGAGGTTTGTTGACTGCTGTACTGCTGTAATGTCAGTCTGTCAAAGTATCGTTTCTGAAAAAGCACTAGACACAGCTGTGGAGGTGGGAGGATAATTTAAACTCACCTGGTGATTAATGAATGCCCTCAATTTTAGGCTAACTTTCTTGATGTTGAAAAACAATTTACTTTGACATTAAAGTATGAAAAATGTTCTTTGTGCCCAACAATGTATCCAGCGGTAACACAGGCCTACTGTACTTCATGTGTATTCTTTAGTCTGGGAAGTTTCATTGTCTTAAGCATAATAATTCCTGCCATAACACAAAGTCACACTGTTAATCACCATCAGAATAGTACCAAGAGCAGTGGTAGATAGTCCTCTGACTGGCCAGAGTCCTGAATACATAAAGCAGCAGGTTGGTGTTAAATTACAGTTTAGGTGGAAACAGTGAGAGCTCAGAGATGGAAATACTAAAAATAAACTGTTAATGCTGAATCAGGAAAGTAATTAATTTAAACGATGGTGTGTTTCTATTCATAAGCTCTCATTTGTATGTGGACAACACTAAGCTGTGTCTTTCAGAAGTCATCTCAGAAATGCAACTAACCTAAATTACATCCTGGACCGTCTAAGAGGCTGGCTGTGTATGAGTTCTTGTGACATACCATGTAACCCTATACATTTGAATAGAATAAGACAGAGAGTCTGCGGGGTTCAAAACATTTAGAATTAAACCGATTTTATCATTAGAAATGTGCTTTTGTTTCATCATGGCTACATCAATATAATTCATTATCCTCCTGATGAGCAATAGTTTTTCTACAGATGGTTCAAAGGTCACAACCTATCGGGCACTACATTGTGAAGCAAATGAGAACATGTCTGATTAGATGTGTCCATATAGTAACTAAAAGCCTCACAGGTTATTTAACCAGTATTAACTGGATGTCCTTAGAATTTCTGTGAACCGGGTTCCCATATTTTCTACTACCAAGTCCAAATCTATTTGCTATAAAAGGTTTCATACTTTCTGCCTTAATACTCACCATCAGGTTGGAAACTGTATAGCTCAGTCTCGTTGAGTGACATGTCAAACAGTGGGTTACTCTGAGTGTATGAGACTCGATCCATCCTCTGGTCCACTGATGTCTCCATGCTCTCTAGAGTCCAGAATCAACTTTACTTCCTACTTCAGGAACTCTTATAACACACAGTGCATAATGCTGGGACACAATTCACCCCAGATTGCAACAGAACCTCCCTATTAGAACTCACATGGATTGACGTAGAGGAAGGAACTATATCTGATTCATAGCTGAGGTTGCCAGAATTCAGCAACAAAACACCCATGTTGTACAGCTGCTTATTAGAATGAGGAAGTTGTTGCTCTAACCACAGGAAGCCTTGCCAAACAGTAACAGACATAGTTTAGTATTTTTCATCACTGTTAGATGTTTTTGATATGCTACCAGGAGTGGACTGGGACAAAAAAATGGAAATGGCATATTGGCCCAATATATTAGTCAAACAGGGCCACCGTGTGTCTTTATCATGCCGAGGACAATCTTACCCGGTGACTTGGTTGGACGAATTATGAGACAATTCTAGCGACAATCAATCCAACACCCTTTGTTTACATACCTGATTACAGAGCCTAGGCTGTGTATTAACATAAGATTATTTTTTCAGAGCACATGGAAGGCCTATTGTGATGAGACATTCACTGATTTTGAAGCTTTCTCAAGGTAAGCTGACTTCACCTTGAGGAGAATATCAATGAATGTAGGTTTGGTTATCTAACAAGAATTATTATTTTTTTCTTAAACATCCTATTGAAAACAGGCAGCACTTCCCATCAGACCAACTTTCCAGGTTCTGACCAAGTTATTTTTGATCAAAACATTAAACTCTGGTGCGCTAACCGGAATGGAACCTGTTCCCTGTCAATCAAAAAGCGCCATGAAAGGCAAAGTTTCAGAAAATTGTTACATTTTGCTTATTTGTGGGTCATTGGTTTTAATTAACTTACACTTCCACTCAAGACATTTTGAACCACATGAACATCATGTCTGCCACACATTTCAGTGAGCGTTTTCAGAGGTAAGAGCTCTTTAGTATGTTAGTTGAAAGACATTTTATAAGCAAGTTGCTGTAGCAGTTGAACATGGTTTTGCATTACTACAACAAAAATTCCAACAACAGTCATAAATTAAGCTATATACTAAGGCTACAGTGGTTCGAAGTCACTCTAAATTGATTCAAAAACATTGAAAAGACTGAAAAAGTGGTCGGCTCATGTCACAATTTCATGTCTTTACTGTTGGGCTGACCTTTTAAGATAACAGCTAATCTACTTTTACTCATTCTCCCGACCTCAGCCCAAACTTCCTAACCCTTACTCTGCCAGATGGATTGATTCGCATTTGCTCAGCATATCCATCTGGGAACTCTCGTTTGGAGATCTTTTGGAAAGAGATGAAAATACTGGTTACTGATTGGATAAACCATCTGTCTATCACCAACCTACGGGCCAAATCAACCAATCAGATCAACAAAGCGTATGACGTGCTAACAGAGTGTCGAGGTAAAACACAGAATGTAAACAACATGTGGGTAAAGGATATTTTCCATTTGTGTAACATGAATTTTCGGATAAAAGGCACAGCGGATGTGCCCCAGTTTAACTTGGTTACATGACCTGCCTATTGCGCCAAGCCGTTGTTGTTTAATGATCCAACACTGACACCTGTTGGTGATTTGCAGTATGACACGTTATTAATTTCTATTGTAATACATGTTATTCTATTATAAATGCCAATTGTAGTTGTCCTCAATCGAACCTCGTCTCTCTTGCTCATCCTTGATTAATCTCATTCTCTCTCTCTTTCTCTCTTTTTTTGCTTACCCCTTTACTGTATGTCATCAAATTTCACCTATGTCAACTCTGTCTCATATCATTGTATTGATGATACTGTTTTTGTATATTCTACATTGTGTATGCACACACACACACACACACACACACACACACACACACACACACACACACATATCAGCAATGCTCATAGAACCAATCCTAACAGAATCCAACCTACCTTAACATGACACAGACACTTAACTTGGTAACATGGAATGTGTGCGGTATTTGTGCCCGACCCAAGAGGACAGGAATTTTAAACCAGCTCGTCACATTACAGGCAGATATATGTTTATTACAAGAAAGCCATGTAGCTAACTCTGAATCACCTATTCTTAAATCCCAACAATTCAACCAAGCTTTCTCAGCCACTTACAACAGTAGACAAAGAGATGTCTATATCTTAGTAAATAAAAGAATACACATACACATAATATAAGAATTCACATACAGAAGTACGCCGATGACATAGCCATCGTGGGATGTATCAGGGGTGAGAGAGAGGAGGAGTATTGGAGTCTGGTGGGGGACTCTGCTCTCTGGTGCCACACTTACCACCTACAGCTTAACAACTCCAAGACCAAGGAGCTGGTCATTGATTTTGGGAGGTCCAGGCCAAGACTGCAACCAGTCCTGCCAGAGGGAGCCGAGGTGGAGGCTGTGGATTCATACAAATACAACTTGGCTGGACAATAAACTGTACTGGACAACACACACCAGCCACTTGTACAGAAAGACACAAAGCAGGTTGTACTTCATGAGGAGACTGCTTTCCTTCAACATCTGCAGTAAACTGCTGTCAGGTCACCAGTGTCCTCTTCTACACTGTGGTGTGCTGGGGAGGCAGCACATCCAAGAAGGACACCTCCAGACTGGATAAACTGATCAAACGGGCCGGCTCTGTGGTCGGCATGAAACTGGACTCGCTGGTGATGGTGGTAGAGAGGAGGACACTGGACAAACATAGACAATGCCAGCCACCCCCTGCACACCGTCATCAGCAACCAGAGGAGCCTGTTCAGTGGAAGGCTGCTCCTATCCAAGTGTAGGACCAACTCCTCTACAACTCCTCACTCGGGTGGAGGAAAAAATAAAGAGGACAGAAGGGAAGGAGTGGTTGCCACTCACTGTGAAATTAATAATCTACGCTTACATACCTGGACACTTCTTCTTTTTTGTGCAATGACTTTATCCACCACTTCAGTGCAATAATTCAATCTTACTGCTCATTTCTGTCATATACAGTAATACATGTTTTATTTGATCTTATACATTTCCTCTACATTAAACTTATGTGATTACATTTTTTCTGTGGATTTTATTTGACCTGTATTCTTACATCTACCTCATATATATTTGACTAAGAGTATATTGGTTATCCTATACTGTATTTTTTTAGACCTCCCTTGTGTTTTGGTAAGCTGCTGGAAACTCAATTTTCATGCGGGAGTCATCCTAAAGGGACCAATAAAGAGAAGTCTAAGTCAAAGTCTTCATGATTCGAACTATTCATACTTTGTTTGAGCCAAACAGTGGCCAATGGATCTGAAAACTTCAGCCATTATGGAGGGAAGCATGTCTTCGAAAAGGGGATCCTATTCAAAAAAGTCTATCTACCATGCTCCGTCTACTTTGGGTGAACAAGTCGGCATCTTAGAGCAGCGAGTTGGCGAAAATTGGGACAACATATCGGAGCTGGTCACCAGGGTTAAACAGGTAGAGAAAGATAACTCTTACCGGTTGGATAAGGTTGACAACCTGGAAAACCAAAGCCAACGCTCTAACCTTCGCTTCCTTGGGATTCAGGTGAAAGCATGTCGCCGCTAATTCCACAGCTGCTGGGGCGACCCTAAACCTAAACTCTATTATAATTCATTTGAAAGTCTTGTTCTAAGTCTTTCACATTCAACCTGGAAAAAACAATGCAGTCAATTATATTTGTTATAGTGTACCATGCTCCTGGTCCATACTCTGAATTTCTATGTGAATTCTCAGCGTTTCTGTCTAATTTAGTCCTTAAATCTGATTTAAAAAGATCATTGTCTGATCTCTCATCTCATCTAATCTTCATCCGCTTATCCTGGGTCGGGTCGCATGGGCAGCAGCTTTAGCAGAGGACCCCAAACTTCCCTTTCCCGGGCCACATTAACCAGCTCTGACTGGGGGATCCCGAGGCGTTCCCAGGCCAGTGCAGAGATATAATCTCTCCACCTAGTCCTGGGTCTTCCCCGAGGCCTCCTCCCAGCTGGACGTGCCTGGAACATCTCCCTAGGGAGGCGCCCAGGGGGCATCCTTACTAGATGCCCGAACCACCTCAACTGGCTCCTTTCAACGCTAAGGAGCAGCGGCTCTACCTCGAGTTCCTCACGGATGGCTGAACTCCTCACCCTATCTCTAAGAGAGACTCCAGCCACCCTCCTGAGAAAACCCATTTTGGCCGCTTGTACCCGCGACCTCGTTCTTTCGGTCATGACCCAGCTTTCATGACCATAGGTGAGGGTAGGAACGAAGATTGACCGGTAGATCGAGAGCTTTGCCTTCCGGCTTAGCTCTCGCTTTGGGTGTACATAGATTGGATGGCCCACAGAAGTGACCCCCTCACTCCATACTCCTGCAGCACCTCCCACAGTATCTCCCGAGGAACCCGGTCATATGCCTTCTCCAGATCCACAAAACACATGTAGACTGGATGAGCATACTCCCAGGCCCCCTCCAGGATCCTTGCAAGAATGAATAGCTGGTCCGTTGTTCCACGTCCAGGACGGAATCCGCATTGTTCCTCATTAATCTGAGGTTCGACTATAGGACGAACCCTCCTTTCCACTACCTTGGAGTAGACTTTACCAGGGAGGCTGAGTAGTGTGATACCCCTGTAATTGGCACACACCCTCTGGTCCCCCTTTTTAAAAAGAGGAACCACCACCCCGGTCTGCCACTCCCTTGGCACTGTCCCAGACTTCCATGCAATGTTGAAGAGGCGTGTCAACCAAGACAGCCCCTCCGAACCAAAAGCTTTCAGCATTTCTGGACGAATCTCATCAACCCCTGGGGCTTTGCCACTGTGGAGTTGTTTTACTACCTGAGTGACTTCCGCCAGGGATATTGACAATGATTCCCCATCAGCCTCCAGCTCTGCCTCTACAAAAGAGGGCGTGTTAGTCGGATTAAGGAGTTCCTCAAAGTGCTCCTTCCACCGCCCGATTAGCTCATCGGCTGAGGTCACCAGCGTCCCATCTTTACTGTAAACAGCTTGGACGGTTCCCCGTTTCCCCCTCCTGAGATGTCGAATGGTTTTTCAGAAGCACCTTGGTGCCGCCCGAAAGTCCTTCTCCATGGCTTCTCCGAACTCCTCCCACATCCGCTGCTTTGCCTCTGACACAGCAGAGGCTGCAGCCCTTCTGGCCTGTCGGTACCTTGCAACTGCCTCCGGAGTCTTCTGGGATAGCATATCCCAGAAGGCCTCCTTCTTCAGTCGGACAGCTTCCCTGACCACCGGTGACCTTGAGGCCACAGCTCATCGCTGCAGCTTCAGCAATGGAAGCTTTGAACATTGCCCACTCCGGTTCAATGCCCCCAACCTCCACAGGGATGCCAGAAAAGCTCCGCAGGAGGTGTGAGTTGAAGATCTCTCGGACAGGGGCCTCCTCCAGACGTTCCCAGTTCACCCGCACTACTCGTTTGGGTTTACCTGGTCTGTCCAGAATCTTCCCCCATCCTCTGATCCAACTCATCACCAGATGGTGATCAGTTGACAGCTCTGCCCCTCTCTTCACCCGAGTGTCCAAAACATACAGCCTCAGATCAGATGATACGATCACAAAATCGATCATCGACCTTTGGCCTAGGGTGCTCTGGTACCACGTACACTTATGAGCATCCTTATGTTCGAACATGGTGTTAGTAATAGATAATCCGTGACTAGCACAGAAGTCTAATAACTGACGACCACTCGGATTTAGATCAGGGAGGCAATTCCTCCCAATCACGCCTCTCCAGGTGTCTCCATCATTGCCCACGTGGGCGTTGAAGTCTCCCAGCAGAACTATGGAGTCCCCTACCGGAGCCCCATGCAGGATTCCATTCAGGGTCTCCAAGAAGGCCGCATACTCTGAACTGCTGTTTGGTGCGTATGCACAAACAATAGTCAGAGTTTTCCCCCCTACCACCCGCAGGCGTAAGGAGGCGACCCTCTCGTCCACCGGGGTGAACTCCAACACTGCAGCGCTCAGCCGGGGGTTTGTGAGTATCCCCACACCCGCCCGGCGCCTCACACCCTGGGCAACTCCAGAGAAGAATAGTGTCCAACCCCTATCCAGGAGTACGGTTCCAGAACCGAGACTGTGTGTGGAGGTAAGCCCCACCAGATCTAACTGGTAGCGCTCCACCTCCCGCACAAGCTCCGGCTCCTTCCCCGACAGAGAGGTGACATTCCACGTCCCAAGAGCCAGCCTCTGCTGCCCGTGTCTGGTCCGTCGAGGCCCCTCACCTTCACTGCCACCCGTGCAGCAGCGCACCCGACCCAAGTGGTTCCTCCTGCGAGTGGTGGGCCCACAGGATGGAGAGGAGGGAGGTGCCACGTCACTTTTTCGGGCTGTGCCCGGCCGGGCTCCGTGGCAAACCCGGCCACCAGGCGCTCGCCGGCGAGCCCTCCTTCTGGGCCTGGCTCCAGATGGGGGCCCCGGGCTTCCTCCGGGCAGGGTCTCTCTTCCTCTTCGTTGTTTGTCCATTGAGTCTTTGTGAACCATTCTTAGTCCGGCCCCTCGCCTGAGACCACTTTGCCATGGGAGACCCTACCAGGAGCACTAGGCTCCAGACAACACAGCCCTCAGGTTCACAGGGACACACAAACCTCTCCACCACGATAAGGTGATGGTTCCCGGAGAGTCATTAAAAATCCTTAAAAATCATTGTAGGAGATTTTAATATTCACATGGATGTTAATAATAATAACCTTAGTACTGCGTTTATCTCTCTATTAGATTTGATTGTTTTTAGTTAGAGTGTACATAAACCCTCTCACTGTTTTAATCACACACTTGTTTTGGCTTATGGTGTGGAAATTAACTTTCCACAGAATCCTATTTTATCAGACCATTATTTTATAACTTTTGTATTGTTATTACAGGACTACTCACCTCTGGGCAAAAGTTTCTGCAGTACACTAGATGTTTATCTGATAGTCCTGTACTAACGTCAGTTTCTCTGAAATTCAGTCCCTAGGTGACTGGGCTGGGAACCGGAGGGTTGCTGGTTCGAGTCCCTGTGTGGACCATGAATGGAGTGAGGACTGGTGGCTGGAGAGGTGCCAGTTCATCTCCTGGCACCTCTGAGCAAGGCACCGAACCCCCAACTGCTCGGGGCGCCGGTCACTGGCAGCCCCCTTGCTCTAACATCTCTCCATTGGTTGCATGTATATAGGTCCTGTCTGTGCATGTGTGTGTATTTCGGGCCTGTGTGTGTGTAAAATGAAAAATAATAGAGTGAAAATTGAATTTCCCCATTCGCGGGACTAATAAAGGAATTCTTCTTCTTCTTCTTCTTCTTCTTCTTCTTGACAGTGTTGCAGGCTCACTACCATCAACACTCGACTCTGTTGCTCCTTTAACAGAGAAGATAATGAAACACAGGACGTTAGCGCCATGGTGTAACTCACAAACCTGTGAAGTATTGTGAAAATTGGAAAGTAAATGGCGTTCCACCAAACTGGAAGAATTTCACTTAGTTTGGCAAGAAAGTCTTAAAACAAATAGGAAGGCCCTCCCTATTGCCAGAGCAGCCTATTACTCATCTTTAATAGAGGAGAGAAAGAACAATCCTAGATTTTTTTTCAGCACTGTAGCCAGGCTGAGAGAGAGCCACAGATCTATTGAGCCATGTATTACTATAACCCTCCTGGCCTTCTTTAATGATGCGTTGGTGATACGCAACTGTACATTGCCGTGTCTCCTGATGACACAGGGCCAATTGATGCCCTTTTTAACTGCATTGTAGACATCAAGTTATGGACGGTGTGGAAGAAAGTAAGGCTTTATCATTGAAAAAGTGTGTGCGCAACAAGAACAGTGGATAACAGGAAATAGCGGCCGATAAGATCACATCATGCCAAGTAAATAACATATGGGCATGTTTGATGACGTTCTGGACACACAAAGACACTGGGAGAGCCTGGGAAGCTTTGGCCAGTAATACCGTGTGGGGTGTGTAAACTTTGTCAACGCACGAACATCAGTAGAAAGTGAGAGATTGGAAGGAGACATTTTGGAATTTGTGTGACGAAGGTGTAGTGAGAGCTTCTGTCAATTTGTGTTAATAAAACTCCCCCTTGATGGCTGAGAGGGTCTCTGCTGACTCATTTGTAGATCTTTCTATTTTTATAATACATTGTTCTGCAATATAATGGTGACACCTGATATGACGGTTGGACCTGCTCGCTTGGGAGTAGACTTTACCAGGAACTTGGAGTTCCATCATCAGAGCTGTGCAGAAAGCGCCAAAAAAAAGTAGGATTTTTTTTTCATATCTGGCACAGTTGTATGCCTCTTTTGGAATTCAGCCCAACTCAATGCAGCATTTTTGATGTCCATCCCCAATTGAACAGAGTCAGCTGAGACGACTCTGGCTGTCTTGTGTTTCCTGCATGCAGGAAAGCTGCTGTAAATTATCGAAATTCTCTTTCAACAATTTGAAATACTGGATTATGTCAGCAGCTGTGAGAAAAAATTGGCCAGGCAGGGAAGCAGGGAAATCTTCTGCTGCAACAGGAAATGTCTAAGCGTGTTTGAGAGTGTGTGTCTGACTGGTCAGAGTGGATGTGTGTTCAGTAAAAACCGAACTGGAATTGTGGAATTGAAATCAGAGATTATTTCCAAAGAGTTTGGGAATTAAAATATATGGAGGGGCGTGCCTTTTAGAGTCTGTCTATGTAGGTCTAACGCACATGGTGACCCGCTACCGCAACAAGCTGATCACCGTAGGGCTACAGAGTCAACTAAGTCTTTTGTATATATGTGAAAGGAAATTCACTAGAAATTGAGCAGGATCTGTTTGACCACGGGATAGAGAAGGGAAAACCAACACAGTCTCACACCCAACGCGTCAAAACTGACTATTGGTCAGGGGCCTTTGGCGTTAGTTACTGACTAAAAAGGTCTCCTTAAACGTACAAACCCGACGCAGGGGGCTTTCAACTCATTACAATGTAAATCCATCCGCGGTGATATTTGAAGCTCAGGGCGCTCCTTAAAAGTCCATATTTGAAGCTCAGGACGCTCCTTAAACGTATAAACCCGACGCAGGGGGCTTTCAACTCATTCCAATGTAAGCAGCCTGTCCTCCACCCAAAAACGACCACATAGGTTGTTTGATCAAGAAGCTTATTACGACCCATAGGCACGTTTCGAGTTTAGCAGTCGTGTACATAACTACAATAAACGGTGTGTTGGGTATGTCGTCATCGTCTACCCTTTAACCTTTGGCACCAATCAAAATGGGATGCGCCAGAAGGAGGCGTGGCATTCACGTTTCACTGAACGTCGTAGCATTGGTAAGTCCGTCACGTTTGTGTACTCAATTTATGTGGTTATGTTGTGTTTTGTGCGGGAGCTATCACGGTGATTGTCTGCAAATCATGTGTAACTAAGTTAGTTCAGTTTGACGTTTAAGTTACAACTCAGTTGGGAATGACACGGAGGTCGTATGTTAACTATCAATAAGGCGCTAAGGTTAGCGCACATGCTAACACGTTTTTTATTTATGCTATCTTGACAAAAAAATGCTACCTTATGTGATTTTGTGTTATCCGTCAGTATTAGGACATCTGTTAACTATTTATTTTGGTAATAAACAGGGGAAAATGCACTGTAAGAACTTAGAGAGCGCATTTTGATACTTAATCATTTCTCAAATACAGAGCCCTGATAGTTTTAATTAGTGTTAGTGTACTCATAACTTTTGTTGTTATGTTTTTTTTCTCTTTTTATTCTTTTGATAATTTACTCTACATTTTGCTAAATTTTTATTTTTAGTGGCAATAAGTAACATTTATGGAAGTGCAACTAAACTTCATTTTTTTTTTTTTTCCAGGTCTTTGTACATCAAAAAAACTCTCTTCTGAGCTTTTGCTTTGTCATTTTGTCTCTTTGTCTTTGTCTTTACTTTGACTGTAGCCTTTGTTTGGTCTTCTGTTTGTTAGAGCGTACTCACACTGTTATCCCGGACCGCGACCCGGACTTTAGGGTACTTGTCCCCCCTCCCTCTCCCACCCACGCCCCAGCCCCGTTTGTACT
This sequence comes from Echiichthys vipera, assembly GCF_963691815.1. NCBI lineage: Eukaryota > Metazoa > Chordata > Actinopteri > Perciformes > Trachinidae > Echiichthys > Echiichthys vipera. The sequence continues at coordinate 376,098 of NC_139835.1, forward strand.
CACACTGCCAGGGCCGGCCAATGCTTCTTGCTGTCCATACGCCATCACGCCGTAACACGTCACATGCGTTGATCGCGTGTGTGTGGCTTTGTTTACAAATCTTTCCACAGACCTCGGAGTTTTCGACTGTTTTTGAATATTTTCATCCGACCAAATCTGCAGTAAACACTCCACCTCCGCATCACACCAACATGAACCTTTCACCGCCATTGTTGTTGTTGTTAAATGTCCGCGCATGGTCCCTCCTTCTATTTACATGTCCGAACAGGCGGACATAACGTTACCACCTTAGGGCTCGTGCTCGTGCTCGTACACGTGCGCACCCTCGTGCTCGTACATGTGCAAACGGCTCCGCTAAAGCCCACCTCTTTCAAGCGGGCCGTGGACGGTCCGCTGGCCGCAGTTGTGCGCGGAGCGGGTGCACTCACACTGCTTAAAGGTACTAGGCTTTAGCTGAAAAACCGGTTTTGGCCCCGGCCAGAAGGACAGTGTGAGTAGGCTCTTAGTTTCTTCTCTCTCTCTCTCTCTCTCTCTCTCTCTGGCATCTGGGCCATCCCAAGTTTTGAATGAATGGTTGGAGGCAGGAAAAGCCCTGATAGCCGAGTTGGAAGCAAAAAGGGTTAAGTTTCCCTCTAATGCAATTATTAATTTATTGACTTATCAATCACTGAAATGTACACTTCTACACATAATTGAAAAGGATGTGTGTGCCTGAGTATAGGCAAATTTATCACCTAATTCGTTTTACTTTTAGCCTCCGAAAAGAAAACAGAAAGGGACTAAAGTTTCCAGAGTTACCTTGAGGAAGAGGGACAAGAATGGGAACATTATAGCTCAACACTTTAGGAAGAATCGATCTGGTCAGTAAAATATAATACAGTTCTACTGTTAATCACAAGTTGGTCAGCAGTAATGTTTCCTACATTATGTTTTGTGTTTATAGTTAAACCTTGTGGCCCTAGGAAGGAGTTGCTGACAGATGACATTCCTCAAGATGTCCTTAGTCTTGGTACGCATATTGACATCTGATAGCTTAAATAGCTTAAAGACGACCTTTATGTTTCCATTTAAAAATGTGAAATTTAGGCAACAGCACTCCAGATATTTCAGAGGAAGAAATGTAAAGCCTTTGAGGCTGTGATTCAGTTGTGGACATAAGGCCGCAGGCCGTGTGCCTTTTACATATTCACAGCTGTGATGATGTTCAGAACAACCTCACTCCCTCTCGTGTGATATTGCTTTTATACATCCTTTCTACAAAGCACCAGACTGGAACTGGACTGTGGCTAAGCAACACATAACCATTTGACTGTGCAATAGCTTGATACTTTGTGTAAGCTGAAAACTAACTGTTGTATAAAGTTTACATAACAGGTGAGGAAAGTTGTGCTCAGTTTTGGGCAGAGTGCTGTACTTGTTACTCGTGGAAGTTCAGTAAATGGCTGCATTTATATAGTGCCTAGTGCTGGACAGTATGACCAATTATTTGTTTAAATATTTTAAAGATTCTGTAAGTTTTACAGTATATCACAGTTGGATGGTTTTATTTTGCATGAGAGTGGCATAGTCTAATGTGAGTACATAGAATATAAAAACATAGCGTTTTGAAATGTAACATTATTCGTGTCACAAATTGTTGTGCCCTGGTGTTCTGGTTCATCCAGTATACCGGTGGCTCATTCAAACATTACTGTTATAACAAACGAGGTATTTTCATACATCTAACATGTCTGGAGATAATCTTTAAAAATATTGTATTTTGTATGTAATAACGTAGACATGAAGAATTAAGCCTCACAAATAAATGTGTAATCTACAGCTTTGTCTAGTGAATGTTTATGATATCTTATTTATGAGTTATTTCAAAGCGAACAAATAGTTGGAATGCACAGATGCATCGTTTTCTATTGTTGCTATGGTGGTTGCCACGCACGCTGCGGAAGCCGGAAGTGGCTATAGAGACGGAGCCAGTCCGCTGCATGCAAACCCTAATTTACTTAAAACTAATAAATATTGTTCAAACACCTAGCATCTGAACTGTTTCTTAACATAAAGACCATATATATGAAGAGAAAACGGGAGTTAGGCTATATTCAATATTTAAAGTATACGACACATTATTTACTACCCTTTTTGCAAACCAGAAAACTGCATACCTATTTCAAGAATACATCTTTACTTTTTGTTGACATAGATCATCTTTATGTAATCTAATTACTAATCCAGCTGTTCTAGATATTTGATATATGTAATAAATATATATATATATATTGCGAACCCATTTATTTGCAAACCGGAAGAACTACAGAAAACTACAACTATGGCAGATAGTAGTACTTAGCGTTATTGCGCGGCTCATTGGAGTTGTAGTTCTTTAATTAAGGTTGTATTTTTCATAGAATTGGAAGTTGTAAATTATAAATGAGAATACATTGAGGAGTTTAAGGGCATAGTTAACACATTGATGTAAAAATTATTTCATAGGTGAAAATTAATTTGACCCATAATTGACAAAACCCAAAATTGTTGATTGTACTCATGTTATAGCTGGGGTCAAGAGCTCTCTATAACGGTTGGTCCCATTTCTGTATTTCTTTTTATTGCAGGATTATAAGCCCTCAAACAGGCCCTGAGGTCAAGGGTCAAAGTTCATTATTTCAAAACAGGAGCCATGTATAATATTAATACTAACATATTATTACTCCCCAGGTCGAGTATTTCCAATGATGTATTTGGTTTAGCTCTACAGCAAAGTTTTAATTTTTTCATGTCATGGACTCAGGTCATCCAAACCCTACATCCAGACAGCACTTTGAAGGCTCTACACATAAAAGTTTCTTTCTTTCTTTCTTTCTTTCATTCTATGTTTGTTTCTTTGTTGACTGACATGAGTTACCTTCATATATCACAATATTCACTGTGTGTATATTATGTTATTATTAGCCAATGCAAGCATTAAGAATGATGTTTTATGTATGACGCACAAATGCCGCATGCGCGCGCGCACGCGCACACACTCACTCACTCACTCACTCACTCACTCACACACACACACACACACACACACAGTGCTTTATTTGATGATGTAGATCAAATATCCTCAGCAACATATTATTACATATATAGATTATATGATTTTCAAACCTGTGACAAGCTTCAGCTGCTTGATAACGAGCACATCATTAGATAGATAGATAGATAGATAACTTTATTTATCCCCGAGGGGAAATTAGGTTAGAATCAGGTGTGTTGGAGCAGAGAGAAACTTAAACATGCAGGACAGTGGCTCTCCAGGACTGAAATTTGGGACCTCTGATATCGACCTTTTTAACGGGATTCTATTGCTGGGCTACAGGAACGGTCATCGGAAAATGTCAAAGTTGTAAATATAAACATTCTAAATGTGTCCAAGCTTATTGCAATTATTAATTGTTGTAGGGAATGTGAATTACATCAGTTGATGGGAAGTTAACAAGGACCAAGGCTGTTGCTTAGCACGGGAATTACATTCAAATGTCTATAGCCTGTTATCTATTATTTAGTATTTACCTTTTATTTATTTTTTGGTCTTTTTCCTTTTAATATGACAATATGATAATAAAAACCCATTCTGATTCGTATGTGGTTCAATATTAATTGAGGAAGACACATACGAAATACGATTTTATTTTAAATATAATCAGCCATATATTCTTAAAAATATAATATTAAATTATATTAATGAGCCACTTCATATTTTACAATCACTGGCTATAAAATGTCTCATCAACAGAGCTAGGGACGCTGACCGGCGGCAATTTGAGTTGGAATGCAGCCCATCCACGGAGGACAGCTCAAAATAGTATTCCAACACACCACTACATTTCTCAGATCCGAAAGAAATAATTATAATCGATGGGCATTGCATTAACCCATCGTATTGTGAAGTTATCAAGGACTCTTTATCAAGAGATTTGTTGAAAAAATACTTCCGGGAGGCGGGTCCTCGGTTCTCCAATGGGACTGCAGGATGATTTACAAACCCATGTCAAGTCATAAATGTATTCAAAAACAAAAGCCCAATTATTTACTTAGTAAAGGACAACAATTATGAGTCTAAGCTAAGTGATTCTACGATAAAAACGTTATCCCTCTCTGGCATCTTCTTACCTTCAGATGAGCATTTCAGATGAATCGATAAGGTGTTATTACACCGGCCAAGAATGAGCATTTCAGATGAATCGATAAGGTGCCTGTAGATCATGGTGATTGTGAATACATTTAAATGTTTTATTTTTAGCTGTGTGAACAGGATGTACTATTCCTCTTGTCTGGGTATTGTCTTCAGCGTACAAATCCATAATACATAGAAAGAAACCCAAGGAATGGAAAATTATTTCTGCTTTAAGAAATGGTGAGGGAATAAGCCAAAAAATAATTGTTTTACATCCACCTTTTTTCAGTAAATCATTCTATTTCTCATGTTTTTAAGATGGTGACTGAAAACTAAATTTGCCAACAGTAAAAATAACACAAAATGTTTGTTTTTTTTGGGAAACTGTAACTACTACAATTCGCTCTTGAAAGGTTCTGAACGATCATAGAAATCAAGTGTGTATGAAGGAACACAGCCAGTAACTGGTATATGTGATTTAAAAACATTTATTTTTGCAAAACATTTTCTTTCGGCTCCCAGGAGTTTTTCCATTTGTCCCCACTGTAAGACAGAAACACAGCAAGAAGTATTACTGTCAAATTGTTCATCATTTTTGAGAATATAACTGACACTGTACTATTTACAATGAGATATGGATTATACAGGTATGCATGCATTCTTTTTTGAAAATGAGCTTGATTGATTAAATGATTATATTTAGACAGTGTATAACAAAACTCCCCAATGTCTGTGTGAAAGGTATGGAGAAGGAATGGGGGCAACAGAACTGTTACACCTATGAGCTGGCATTGGAGGTAGTCACAGAGACGCAACAGCACAGAGTCGACGTCTGTGTAAATGGGAAATTTGTATTGGGAAAAAAAAAATGTAAATTTAGGTTTAATTTGACTAAAGAATGTATTGCCAGTATGAATCTTTTTTTCTTCATGTTTTTGGCCAAGTTAAATCTTGCACTTTTGTGCCGTTTTATGAGGAATGTTTTTTTTCTTAGATTGCATTAGACACCAGGCCAAAACTGAGAAAATTGTGGCGTTCACTTTTATAAGGTGATACAATTTTGAATCATTTCACATTATAGTGATATTGCACAGGGGGTGTCTTGATTATGTTATATACTGTGAATTTATTTTAAGTCCAATGCACAATACTGCCCAAAACATTTGACTGCTATGTGACTTGCTTGACCCTCAGACTTTGCTGTCCCTTATTAAACTGCAGTTAAAGTTGAAGACATTTTTCTATTTTTATTAGTGAATTTTCCTCATCTACAGTAAAATAAACTTAAAAAAACATACACACCATCCAGAGCAAGGCAGCCACTGTACCAACACCTCGGCACGGTCCTTAAAAAAGAAAGAAAGATATAAGGAACAATAAGTGTGTGACACTTGATTAGAGCACTAAACAGTTTGCTGTACAAGAACATGTCAGTACCAAATGAAAGAGACATAATACCACTATGGAATCAATCAAGATTCATTATTCCACATCAAATTGTGGAAGGACACAGTTAAAGACTGATGGGTTACCAGGTCTGCATTTTCATCCTTAGCCATGTTGTTCACATGTTAACAAAGAAAAAAAGACTTTGCTTTGCTATATGCAGAAATATGTTGCAAAGGCAGTATTTCAAAGGAGTCTTGAAAATATAGCATGCACTGTGTACATTACCACTAAGAAGACTTTCATAAATCCTCTTAATTGTAATAAGGGCATTCCTGTCCATTTCCCATGGACAGACACACTCGGCTGTAAACCCATCTGGAGCTCTGCTGGCAAGGAGGATAGGATGTCGCTTGTGGAGCTGAAACAAAATTGGCACAAAATCACAAGACAGAAAATTGGACACATAAATGGAAGGTCATAATAGATTAAAAAAATATATTTTATGCTTTGATACCTATACATATAAGCTATACATTGAGACTCAGAGTGAGGTCACTATAAACTGTTTTAGTAGCAATGTAATAAACAAAAAACCTTGGTAAAAAAGACAGCTATTCAAATTCTGGCGTCGCCTGGCCTGGGCATCCGGGGCATAGACATATAAAGAGTAGATGCCGCATCGAACGTTGGGCCGCGAGAAATGCGGCCGCCATCTTGGATCGGTCATCCTACCAGATAAGTTCTATGATTGACTCGTTGAGCCTATGAGTTGAGCAGCAGAAGGAACAAGATGCCAGAGCACTGTGCAGCGTATTCCTGCTCTAATCTAATATTACAATATTACAATTCATAATCAGTACGGTACAGTACAATTTTAAACAATTATACATAAATCCATGCATTTTTGAATGTTATAGTGAGTCCCTCAGGCTGTGGCAGGTAGATAAATATTTAGCTGCCAGAGGAGCTGCTGTCCCTTATTTTATTATTATTATCTTGTCACAGTAGAGGCGTGGAGATTAGCCTCTGTGGGAATGTTAGTTAATTTACCCCCCGGCCAGATGTGTGTGTGCAAGCCTGTGTGTGTGTGTGTGTGTGTGTGTGTGTGTGCCTGTGTAGATATGAAAGGAGAAGCAGGGAGGAGAGGGGTTGTCGTACATGTGGTCTAGTGTAAATGGATTGCACATTTCCAGCAGTAGGTCAGCGGATGATGTGCTGTGGTTTCATGAGAGGAAGACACTCCAGAGACAGTTAATCTCAGGTCACCTCAGATATTCTCAGTTTTGTTTTTTTAAATATTGAACATGACATTGACATGAATTATGAGATAATTTTTCATGTCATGTCACTTTTTTTTTTAAAGTTTAGACTATCAAAGGAGAAGTGACAGAATCTGACCAATATCCTTTGCTGTTAAACTGTTTCATCAAACAGGAGCAACATGATGTGGGGTTTATTATAAAGAATGAATTAGAGATTTACGAGGCAAGCGTGAACATGTATTTCCACTCTGTGCCCGATATTCTCACAGCTGAACTAAATGTCCCATACATTTTTACTTGGTTCTCCACATCTCCACTTAAAGCAGGACCAACGTCACATGTTTGTAAACCAGAACTGATGAGTCCAGGCTTTTTTAGTTCAGTTGTACCAGAGAAGTTGAAACAGTCTGAAAAGAAAAAATCATACATTTATTTAACTAAGGAAAAATCTTAAATGGTTTGTATAATTTAAAATGGATATTACTGAACTATGCCCCGTGTTTTTGTTTGCACATTAAATACAATTACTACATCATTAAAATATGTAATAAAGAAGACATTCACATAATTAGACCTTGCCTAAAAACAAAGGACACAGTCATTTTAGATACTATACAAAGTACTCCTACAACATCACTTTCTTTACCAATTAGAGCTACACTCAAATTGGTAACTGTGCAAGAACAAAACAGTGTGAAAATGATCGATTTAACAAAATTTTATATATATTTTTATACCACACACACTCGCTCAAATGTGGACCCTCCCTCTCCTCTCCACTACCACGACTATGCGACTGGCAGAGCATGGATCATTTCTAAATATTTATAAACATATAGGGTTCGGCTCATGCTTTTTTTTTAGTGCTTTAAATGAAAGTGTGTCTGTTTGACTTGTATTTAGATGTGTCCAAAATGTCATCTCTCTCTCTGACCTAATTGTATTGATACTCTTGATTTATATGTATTTTAATTTTCTCTGAGTGTGTGTGTGTGTGTGTGTGTGCTTGCGTGTGTTTGTGTGTGTGTGTGTGTGTGTGTGTGTGTGTGTGTGTGTGTGTGTGTGTGTGTGTGTGTGTGTGTGTGTGTGTGTGTGTGTGTGTGTGTGTGTGTGAGAGAGAGAGAAAGAGAGAGAGTGAGTGAGAGAGAGATTTATGTATTCATGTATGAAATACAGCCTATTAATACTCTATAAATGATTTCTCTTGTTGTGTTTATATTTATAGTGTTTGCAAAACACCTATCATACATCACATATATCATATATCAGAATATTCTATTACTGTTAATCCCACTGTGAATATTAAAATACGCTGAACCGTGTCCTGTCCTTACACTGAGTGGAGCGGGCGACCGGGCCAAGATGGCGGCTCCACCGCTCGTCAGCGCCAATAGGCCCAACGTTCGATGAGGCGTCTACTCTTTATGTCTATGATCCGGGGCTTTAGCCCCGAACGTTTTTTCACAAGCCCCGGATAATTCAACTTCAGAAGAAATAATGATAACTGTACATTAACGAGCCACTATAGAAGTTTTAGTTTTCCATTTTTAGTGAATGCAACATAGGATGACGTCGAGACTGACTGGCTAATCAGAGAGATGGGTTGCGTGAAGCATCCGTGTTTTATTGGCTGATAGTCTCGCGTCAGCAGGCTCTTCCGGTGTCTAAACCGTTGGCGCGCTGGAGGGAGACGATATAGCAACATCACGAAATATCATGGATATAAGGCGATTTTTCCAAAACAAGGAGGCTGACTCGGCTGAGGCTCACGTCTCCGGGGAGCCGTTACCAGAAACAGGTAAATGAATGAATAAATTCTGTTTATTCCTTCAAAATTATGTGAAACGTGTATTGTTAGGGGGGCGTGCCGGCGGAGCTGCGGGACAGTCCTCCCTGGTGATAGACGCTCTTAGGCGGGCTGAAAATCCCTGAAGGCTCGGTACAGCGGGCTACTTTTCCCACACATAAATTCAGTGATATTTTTCTCACATAAGTTACCGCACACAACTACGTAACTGTTATGTCCTTCTAACGTTGCTGTGTGGGTAAAATAAAACTCCCGAGGACTTCCGAAGGGCTGCCGAGCACCGCTATCTCATTTTGCCTGCATACAGTTATTCAGGTAGATAATTGTCAATGTTGTTATTGATTAGGCTACTCATATATTGTTGCAACATTTAAACTCTTTACTACCATCTCTTGTATTTCATAATTAAAACATTATAATTGAGCCCAGTGAGTGCCACTTTAGCAAGGAAGGAAAAAGACAAGTAAATGCTAATCCTGTTGCAAGGGCCAGTTCCCTTATATGATTGCTTTTTGATAACGTCTGCTATGATCAAATGAATCTGATGTTATGTTCTGTTTACAGATGACAGTACAGAGAAGGAAGAGAAAAGGAAGATGGGAGACCAAGAAGACAACAGTGAGGAAGGCAATAACACTGAGGTCAGTGATTTGGGAGCCGCAGACACAGGACCAAGGCGCATAAAAAATCACTGCTTTCCTTCCAGCATGTTTGGCAAGCAAAAAAGAGCATTTCAATCAAGTTGGTTTGAAACATTTGAATGGCTGGAATACTCAGTTACTGCCAATGCAGCGTTCTGCTTTGTTTGTAGAATATATGGCAAACAAAAACAGACAAGGGATCAAAAGGATACACTCAACACAAAAGGTTACACTAAGTGGAAGAGAGCATTAGACTCTTTTAGAGAGCATGAGAAATCCAATCTGCATAAGGCCTCAATGATTCAGTGGAAGAGCTTTAAATCCACACAAGTTCATGGGGACATCACAGAGCAGCTACAAGCCGCACATATGAGTGACATTTTGGATCGCAGGGAGTATCTCAAACGCATAGCATCAGTGACAGCTTTTCTCGGGAAGCAAGGCATTGCTTTTAGAGGGCACAATGAATCACCAGAGAGTGACAATAAGGGGAATTTTATGGAATGCATGCAGCTTCTTGAGAAATTTGACCCTTTCCTTCAAAATTATAAACCAACTTCATGTGCAACTTACCTTTCACCCTCATCCCAGAATGAGATGATCCAAAGCACCTCTGAAGTTATAATTTCAAGGATTATCTCTGAAATTAAAGAGGCAGAAATGTTCTCGATAATGGTAGATGAAGCAAGGGATCATCGGTCAGAGCAGCTTGCATTGTGTGTACGATATGTTTCTCCACAAGGCTTGGTGAAAGAGAGATTGCTTGGATTTTCCCGCCTTGATTCATTTGATGCTAGGTCCATCACTGACACCATAGAGCAGCAGCTTGAGAAACATGGAATAGGACACCTAAGATGTGTTGCTCAATCCTATGATGGTGCTGCTGTTATGAGCGGAGCAGTGAGCGGTGTACAAACCCGATTCAGAGAAAAGCATCCAGAGGCATTATATGTTCACTGCTATGCCCATGAGCTTAATCTTGTTCTCTGTGCCACTTGTAAAGCCATCCCAGAGGCACGTGACCTCTTCAATCTCCTGGAGTGTCTCTACTCTTTCTTTTCCACATCTCTTCTTCACCATCAGAAATTGCAAGAATTTCGGAGGCAACTTGGGGTGGGGGCCCGGGAACTTGTTCAGTTGTCTACAACTCGCTGGGCATGTCAGGTTGAGAGTGTGAAGGCCACTCTACAAAACCTTCCTGCTTTGATCCAGGCTTTGGGGAGCATTTCAGCACCTGTAGCTAAGGGGCTGGAAAGCAAGCTTTGCCAATTCAGCACCATCTACATGCTTGCCATGTTTGAGACACTGCTCTCAGTAACTCAGGGCCTGCACAAATACTTGCAGAAAGAGACAGTTGACTTGGTGCAGGCAATGGACTATAAAATCGCAGTCCAAAGCACACTCAAAAGCTACAGGAGCAATGCGAAAGCACATGAAATCTTTGACAAGACCAAGACCCTGTGTGACAATCTTGAGATTTATTCAACTGAGACAAAGAGGAAGAAGAGGAAAAACATGGACGACTTTGTAGTCGAGACATCTTGTGGCACACGGTCAGATTTGTCAAGTGGAGATGTTCTGAGAGGGAGAGTCTTCTTTCCAGTTATTGATCGAATGCTGGAGGAGCTCCAGAACAGGTTTTCTGGAGTTGGAGAAAAAATCTTGACTGCTGTACAGGCATGTCAACCTGCTTCAGAGCATTTCTTGGAGGAAGAGGCACTCAAACCTCTGGCTGAACACTACAGCATCCCCATGAAATCTGAAGAAATTGTTGTTGCCAAAAATTTCCTTGAAAGAAAAAAAGACCTACCCACCATTCAGAGTGTGTTTTCCCTTTTGGACAAGGATATGTTCCCCTCCCTTAAGGCCATCTTTCAAGCTGCCTTGACAATCCCAGTCACCAGCTGCAGTTGTGAAAGATCTTTCAGTGCCCTCCGACGACTACACACATGGCTGAGAAATACAATGGGTCAAGAGCATTTAAGTAATTTGGCTATAATGTCAATTGAGAGGGAGATGCTGGATAATGTTGACCACGGGGAAGTCATAGATAGATTTGCAAAGCTAAAACCAAGGCGTTTCAGCCTAACACTTCCATCTTCAAAGCACTAAAAAGAGAAGACAGCGGATGAGGGAGGAAGAGAAAAGATTGTAGCAAATGAGAAGGAGAGAGAAGAGTATTTTTAGTTTTTACACAATTTTACACAATTTTACACAGAAGGAAACAAGCAGGTGAAAGAGGGAAACAAGCAAGTGAAAGAAGGAAACAAGCAGGTGAAAGAAGGAAACAAGCAGGTGAAAGAGGAAAACAAGCAAGTGAAAGAGGAAAACAAGCAGGTGAAAGAAGGAAACAAGCAAGTGAAAGAAGGAAACAAGCAAGTGAAAGAAGGAAACAAGCAGGTGAAAGAGGAAAACAAGCAAGTGAAAGAGGAAAACAAGCGGGTGAAAGAGGAAAACAAGCAAGTGAAAGAAGGAAACAAGCAAGTGAAAGAGGGAAACAAACAGGTGAAAGAGGGAAACAAGCAGGTGAAAGAAAGAAACAAGCAGGTGAAAGAAGGAAACAAGCAGGTGAAAGAGGGAAACAAGCAGGTGAAAGAAAGAAACAAACAAGCAGATGACAGAGGGAAACAAGCAGGTGAAAGAAAGAAACAAGCACGTGAAAGAAAGAAACAAGCAGGTGAAAGAGGGAAACAAGCAAGTGAAAGAGGAAAACAAGCAGGTGAAAGAGGAAAACAAGCAAGTGAAAGAAGGAAACAAGCAGGTGAAAGAGGGAAACAAGCAGGTGAAAGAGGGAAACAAGCAAGTGAAAGAGGAAAACAAGCAGGTGAAAGAGGAAAACAAGCAGGTGAAAGAAGGAAACAAGCAAGTGAAAGAGGGAAACAAGCAGGTGAAAGAGGGAAACAAGCAGGTGAAAGAAGGAAACAAGCAGGTGAAAGAGGGAAACAAGCAGGTGAAAGAAAGAAACAAGCAGGTGAAAGAAGGAAACAAGCAGGTGAAAGAAGGAAACAAGCAGGTGAAAGAGGGAAACAAGCAGGTGAAAGAAAGAAACAAGCAGGTGAAAGAAAGAAAGAAACAAGCAGGTGAAAGAAGGAAACAAGCAAGTGAAAGAAAGAAACAAGCAGGTGAAAGAAGGAAACAAGCAAGTGAAAGAAAGAAACAAGCAAGTGAAAGAAAGAAACAAGCAAGTGAAAGAAAGAAACAAGCAGGTGAAAGAAGGAAACAAGCAGGTGAAAGAAAGAAACAAGCAAGTGAAAGAAAGAAACAAGCAGGTGAAAGAAGGAAACAAGCAAGTGAAAGAAAGAAACAAGCAGGTGAAAGAGGGAAACAAGCAGGTGAAAGAAAGAAACAAGCAGGTGAAAGAAGGAAACAAGCAAGTGAAAGAGGGAAACAAGCAAGTGAAAGAAGGAAACAAGCAGGTGAAAGAGGGAAACAAGCAGGTGAAAGAGGGAAACAAGCAGGTGAAAGAGGGAAACAAGCAGGTGAAAGAAAGAAACAAGCAAGTGAAAGAAGGAAACAAGCAAGTGAAAGAGGGAAACAAGCAAGTGAAAGAAGGAAACAAGCAGGTGAAAGAAAGAAACAAGCAGGTGAAAGAAGGAAACAAGAAGGTGAAAGAAGGAAACAAGCAAGTGAAAGAAAGAAACAAGCAGGTGAAAGAAGGAAACAAGCAAGTGAAAGAAAGAAACAAGCAAGTGAAAGAAAGAAACAAGCAGGTGAAAGAAGGAAACAAGCAGGTGAAAGAGGGAAACAAGCAGGTGAAAGAAACAAACAAGCAGATGACAGAGGGAAACAAGCAGGTGAAAGAAAGAAACAAGCACGTGAAAGAAAGAAACAAGCAGGTGAAAGAGGGAAACAAGCAAGTGAAAGAGGAAAACAAGCAGGTGAAAGAGGAAAACAAGCAAGTGAAAGAAGGAAACAAGCAGGTGAAAGAGGGAAACAAGCAGGTGAAAGAGGGAAACAAGCAAGTGAAAGAGGAAAACAAGCAGGTGAAAGAGGAAAACAAGCAGGTGAAAGAAGGAAACAAGCAAGTGAAAGAGGGAAACAAGCAGGTGAAAGAGGGAAACAAGCAGGTGAAAGAAAGAAACAAGCAGGTGAAAGAAGGAAACAAGCAGGTGAAAGAGGGAAACAAGCAGGTGAAAGAAAGAAACAAGCAGGTGAAAGAAGGAAACAAGCAGGTGAAAGAAGGAAACAAGCAGGTGAAAGAGGGAAACAAGCAGGTGAAAGAAAGAAACAAGCAGGTGAAAGAAAGAAAGAAACAAGCAGGTGAAAGAAGGAAACAAGCAAGTGAAAGAAAGAAACAAGCAGGTGAAAGAAGGAAACAAGCAAGTGAAAGAAAGAAACAAGCAAGTGAAAGAAAGAAACAAGCAAGTGAAAGAAAGAAACAAGCAGGTGAAAGAAGGAAACAAGCAGGTGAAAGAAAGAAACAAGCAAGTGAAAGAAAGAAACAAGCAGGTGAAAGAAGGAAACAAGCAAGTGAAAGAAAGAAACAAGCAGGTGAAAGAGGGAAACAAGCAGGTGAAAGAAAGAAACAAGCAGGTGAAAGAAGGAAACAAGCAAGTGAAAGAGGGAAACAAGCAAGTGAAAGAAGGAAACAAGCAGGTGAAAGAGGGAAACTAGCAGGTGAAAGAGGGAAACAAGCAGGTGAAAGAAAGAAACAAGCAAGTGAAAGAAGGAAACAAGCAAGTGAAAGAGGGAAACAAGCAAGTGAAAGAAGGAAACAAGCAGGTGAAAGAAAGAAACAAGCAGGTGAAAGAAGGAAACAAGAAGGTGAAAGAAGGAAACAAGCAAGTGAAAGAAAGAAACAAGCAGGTGAAAGAAGGAAACAAGCAAGTGAAAGAAAGAAACAAGCAGGTGAAAGAAGGAAACAAGCAGGTGAAAGAAGGAAACAAGCAGGTGAAAGAGGGAAACAAGCAGGTGAAAGAGGGAAACAAGCAAGTGAAAGAAAGAAACAAGCAGGTGAAAGAAAGAAACAAGCAAGTGAAAGAAAGAAACAAGCAGGTGAAAGAAAGAAACAAGCAGGTGAAAGAAAGAAACAAGCAGGTCAATGAGAGAGCAGCAAGTGATGGAGGGAAACAGTGAAGAGAGAATCAGATGGAGAGTTGAAAACTACAGCATGGTGAGTTAGCCTCATCAGAAAATGGTGTGTGCCTGATATCAGTTTGTTTATCTGTTTTTGTTTTTTGTTTAGTTTTTTCAGAAGATGTGTGACAGAGAAACATGAGTCATGGAAGGAAACGGCAGCAGTCTGGAAAAGTGAAAGGTACAGTAACACTCCATGACTTTTATCTGAAAATTGTCCAAGTGAAAAAAGAAATGTTTTTAAAATATTTAATTGAATATGTTCTGTTGTCATTCAGTATACATGTCTTTGTTTTTCTAGCAGCAGATTCAAAGGATTGAAGGAATGAGCAGATGGAGAAAAAAGAGCAGCAGAGACAGAGATGCAACACAACACAGTAGGGGTGGAAGGAAAAATAAGGGGAGGTAACTGCAGGTTGATCTCAACATGCCGTAGGCATCTTGCTCGTGCTCGTACATGTGCGTGCGCTCGTACATGTGCAAACGGGCTCTACAAAAGCCCACCTCTCTCAGGCGGGCCGTGGACGGTCCGGTTCGGAAGGACAGTGTGAGTGCGCCCTTAGGTAGAGTGAAAACAAGACAACAAGACAAGACAATTGGGAGTGGTACAGTAAATCAAGAATTCAGGATTGTCTTGCACAATAATACAAAGATGAGTGTTAAATTGCTGCAAAAGCAAATAATGTAAGCGAAATATAGCAATGTAAATGTAAAGATCAGCAATTAATTACTTATTATTTATGACAACTGTCTGAAAAAAAAAAAAAAAACCTACCAGTAAATTTGTTGCATCATACATTTTGTTGATGCTGCAGTTTTTTTTGTGTTTCCAATCGTGGCCAAATTTCTTCTTTTGATTTTCAAATTTTTTTTGTAAGGCTGCTTGGCCCCGCACTGCTTACACATCTTGCTGGCCACACCAATCGTTTCCTTGCGTGTGATGCATTGTTGTTGAGTAGGCATCTGGATACAGAAACAGAAATAAGAAATGAGAACACTGCATGCTATGTTACCAGTGAATAATAAATGAACACAATAAACACAGTGCTCTTACATGTTGGCCTTCAAAGAAAACTGCTACAGCATAATACTACTCAGGACCTGTGTCCCCAAATTAGTTTTTTTTCCAAGTCAATTTATAAAAACTGTACATGTGATAGTTTCTTGAGGGCTCTAGAAGGTAACAATAAATGCTTGTTATGAATTAAGAAATACCTATAGACCTTTTCAAATATGTAAACTTAAACATTCCAAAACAGTCCTAGTTTATTTCCTGTTGCAGTGTATGTGAATGATAACAGCTGTCAGGAAGTAAACAAGGAACAAGGCTGTTGCGTAGCAATGGAATTCCGTTGAAAAGGTCTATTGAAAACAAAATACGTTAGGTGGTATATTAACAAATGCATTCTTCCTTAAAACATGCACAAATAGTCACAAACATAGTAAATGGGTCACATATTTGACGGTACACCTGTTTTGTCTGTCCTCTACCGTGTCTAATGTATTCCTGGCTTTGCACCTGTACGTGTCTTTACGTAATCTAGGGTGTCTAAAAATATATTTTAATCTCAACTAGACAGCCTGATTAAAAGAAAAGATTAAATCTAAAATACATATCATTTTAGCTTACCATTTCATGTAACGTAAGACTAATTGGGAGCATGTAAACGCATATAACGTTAGACACCTAAAACAATAACTTGAGCGATCTCTTTCAATTAATATTAGCTATTGTGAAAACGGATATTTATACAAATCAAAGTTTAATATCACGTTAGCGGTTGTCCGCGCTAGCTGACTAGCTTTATTGCCTAGTTAAATGAATGTTAACTGAGCTCTTAAAACATACAGCCGATAATAATCTAGTTTCTATTACATTAATAGACGGCGAAAGGACATAGAATGCAATGATTTACACATTTGATCGTTCTCAAATCGTTTTTAGCACTATTTATTACTAGCTACTTCCCTTTAATAGTCCGTGTGTCAAGCGATGAAAAAAGATGTAATCAAATAGACACACAATGCACCATGGACACATGCAAAAAGAGGCATACGTCCTGCCTACGTTCAAACCCGACGCAGGGGGCTTTCAACTCATTTAAGGAGAGCCCTGAGCTTCAGATATGGACGTTTAAGGAGAGCCCTGAGCTTCAAATATGGACGTTTAAGGAGAGCCCTGAGCTTCAAATATCGCCGCGGACGGGCTTAGATTGGAATGAGTTGAAAGTCCTCTGCATCGGGTTTGTACGTTTAAGGAGACCTTTTTAGTCAGTAACTAACGCCAAAGGCCCCTGACCAATCGTCAGTTTTTGACGCGTTGGGAGTGAGACTGTGTTGGGAAAACACACACACACACACAACAAAAGAAAAAGTGTCTCAAAAGTAAGGCTCATAAATAAAGTAATTCAGTCACTAAAGGGAACACACTACTTATGAAAACTCTCGCATAAAAATATATAAACTCCTATAACCACTGCATGCATGATACGTAAAGCACCATTTGATAAAGTAAAGTTTTTGTTTTTACTATTTTCTAAACAGGAAAGAGTGTCAAAATAATATCAGAATAATATAACCTATACATAAATCTGTAAAAATCTGTCTATAATCTACCTATATAAATCGATAGACTGAAGTCTTGAAAATATTTGACGGGTTAATCACTAACTGACCCAGTCTCTCACTGACTGAGACAAGACTGTAAAAAGGATATGTGTGTAGGTGTGATTGTTGAGAGGTCGTGTGTGTGTGTGTGTGTGTGTGTGTGTGTGTGTGTGTGTGTGTGTGTGTGTGTGTGTGTGTGTGTGTGTGTGTGTGTGTGTGTGTGTGTGTGTGTGTGTGTGTGTGTGTGTGTGTGTGTGTGTGTGTGTGTGTGTGTGTGTGTGTGTGTGTGTGTGTGTGTGTGTGTGTGTGTGTGTGTGTGTGTGTGTGTGTGTGTGTGTGTGTGTGTGACGTCCATTGAACAGCTGGTTTACACTATTCCAAAGTCGAAAAGTTAATGTGGCTCAGGTGATTCAAATCCAGAGGAAACATAGCAGAGTAAAGAATTGTGTAAAGACATAGTGTGAATTTAACAACTGTTTTTTTTTTTGCGTGCATTGTCATTTTGAAGTAGTGGTGTAGGAGAAAATTCAGAAGAGCTATCAATCGCTATCTTGAAGTTGTGGCGCAGTTGAAATTCAGGAGTTGGGTGTGGTTGTAAAATCGAATCAAAATTTTGAAGAAAACGTTGCGCAGTTTACATTTTTTTGGTAGACGTCACTCCTGCCAGGAGTGGCTTGGAAGCCCATCATACACAAGGCTGGGTGTAACAGATAGCATCAACTGAGAGGGCCTAGCAGTTAGCAATAGGCCCAGAGAGCATAGGAATGATATTGATAGAGATCTACTATGTCATGACTGTTTATGCATGATTAGGCATGAAGTACAAATGTATATGTAAAAGAGAATTTTGGTTGTTTTTTTTGTTTGTCAGTGGCTGTTTTTGATTATGCTCTGCGGAGAGCTGTTAAAGAGCCCATCAACTTTTCCAAGCCCTAGTTTTGGCCACAACATCTTGTAAAATACATCGACTGATGCAACCTGGACACATCATCAGTGATGTTACCTGGGGGTCACAGAGTGTTTCGGGTCTTTCAAGCATCATACACTCTCACCCAGGCGACCCAGCTGGGGTTGATCAGGCCCTAGCTTGTGTCCAGGTAGCGCTACCGCACCCATGGTTCTCCTCTCCTTAACCACAGCCACCTTGAGGCAACCTCTGCTGCCTCCGTGACCTCCTTAATGGCCCTTCGCTTACTGGCCCCTGTGATGCCCAAGATGTTGTAGGCCCTGCATAGAGACTGGCCAGCGAACCCTCCTCATCCCACCTCGATGGGCTCACACCGTACTCTCCACCTGTTACTCCGACACTCCTCCACTAGCTCAGCATATTTTGCACTCTTCCTCTCATTAGCCTCCACGATACGGTCCTCCCAGGGTACAGTGAGTTCCAGGAGAACGATCTGCTTGGAGGCCTCAGAGATAAGCAGCAAGTCAGGCCGCAGTGTTGTGGTGGCGACGGACTCTTGCTTCCCCAGGTCAACTTTCATCTCCCAGTCTTGTGCTGTCGCTAGCAGGCCATATGAGGTAGCCCTGGCAGCTGATGGTGGCTTGACATAAGTAACACAATTGGCATCCTGTCACGAACAAGACACCACACCAGGGGCCTGTTGCACAAAGCAGGTTAAAAAAACTCTGAGTCTAACCCAGAACTCTGAGTTGATCTACTCTGAGATAGGAAACTCTGAGTTTTCGGTTCCAGAACAGCAGATTTGCGTTAGGTTGATCAACTCAGAGTAGTTTGACCTGGAGTTAAGCGCGTGCACCACAAGTAAAAAAAGACAGCATCAATGGAGCCCTGATTCGACGAGTCACCATGGCAACAGGGAAGCGGAGGGCTACGCTACAACTGGAATTGGAAATATTAATGCGCTCATACGGTGAGTTTGAGCAGGTTTACACCGCTGCTGCAGCAAAAGAGAGGGAGACGGTGCGGGAGGACATTGCTGCTCGGGTCAGTGCAAAAGTTTAAATGTAGTTCTGTTGCAATCACAGTAGTATCACAGGGGAAACTGCTTGAGTGGGAGCCTATTAGTTTATTTAATTTAAGTGCAACCCCGCGGGGGAGAAGCGCACTTGGCAGTAGCGCACTTGGCAGTAGCGCACTTGGCAGTAGCTTAAGATGAAACATAAAAACATACAGGTATTCAAACAGGTAAAACATCGGCAAAATCTCATTGTGACGCCTCATTTTGAGCATGTTTTACATGGTAAAGTAAATATTATCGTAAGTGGCAGTTTTTTATACATCATATAAATGTTGTATAAAAAACTCCCATTTGCAAAAAAAACGCAGCGCAACACACAATATCTGCTGTGATATGAGAGCATTACTGGTTGTTAATGTTGGAAATGTAAGGAGGGTGAGATGGACTGTGACATATTCAGCCCCCTCGCATTATAGGTGATATTCTGGATCAGAAGGCAATATAGGAGTAGTTTATATACCGGTAACCCAACTAAAAGCACACACTTTTGAACCTATGAATTGCAAGAAAAGCTGGGATTATATTTAGGAAACGCTAAGTCAAATACATTCAACTTGCTCAAAAGATCCATTTCATTCATTTTGTAATTATGGCTGCAGTATATTAAAGACGTCTATGCGCGGACTGATAATCATCTCCCGACGAATATTTAATTCTCTTTGCGGTAATGCGTCACCTTCATCCACGGGGTCGTTATCAAAAGGACATGCCATGGTAGTGTAAATATTCCCCACCTAATATAACTTCTAATGTAGGCCTACTAAATGATTTTTATACGTTGTATAAAAAAAACGCGCAACACAGAATATCTGCTGTGATATGAAACGGTATGTACCGCTCAAAAAGAGAATTGCCTGGAAATGCAAGAACATCTATAATCAATAGTCTGATAATCATCTCCCGACGAATATTTAATTCTCTGCGCATTAATTCTGCACCTTCATCCACGGGATCGTTATCAAAAGGACACGCCATGGTAGTGAAATAGTTGCGACCTAATATAACTTCTAATGTCTGATTTTTGCAATGATTTTCTGAAAAACTGACGACAGAACTATACTACGCAAAAACTCGCGTGCTGACTGAATGAATGAGGAAATCAAACACCATGTGTGGCTGAAAGAGGGCGGAGACAGAGAGAAACTCAAGGTTTTCTGAGAAAAAACCTGGTCCCGACCAGGTTAGTTTCAGAGAGCATGTTACCATGGTAACTGACCGAGAGGTTAAGTTACCTCTCTTTGTGAAACAGGCTAGAGTTACCCCTCTGTCTCTGGTTTGAGTTACCTCCCTTTGTGAAACGGAAAACTCAGAGTTTCCCTCATTTCAGGGTTAACAGACTCTTTAGTTTTCACTAAACCTGCTTTGTGAAACAGGCCCCAGAGCTGCATTTTCTCCCCTGGCAAAAGACGCACGGCTGGCACTCAAAACCAAGAGAACTTTTCATCCATAATTCGGTTTGTGCAGTCTTTGTTAGGGCTGAGGTGCAGCTGGGGGTGTCTGAAAATTCTTCACAAAATGAACCTTTAAAGGTAACTGAAGTACTGAGACAAGGAATTTGCACAATTGATGTCTGCATGTCTGAAACAGGAAGTCTCTGGGTGTCCAAAGCTGTGTTTTTCTAAGGAAAATAATAGTTTTGTGAAAATGTGTAAAATGTATTCACTAGATAAAGAGGAGTGTATTAAATAAGGCATTTAATAAACTGTAAGAAAACAATCTTATCTGTGATATGGATAAATCATTTATACTATACAGAACTAAAACTGAACTGTAATAGCTGCATGTAAAAGCAGACATATTCTAGTTGTAAAAAGAGAGAGAGGAAACTGGGGAGGATGTGTTGTAAATATCTCAGATTAAGACCTGTAGAAAGTTAGTGAAAAGTGAAAAGTTAGAGGATAAGGGTAAATAAAATAAAATAAATAGAAACGTAGGTTAAAATCCATGTATAAAGACTGACAGGCTGACTAAAGTGACATAGATGCCTCAACTGTTGTAGTGGATAGTTTAAAAACTGTGAACTTGAATAAACTGCTGTACAGTTCTCTATGTGTACGAGTGAAAAAAAAAGGTTAAAGAAAACAAAGCAGGACAGTGAGAGAGAGTGGGGACTTGTGCTTTTTTGCGTGGGCTCGTACATGTGCGTATGTGTCTTTGAGCGAGCAGGACTGCACCGACTGAGAGAGTGAAAAAGACTTGCTGGCTCATAGTATGGTGTATTTTGTTGAATAAACTTGTTCCGTGCATCGGACTGTGTAAAGTGGGTTGAGTTGTCGCTGTCCGACAGACTCTGTGGAGTGAAAGAAAGTTGCATGATGCCTCTGTACATAATCAGTGTGTAAAGTTGCTTTGAAGCTTGATATAAAGTACGCTCTGATTTTTATACACTGTGAGAAGTGAAGTGAGTAAGATAGCCATTCCGAAGTCATATTCTGGGTTAGTGAGACATCAGGCCATAAAACAGGGTTCACGGCAGCCTGTTCTTACAATATAAAGGGAGAGATGTTATCTGTGGCAGTTCACAAACAAATCTGGAGACTAGAGGAAGTGAGAGCTGCTAGACAGCAGGGGCGGAGCTAAGAGCCACAGACAGAGACCAGTAAGTGCAGCAAGGCAAAGTAAGAGCTAATTAAGTGCAAATGGGAAAAAATTTCAATAGCTTAACTAAAAAGTGACATTTAGCATAAACAATAGTAATAACATAAATACAATAATTCACTGAAATAAAAACAATAAGGGAAGTTAGGTAAAGTATATTTGAGCCAACAACTGATATAAATAGTGGAGTTAATTGAAACTATATTCTAGCCTTTGATCTTACTCAACAGACATAGATTTTAGAAAAACTCAGAACAAGGGACAGATACTATTGAGAAATAGCTGACACATTAGTCCTTTTAAATATTTGAAAAAACTGGCTGTGTGTTATTATTGAGTTAAAGTTGAAAAAATGAATAAAAAATAATATAAGTCATAATTAAAAGAAAGATACATGAAGTAAAAATGAATGCTCATTCTGAGCATTTAACATCCCAAAAACAAGAAGGAGATTAAGCCTGTGAGCCTATGTGAGGACATGAAGCTTCATATTAATGACTACAAACCCAAGGATTGAGATTAATAAACAACAGCGAAAAAGAGAGAAAGAACAAGAAACATTAAAACTAGTCAGAGATGAAGGCACGGAAAACATAAAGAGAATTCTAACAGAATTCTAACAAATAAAAAGGCATGGAAAAGGAAAAGCCTAGATTAGCAAACGCCCTGAAAGAGGGAAGAACAGCAACAGTTGATAGGACATGCAATTACATTCACACCCCAGATATGTGCACTGACCCTGGCCAATATCCAATATTGATACAGGGGTCACAGGGGCATTACTCCCCTTGGCAAAGCCTAGACCTTGAGCAATCAATCCACAGATTACCTGAAATCCACGAGGGAGCTAGCCGCAGCGGGAGAGTTGCTTGCACTGGGCGACATTAAATCAGTGTTGGCGGGAGTTTGGGGCAAAACCACGTTTGAAAATTTTCTGCAAGACAATGGATGGATGGATGGCAGATCCAAGGGCTAATGGAACGGAGTTTAATGCTTACAGAAACAGCCTGTGGACAGGTCTGAGAAAAGAGTACCTGGTCAAAATTGACCCTAAAGCATTGGAGGTTGAAATCCTTACTGCCACAGAAAATTCCGCCACATACATGGGCCGTCAGCCGTAAGAAAGAAACGAAGGGGGAGGCTGAAAATAGCTCACTGTTGATGAGTTTGTTCAGAACTTCAGTTGTTGACGTGTCCAGTAAAAAACAGACTGGAGGATGTTGTAGGATTCACATCAATGCCTCATCGACAGTTCTGTGATCATGTTATACATGCTATAGAGAAATGTAGAAAAGACCAGCAGAGGGTGAAGGATGAGACAGAGACATTCAAATGAAACTTGCTCAACTTCAGCTCAGAGAACTGACTGATAAAACATGAGAAAAAAGGAGTGGGGAGGTGAGACACCAGGACAGAATAGCCAAAACTGTCCAGAAACCAATGACTGGATCCCAAAAGGATGAAGGGGGGTTTGGGGATCAGCCACCCAACACAGATGAACATGCCAGTGTATATGAATGGGTGGGTGTGTAATTTCAAATTCAAAGGTTGATTAAAAATTAAATAAAAAACAATAAAACCTTTACGTTAACAGTTTAGGAACAGAATAGAAAGGTAACCAGAACATGCATAAGTGTACTGGTTTGAGGACGTAACAGATTCAGTAGTGTAAAGGTTATTTAACAGGAGATGTTATAAATATTAATCAAAATCCTTAAAGCTACAAAACCACACTGAAAATTGAAAACCCAGTAAGATAGAGTTAAAGCCAAACAATAAGCTGCTAAGGGAGTTTATTATTTTTGAAATCTAAGGATTGCTAGACCAGTAATATTGGTTGACATAAATAGTCCCTGTAGTACTCCAATATTACCAGTGTCACAGGCAGATACATTCAAAAATATTTACTGATTCAAGTTTGCAGCTTGAAGTAAAGTGAATTTTAAGAGTGATTTGATTTTAACCATCAAAGTTAAAAATAACAGGATCTGATTTGTTTTGCTGTCTATACTAATAAGCTATTGCATGAAACCTAACAGAAGCATATATTTAACACTGCATGTTAACAGGCTGAGCTTTAACCTCTCAATCTGTCTCACACTGGCTGAATATAAATGTTTTGTCAGTGAATGATTTTTAGACACAAGCAGTTTCCTGTACAGACCAGTGTGGTATGAGAATCCTGGCCCAATAGATCAAACTTGTCACAACATAACTATCACACTACACAGGTCACATGTGCTGAGTGAGCAGACATGCACAGTAGCGGATAGGTATTGGGTGATTGGTGGTAATGCGGGGATTAACATTGTTCCACCACGTTGGCTCGGTCTTTGCACTTTAGTAAGAATGCAAATTCCAATACAGGTAATTTACAAGGGAGTTATTGGGGATCAGAGGCCTACAGATACAGGGCATAGGGTAAAGAGGCAATATGTACCAGAGTCACATATACATTTATATGAGATAATGTGGAAGAAAATATGATTGAGAAAGTGAATAACAGGCCGTGGTCACCGTGTACTGGGGACATAGGCCTGATAAGCACATTCTGTTTAGAAAACAATAGAACTGTATTTGGGCATGATGACATCTGGACACCAAGTAGATGCCACTGATTGTAAATGAGTGTGTATTGGAAAAACCTGACGGGGCGTGTAAGTGTTGTCAGCCTCGTTATAAGACGGGAAGTCCTGTTAAGAGACACTTGGAATTTTGGTATTGTGGATCTTGGAACTCTGTGATGAGTTTATCAAACCTTGATTCAATACATTCTCCTTGATGGCTGTGAGACTTCTCTGCTGACTCCTTCTTGTAGGCCTTTCTATTTTTATAATAAATTGTTCTACCATAATAATGATCCCTAGAGGTATCTCCCATGAGTTTAAAGCCAAGATTCAAGATTCAAGATTCAAGAAGCTTTATTTATCCCGAGGGAAATTATTGTGCAACAGTTTCAATACAAAGGTGGGAAAGGATCAGAGTAACAATAAGCATAAAAACATAAATCAAATAAAATAAGCTAACATAAAATAAATCAAACAATTAACTAAGCGTGACAGAGTGCAAAAGACAATATGGTTGAGTGTAGGTATATACAATATACAACAATACGCAGCGTGCCGTTTAGCAGCATACTGAAATAAAATAAGTACAAACTAAATAAACTAAATAAGTGGTAAGGAGCGATAAGTGAAAACAGTGTCTTAAATGTAGCAGCATTTCCCACAGAACTAAGTGATTGTATGGCACAGTGAAGTGTAGCAGCAGTAAGTTACAATACCACAAGATAAAGTGATGTACTGGCAGTGGGGAACCTTCAGGGCCTTCTACGCCTTCAGAGAAGGCCTAAATAAACAAGAAATAATAATAAATTCAATAATAATAATAATGAAGTATTCAATAAAAAGAATATATATATATTATTTTTTTTTCTATCGCATTTAATTTAATACAATATATTAATACATTTTCTCTCATCTTTGTTCTAAAATTAAGCTTTCTGTCAAGTTCATGTCCTGAAAACCTGTTATCCAATCATAATCGTCTGTCTCTATTAAGGCCAGGTTAGCTGGCTCATTCATTGGTTAGGACTTCACGAATCCCGGGGAACCCAAAAAAACAATGATTGCATCTCATTTGTACCAGTAACTGGTGATATAAAGTGACAGTGGAGTGTAGCAGCCTTTCTCACCGGAGTAAGTTACAGTCAGTTACAGTAAAGTACAGTGTAGCAGCATTTTACAGAGATAAGTTACAGTAAATCACAGTAAAGAGAGTAGCAGCAGTAAGTTACAGTACCACTAGATAAAGTGATGTAGTGGTGGTATAAAGTGACAGTGTAAAGTATAGCAGCATTTCTCACTTAAGTAAGTGACAGTACAACTGTGTAAAGTGGTGCAGTGATGATATAAAGTGACATGTGACATTTTCAGGATACAGTGTCTCCACTGTTCCTTACCTGACCAGGGGGAGATGAATTATAAAGTTTGATGGCCACCGGAAGAAAAGACTTCCTCCGGCGTTCAGTATTACATCGGGGGAGAATGAGTCTGTGGCTGAAGGTGCTTCTGCTGGAGGTCAGCAGCTGGTGGAGAGGGTGAGTGTTGTTGTCCAGGATGCTGTGCAGTTTAGACAGCATCCGCCTCTCAGACACCGCCACCAAAGAGTCCAGTTTGACCCCCAGGATGGAGCCAGCCTTCCTGATGATCTTACTGACCCTCTTTGCGTCTGCTGCCCTCAGTCTGCTGCCCCAGCACACAACAGCAAAGAAGATGGCACTGGCTACCACCGACTGATAGAACATCCTCAGCATGGTGTTACATACATTGAATGACCGGAGCCTCCTCAGGAAATAGAGACGACTCTGGCCCTTCTTGTTGACAGCCTAAGTGTTCTTGGACCAGTCCAGTTTGTTGTCCAGGTATACTCCAAGGTATTTGTAATACTGGACAACATCCACAGTCACGCCGTTGATGGAGATGAGTGTGGGGGCAGATTTACTCCTGCGGAAATCCACCACTAGAATGAGTAGAACTCGACGAAAGAGTCCACAACACCCCTGTATTCCTCCTCCTTTCCCTCACTGACACAGCCAACAATTGCAGAATCGTCAGCAAACTTCTGCAGGTGGCAGGACTCAGAGAGGAACTGAAAGTCTGAGGTGTACAGGGTGAACAGAAATGGGGAAAGAACAGTTCCCTGTGGAGCTCCAGTACTGCTGACCACAGTGTCAGACACTGCGTCCTGCAGTCTGACATACTGTGGTCGACCCGTTAGCTTGGCTGGTAGGCAAACTGTAGAGGGTCCAGTGATGAGCCGACCAAGGGCCGAAGAAGTGAAAGAATCAGCTCTCCAGGGACTTCATCAGGTGCGACGTTAGCACCACCGGTCTGTAGTCTTCGGAGGCGCTGGGACGCACCTTCTTTGGTACTGGTACCAGGCAGGATGTCTTCCACAGAACAGGGACCTTCTCAAGACTCAGGCTGAGGTTGTAGATGTACTGCAGTTCTCCACACAGCTGGGTCGCACATGCTTTGAAGACCCTCGGGCTGACACCGTCGGGACCTGCTGCCTTGCCTGGGCGAAGTCTGCAAAACTCCTTCCTCACATGCTCTGCGGTGAAGGTCTGTCTGCTCTGTGTGTTGGTGGGGGTTGAGAGAGGTGATGGGGGGGGGGGGGGGGGACAGGTAGGGCAAAATCAGGAAGGAATTGAGGGGGGGGGTGTCAGCAGGACTGGAGGTTTGGAGGTGGATGGTTGTGGAGGAGCCGCGGGGGGGGGGGGTGGTCCAGAGCCCTTTCATCAAATCTGTTGAAGAACAGATTCAGCTCATTGGCACGTTCAGTACCACCTCCTACTGTCTGGCTACCAGATGGTTTGTAGCCAGTGATGCTCCTCATGCCGCTCCACACGTCATTTAAATTGTTCTGCCGGAGTTTGTGCTCCAGCTTCCTCCTGTCAGAGGAAGGGATAGAAGTCAGAGCTGGGATAGAATCCATATTCCTCTTAGTAACGTAAAACAAGAATGTAGCATGGACAAATTACATTTATTATAATCAACAACGGTTTTTGAACTACACGAACGAGGCCCTTAGTGGCTCAGAAGAACAACTTAAGGAAACTAGTAGGATGGCTTGGCAGAGAAGACAAGCTTTAGATTGGATGTTAGCTGAAAAAGTTGGTATGTGCGAAATGTTTTGAGAAGAATGTTGCATGGTACACACCAACAACACTGCTCATGAGGGAGAATTATCAGTGGCAATGTCAAAACTTAAAGAATCAGGAAAATGTAAACAAAGAGGGGTCATGGGATTGGTTAGATCTGAATCTCAGACATTTAGGAGCAGCAACAGTTAAAGTAGCATTAATTGCATTAATTCATTATGCATCATGCCCATATTGAGAAATGTCCTCTCCAGAACTCTACCAAACAGCTGAATGTGACAGAGATGGAGTATCAGCTGAGCTGGTGATTGGGAAACCGGATTTGTTTCCTATACCTGATTATCTGAAGAACATGGACGACAATTGAATTCCCTGCCAGGGGAACTGGTAACCAATTAAGTCAGACCCCAATGAGTTTCAAAGGGTCCTGAGTGCGAACTGAACCTCGTATCCTTTGCAGGATCATGAACTTTGCGAGTTTCCTGCCATTGTGAGTTTCTCGCTGAGCTTTGAACTTTGGATTTAAACACGCAGTTTGATCTTTCGAACTTTTGAACCATGAATGGTCATCTATGAATTTTGAACCTTTGAACAGTCATTTTTTTAATTTCGTACTGTTAACATTCAATTTGGATTCCAACCTTGGACATCGAACATTAAATATTGTACCTTCTCCCTCAAGATTAGATGGTCATAACCACCAGATCACAGCGGATGAATCTTGGTATTGGCGGAGTCGGCGACTTCAAGGACTGATGATGGACGATGCCGACACATGCACCCACATATTAACCAACATATTATTCGATTATTGTTTAAGACTGTAAAAGAATGTTCATGAATTTCATATGTATATGCTATCCAATATTAGACTGTAAATCGCATTATAAAGGTTACATCATAATCATGCACCAAATAATAGTTACAGGTTTTATGGTAATAAGACAATCAAGATAAATCACAAATAGTGACTTCAGGAGGGATATGGTATGGTGGATGTAAACACTCCATAATGTAAACACAGAGATTAGATGGTGGTAATCGCCAGATCACAGCGGATGATCTGCACAGTTGAGAGTCAAGAAATAAGAAAGTAGTGTTTTCATTCATTATACTCAGTTAGGTTCAGATTAATTTTCAGATATTGATACATATATACTCAATTAGGTTAAGATTAATTTTCAGATATTAATACAGATATACATATATACACATATATACTTTGATTTCATGTTTTGATTTAACACAACTGCACTACGCAGGCAAGCACTAATCTACAGTTGCTCAGGCTTCCACTACATTTGTAATTTAATTGATAGTTTTACAGGTAATAACACTATATCATGATTGCATTTATAATTTACAGTTTTTATAGTTTCATTAACAAATGTTTTATCACTGGTTTATTTTTATCACATGCTAAAAGACGTGAAGAAATCAATGCAGCCGTTGCTTGCACCCAGCGCAGTCGCACATTATCTATGTATTTCAAAACAGAGGCCATGGGGACTATGCAGGACTTTTCTCCTCCATAGAATGATGAGATGATCAAGAATGATTACATGATGACGAAATGAAGGCCGGAGGTTTTTCATCTACATGAGCCGCGGATGACGAATTGATTTCTAACGATACTACTTTAATGAGGGTTATGAACCCTCTCAGGAGGGATATGTGGAAGAAAACATGATTGAGAAAGTGAATAACAGGTCGAGGTCACAGTGTACTCGGGACATAGGCCTGATAAGCACACATTCTGTTTAGAGAATAATAGAACTATATTTGGGCATGATGACGTCTCGACACAAAGTAGACCCGACTGATGGTAAATGTATGAGTGTGTATTGGAAAGACCTGATGGGGCGTGTAAAACAAACCTCAGTACAAGAGGGGAAGTTCTATTAAGAGACACTTGGAATTCAGGAATTTAGAATTTGGAATCTTGGAATTTGGAACTCTGATGAGTGTGTTAACCTCAATTCAATAAATTCCCCTCAATGGCTGTGAGACTTCTCTGCTGACTTCTTCTTGTAGACCTTTCTATTTTATAATACATTGTTCTACCGCAGGTTTTTCACCTATAAATGAGATGGCAAATTGATTTCTGTCAATAACACTTTTTCTGACGATTCTGACAACAATACTTTGATGAGGGTTAAGGAACCTTTAGAGGGGTGATATGTGGAAGACAGTAAGGCGTTATCATGGAAAAATTGTGTGTGCAACAAGAACAGTCGCTAACAGAAAATAGAGGCCGATAAGATCACATCCTGCCAAGTAAATAACAGGACTATATATGGGCATGTGAACTTTGTCAATGCACGAAACATCAGTATAAAGTGAGAGATTGGTAGGAAACATTTTGGGAACTGTGTGACGAAGGTGTAGTAAGAGCTTCTCTCGATTTGTGTTAATAGAATTCCCCCTTTATGGCTGAGACGGTCCCTGCTGACTCATTTGTAGATTTTTCTATTTTTAGAATACATCGTTCTGCAATAATGGCTGCAAACTTCCTGCAGCTCAACCAGGACAAAACAGAGGTTTTAGTCATTGGTCCTGAAGGCCAGAGAGAGAAACGTTTACCAATGTTACAGGATTTTAAACCCCCAAAATCTGTAAAAATTCTAGGTGAGATTTTTGACTCTGAGCTCTCTTTCATTTCACACATCATAACATAACAAAGATACTGTAGGTTTTTACCATCTTAAGAAAATAGCCAGAGTCCGCCCGTTTCTCCAGCATGGAGGTGCTGATGCATGCTTTTATCTTTTGTTGTTTAGATTATTGTAATGCCCTGGTCTTCCCAAAAACAATATGTACAACTTACAATTACTACAGAACTCAGCCGCAAGCGTGCTAATGAGGACCAGAGGGCGGGAGCACATCACACCAGTTTTGAAATGATGCGCTTTAGATTTTAAGGTTCTTTTACTAGTTTTTAAATGTCTTAATGGTCCCGGGCCTTCTTATTTATCTGCAATACTTTTACCCTATCAACCCTCGCAGATGCTAAGGTCCTCCTTTTAACCATACCACAAGTAAGAACCTAAACACATTGGGAGGCGACATTCAGTTATTATGGCCCCCGATTGTGGAACAGCCTGCTGGAAAACCTCAGGGCAGCAGAGAATGTTGCTGTTTTTAAAAAGAGGCTCAAGACCCCCCTTTTTAATCAGGCTTTTAACTGACCTGTTTAATTCTTTCTATTTTACTGTTTTGACTGTTTTATTCCCTCAGTTTTTAGATTGTATACCTTTTTATCTTTTTTTACGTTTTAGCCCCTCGGTTTTCCAGTGTTTACTCCTGGGGGCTGACCACACCAGAAGTTGTCTCAGGTCCACCAATGTGGGTGCTGTCCTGTGGACTGCCCTGACCCAGGTGGCTTGAGAGCTCTACACCGTGGTGTGGAGCCTCCTGTCTGCCTGGGCTGGGGTGGGGTGGTGTGTGTGTTAGTGAGTATGTCTTTGTGTATCTCTATGTATTTTTGTGGGGGTGGGAGGTTTGGGTTTTCATGGTGTTTCTTTCTTGTTCATGTTTTGTTTCGTTTTTTGTTTTGCTTTTATTTTCTGTAAGGCACTTTGTGCTACTGTCCAAGTATGAAAAGTGCCATATAAATAAAGATTGATTTGATTTGATAAAATTATAACTAGTAGAGACAAAATCAACTAGTTTGGCACCAATTTTTCTCATGACCTCATGTATACTTGGGCTGCTTTTCTACAATTGACCTTGACAAATTAACCTCAGCTATTTTAGTATCAAAGCCTTCTACTTATGAAGCACCAATGGGCTCCTTTTGGATGCATTTGGTAATCGACTTGAATGGACTTTACAATGAGAGAAGCTGGTATCGGGGCCAGTTGGTAAGTCTTTCATAACACTCTTTTAATAAACTCCGGATTCTCTAACTACGTTGTTGGTGCTTTGTTTTATGTGTAGGGACTCTTATCATGCTATTGAGGTTTGGTATTATTTTGAGCAGTATTAGTGGTTAAAAAAGCTGTTTTAATGTAGACTCTCCTGGATTTCTCTGTTAATAGTTACACGGAAAAAAAACCTGTGTTGATGGCTTATTTAATGTATGTAAGTGCCGAAAAAGACCAGGGGATGATTTTGCGCCGGAATTTCACTTTAATGACAAATACTCCATGTACACGTCAGTTAGTCACAGAGTTGCACAGGGTTCTGTCCTTAGACTGATTCTATTCGCCTTATATATGCTTCCTTTAGGAAATATTACAAGTAAGCACTCCATAAATGTACTCATATATACTATCATTAGTTTTATAAATTATTAAATTTGTAGCCATAAAAACATCATCAGTAAAATATCTAATTGTATCACAGCTGGTATTACCACTACTCATCATAGATCATATTTACCACCACAATTATTATCATTGTCATATTCTATCACCTTAGCTGTGCTTGTTACTACTATTCTACGTTTCACATTACTATAGATATTATTATAGTTACTGTTACTTTTGTGGTTGCTTGCATCTCTGGGACTGTCTCTCTGTCTGTCTTTGTCTCTCTCTGTCCATCTGTCTGTCTGTCTTTCTTTTCTCTCTTTCTGTCTCTCCTTTTCTTCCTTCCCAACCGGTCAAGACAGATGTCCGTCCTCCATAGAGCTGGGTCTGTTCCACATTCCTGTCTGTTAAAGGGAAGGTTATCGTTGCCACTGTGTACTCAAGATTGCTGTTGCTACTCATGGGGGAATTATTGGGTCTATGTAAATCATAAATAAGTCACAGAGTGTGGTCTTTACCCACTCCAAATGTAAAGTGTCCTGAGATTACTTTTATTATGATTTGGCGCTGTAAAAAAAATTGAATTGAAATTACAGAGATTTTAGGCGGTGTGCTGAGTCAGAAGAGTTGTTGGAAATTCATTCATTAATTCATTCATCTTCAACCGCCTATCCCGGGGTCGCGGTCGCGGGGGGGCTGGAGCCGATCCCAGCTGACATCAGGCGTGAGGCGGGGTCCACCCTGGACAGGACGCCAGTCTATCACAGGGCACATAGAGACGAACAACCATTCACACCTAAGAGCAATTTAGAGTAATCATTGAACCTCACAGGTGCATGTCTTTGGATTGTGGGAGGAAACCGAAGTACCCGGAGAAAACCCACGCAGACAAGGGGAGAACATGCAGACTCCACACAGAAAGGCGCGGGCACCGCGTATAGTAGTCCTTATTTCTCTTATCTTTTCCCATTCATTCTCTATGGTAGTTCTTATCACTACGACTGCCATATATTTTTGGCCACAAGCGGGATTATGGAGGCGCTGTTTCCCCCTTTGGGAACAGTCAGGAGTGTGATTTTTTTCAGACGGAGCAGCAGCAGAAACACAATCAGTGCACGGACTTTTATCACAAACTAAACGGTTAGTGACGGTTTGACTCGACAAAGGTAAGTGGGGCTCATGTTTCATAGTTATAAAATAACGCTTTTCAGTTATATTTACCGGCAAGTGTTTTTTTTAACAGTTTTTTGGTCGACAGGTTGTAATTGTATTTACAGTCACCGTTAGTTGACGTTATTTAAATTCATCAATTGTCATTAGTTAGTTAACGTTAGTTAACGTTATCTACAGTCTTTCATCGTCTTTTCTATTTAAAACGTACGGGAACTAATGGCTTTCGTGCTTTCCTTGTGTAAGTTCATTACTGTCTTTGTGAATATTTCTGATACAGGGGAATAACAGTACACTTTGAATGAGCAGCGTGTATAACGTCTGTATCTGTCTGTCTGTCTGCTGTACTGTACAGGTGTACACAATGAATGAGCAGCGTCTGTATCTGTCTGTCTGTCTGTCTGCTGTACTGTACAGGTGTACACTTTGAATGAGCAGCGTGTATAATGTCTGTGTCTGTCTGTTTTCCTGTGTCTGTGTGTGTGTCTACTGTACTGTACAGGTGTACACTTTGAATGAGCAGCGTGTATAATGTCTGTGTCTGTATCTGTCTGTCTGCTGTACTGTACAGGTGTACACTTTGATTGAGCAGTGTAAATAACGTTACTACAGTGTGTGTCTGTTATATAGCTTACATGTAAGATTGAGGTCGAACTGCTCTGTAATACATAAATAATAATACTGTATGTGAAACACATAGTTAGTTATCATCTATCTGTCTGTCTGTCTGTTTATTGTTACCTAGTCAAAACCCTATGCCAGGAGAAAATGAAGAAGAACATCTTCAGCTTCTTTCCAGGAAAGGTGACAGTGTCCTTTAGAAAGGGTCCATCGGGCCATCTGCGTCAGGACCCCTCTGATGAAGCCATGAGGATGAAGACTCATCCCTCACTGCAGGACAAGTCTCCACCTCAGAGACAGGACCTAGTGAGGACACTGTGGTCCTTCAGCGGGGCGCGGATGTGTCGGACCGACAGGAGGTGATGGGGGAGTATCTGCTTCAGTTTGGAAAATACAAGTGGAAGTCATTCAGGTGGCTTTTGCAGAATGACGTCGGCTACACCATCTACCTTATGCAAAAGGTAGAAGACGAGGAGCCTGCTCTCATTTCTGGACTATGAAGCTTCCAGGAAGTAGAGGACCTGAAGGAGTATCTACCCTCAAAGAAGCCTGCTCCGCCGTGGCCTCAGAGGGGGACAACATGGTTGGTTTCGGACAGAGGGGACACCTGGAGGCAGGTCTGAGAGAGCAGGGCAGATGGGTTTGCTGGCTTCATTCCGGGGGTGAAGTGTGTGAAGAACAATAGGATGGACATGCTTCAGCGGTATATCCTGAGGCAGCAGACAGCCGAGTCTTCTCCACCACCTGTCTCCACCACATCAGCTGCCTCCACACCGACATCCACCACACTTGGTCACTTCACAACCATGCACATACTGATTTAATGTGAACATTTAATGTACCTAACAAGTCAAAAATGTTATTGTACAATCCCCTAGTGATGGAGGAGGATGAGGAGCTGGAGAGAGAGATGTTAGAGATGCCTCTGTCTAAATACGACACGGAACCAAGTAGGTGGATCTAGTTTAATAAAAAGAGTTTTCTAAACTCTTACTGTACATGATAAAAGTCTTATGTCCCCTGTGCTTTCAGGGCCATCAGCAGCAGTCTCCAGATCCCCGGCTGTGCCTCCAGCAACAGGTTTTTCTCCATCGCTGTGGAGAGAGGATTATGTTTCACCAGAATCCTCCTGCTACTACCGTTCTCCGTCAACTCGTTTGTTATTTTGGCCGTGTTCTGGCCTGTTCTGATGCTTGTGTTCTTTTACTCTCCTACTAACTGAAGGAAATAACATGACAGCGATGAGGGTAAGTGTTTTCTTTTTTTGCATGCTTTTTCTCAGGTTGTCATTCAAGGATCTGGCATGTGAAATATCTATCTAAGATATATTATAGGTTACCATGCTACATCCTTGAAGGACAGCTGGTGTGATTATTACAGTATCTGTTGATAATGTTTCTGTGCTTTTACATTTGAAATAAATCACAGTTCACAGTCAACAGCAGCTGTAGTTTCAGTGTGTAGCAGCAGTTAGTGACAGAAACATTGTGAGGCAGAAACAAACTTGACGGTGTGATGACACTGACAGTGAATATGTTTGACAGCACACAGGACGAAGCTCACATCTGCTGCGACTGTTCCCTCACCTGCTGACCCCGACGTCCCCTCTGTGACTGTCACTTCTCTCAAAGATTATTGTGTGTTTACTTCTTAAAACCACCCTGAACGTTGTGTGATGTTATTACTGTATGTGCTCTTTGACCAAACAGTGTGGCCTTTGCGCTTTAATCCCACAGCAACGGAGAAGGCCCTGCCTGTCCCTCCTCAGCTGCTCGCCCTCGCCACACAGCTGGGGATAGAAGAGCAGCCACCCAGTGTGTTCAGACCAAGTATGTATCCTCTACATGTGTGTCTCACATTCATATCCCTTTTATTCTGATGAACAGAAGTCAGTTTTTCAATGTTTTATACTGTCTAACACTCATGTTAAGTAATGATAACATCTGGTGTCAGTTTTTTCCAAAGCACCAGGCAAGCCTGTTTCCCACAGTTCTTCTGTAGAGCCCGGGATAACAGCATCTCCATTTCTCCCTGAAGGTAGTAAATGCTTTATTAAGGAATATCTTACAGTTATTTTAATGTGTATGTCTTACACACATTTCCTGTTTTATCTCACCATCC
Organism: Echiichthys vipera; assembly: GCF_963691815.1. Taxonomy (NCBI): domain Eukaryota; kingdom Metazoa; phylum Chordata; class Actinopteri; order Perciformes; family Trachinidae; genus Echiichthys; species Echiichthys vipera. The sequence continues at coordinate 411,446 of NC_139835.1, forward strand.
TAGATTCATCATCAAAGAACCTTGCTCCTGTGGAGGCACAGGGAGACACTGTCCTGCATGAAGGTATGAACTTCCGCCACACTGTTTTAACCACGGTGGTCATTAACACAAAGCTCTCTTGCCCTTTTTCGTACCGTGTATGTACCATAGTGTTTGATTGTGTTTTTCAGCTCTGCCATGTCCAGCACCTCCTGTCCCTGCAGCCTCTGTCCCAGGCTATGATCAGGACGTTGCACACTGGAACTTCTCCCAACAACAGAGACTTCGGATGAAGACTGAGATGGAAATGTTGGGGCTGTGGCCGGGGTCACGTCCAGTACGTCACTAGCCACTGAAGCAGAGCCCACACAGCCACCACATTCACGCCAGCTTACCCGAAGTGCCGCGGAAATACATCTAATGCCCCACCAGAGTGTTCTCCCTGTACCAACCACAGGGCATGCAGAAGGAGATGACCTGGACCAACTTCAATTATGAGGCTGAGAGGGACCGATGGGTCGCAGAGAAGGGAAAGTGACTGCATACCCCAGATATACCTTCAGACACACACACACGCACACACACACGCACGCACACACAAACACACACACACACACACACACACACAAACAAACACACAGACACAAACACACACACACACACACACACACACACACACACACACACACACACACACTCACAGTTAAAACACACACTCACACACACAAACGCACACGCACACACACACACAAACAAACACATAGACACATTCACACACACACAAACATGTGTGTGTGTTTATTCATGCGTTTTCAAGCATGTCAGTTGAGATTTTGTGTGTTTTAGAATTTAGCTGTTTTTCAATAAAAATATTTCATATAAAGCATCACTGTGGCTGTCTTTACTTGGTAGGGGAAGAACTAGTCATAAAGAAATGATTTTATTAAATATTATAATCTATTACTGTGTTTTCATTATGGGTGAAGTAATAGTGATACAAAATAAATGAATTAAATATTATAATCATTAATGTGCTCAACTGTATGCTTATCAACGCAATATATTAATGAAACCTTAGTATAATACTAACATAATTTTGGAAATGAATATCTTTCTTGTGTGATTATTTAAAGGCTGTTCTTTATGTAAATCACTGTCTAGTGTTTAATATATTATTTGTATTGCTATTATTATTAAGTTCAATTCAAGTAATATTATTATCACTGCTACTTTAGTTCGATTTCTTTTTTACCAGCAGCAGCATGTAAAAGTTGCATTATTGTCCATTCTTTAAACAATATGGTTTTATGATCTAATTATCATCCTAAACAATTCTTTCTACAAACAAATTGTGATTAGTTTCACTTTAAACGACTGAATCTGATAGTTTTGTGTTATGAAGACATGCTGCAGTTTAATATTTTTGGTTATATATATGACATTTATTGGTTGACTCATGCCGGGATCAAACCTGTGACTTGCTTGCAGGGCCTTTTTTCAAGGAAAGTCCTCTATACCTATACACAGGTGGCCGTTTAAGGCTTGCCAAGTACTGTAGACATTACTGATTCTATTTCATGTTGTTGAGTGAACACCAAAACCCTCAAACTGCAGAGGTTACGAGAGTAACAATCTTTCTTAGCACATATGTTTAGGTTGGGTTTATTTTTAAACACTGAATGATTATTGAAATTGGTGGTACACCGGATTGCGTGAAAGTTCTGACTGGACCGTTCAAAGCTGTCCCTTAACGTGAACAATCTCAAGAATCTGCTACTAGCTTAAGAAAAGGGATGAATCACTGTAAAAACTGTCACATGGTTACATTCAAGATGTTGTTAATTACTTGAGTTTCAGTGCTGCAGGTGGTTGCAAAATCTAAATGACCAAAGTGAGGTTAGTATGAGGGGAGAGGCATCGTGTTTTTGTCTTAGTATTGGCACAGACAACTGTTCTTGTACCTTGTTGTCCCACTGTGCACACTAGCTACATGTTTTCATTGAGACATTTAAATTTGCACACTAGAATAATATGACTTAGTCCCCTTTTAATAAATTGTGAAGAATTAAGGCAAATTAAAGTATGTAACCTGATCCCGGACGAGTCGGTTTCACTGGGCCTTTTCATCATTCCAAGTGAACAAGACACTACTTCAACATTAATGACTAATAGATTACCAGTATATATTGTATCCCTATTGTACACATACATGATTTCTGTCTTTGTTTTCTTATATTGCCTCTTTCTATTTTATGGTTGTAATTTGATAGAAAAATGATGGCAACGTGACATCCACTATTATTGAATAGAATTCAAGCCATGTGTTACCAATTCAAATGTGAATTAGTTATTTGTAGGTATTATATTAATAAGATTTATTACAACCTCCTTCAGCAACATGCCATACCTTTACTGCAATTGTCTCCCAATCAGCCGCAATTTGCATGCAAGACAATGTCCCCTGTCACACTGCAAAACAGGTTAAGCAGTTCATTGAAGCTAAGAATATTGAAACAATTAAATGGCCAGCCCAGAGCCCAGATCTAAACCCCATAGAGAATCTCTGGAAAATCCTTAGTGACAAAGTAATGTCTAAGAAACCCACTACAGGTACTTTACTCTGGACGAGACTGCAAGAAGAATTGATCAAGATCGAACCAGAGCAGTGTGAGAAACTAGTGATGTCCTGTGGGCGCAGATGTGCTGAAGTCATTCAAAGCTGTGGCCTCTACCTTTACTATTAATTTTTTAATCTTATAGCCCAACTAAAACTTTGTTGAAATCTTCTCTTCTCACACAATGGCTACTGTTCTATAATTTTCTCAGGGCTTCTTTCACAAAATACATTCTGAGCAATAACAAATAACAGTATTACAGCTTTCCTGGCCAATCCCTTGAAGTTGACCAAGCAGTTCCCACTTGCTCCAAGGAGGAGATTAACAACCACCTCAAGGCTACATACGGGGCCCCTAGCACAGAGCAACCGCTAGGCCCATGCAACGCACTGGAAACACCACCAGGGCCAACATCAGACTTCAACTTAAAGGAACCAGGCATAGGCAAAGTGGAGGAAGTGGTGAGAAGAGCAAGATCAAGCTCAGCACCACACCCATATGGCGTGCCGTATAAGGTGTATAAGAACTGCCGAAAACTACTACACTGGCTTTGGAAGGCCCTGAAGGTAATCTGGAGGAGAGGGAAGATCGCTCAGCCATGAAGGTATGCTGAGGGAGTGTACATACCGAAAGTAGAGAAGTCTGAGAACATCGACCCATTTTGGGTAATCTCCTTTCTCAGTGTGGAGAGCAAAATCTTCTTAAGCATAGTGGCCAAGAGACTCTCCAACTTCCTGTTGAGCAATAAGTACACTTGCACATCTGTGCAGAAAGGAGGTATACAGGGAGTCCCCAGTTGCCTGGAACACACAGGAGTGGTAACCCAGCTCATCAGGGAGGCAAAAGAGGGCAGAGGTGATCTAGCTGTGCTGTGGCTGGACCCCACCAATGTGTATGGCTCTATTCCCCACAAGCGGATGGAGGTTGCACTAACGAAACATCACATACCCCAGAAGGTTGAAGACCTCATCCGGGATTATGACAGCAACTTCAGTCTGAGAGTCTCATCTGGGCAACTGATTGGCATCAGCTGGAAATGGGCATTATCACTGGTTGTACCATATCGGTGAACCTCTTCGCACTGGCGATGAACATGCTGGCCAAAGGAGCAAGTCTGGAGTAAGGCAACCACCCATTAGAGCCTTCATGGACAATCTCACTGTGACAACGTGAGTGGTTCCAGGAGCTAGGTGGATACTCCAGGAGTTGGAAAGAGTGTGGCATGGGCACGAATGAGCTTCAACCCTGCAAAGTCCAGGGGCCTCATGTATCAATGTTGCGTACGCACAAAAACGTGGCGTACGCCATTTTCCACGCCAACGTTCAGATGTATCAAAAGTGAAATGACCGTGGAAATGTGCGGTGCGCCACGCAAACTTCATGGCTGTCGTACGCACGTTTCTACAGCTATTGTTTCGTTGGCGACACTTAGAGGTGATGCTGGGAAACTGTTAGTTATGTGAAAACAATTCATCCTCAGTGTGTGTGCACATCAGAGAAACATTAATGGAAAATTAACACACACGTGTTTGCAATCATAAGGATATAAAATAAGGATAAGGATATAAAAGCATGCGCAATTTAATGAAAAATGGCATTAACCATGGCAGCCTTAGCCTTGTTAGAAGACATCGTAAATGGTTATATCAGCCGTGAGAGGGTGTTTAGAGAGCGGAAAGATCTGTTTGCAAATGACGACAACTGGCTCATGAGTCGTTTCAGGTTGCCGAGGCCAGTGTTACTGGAGCTGTGCGCGGAGCTGCGGCCAGCCCTAAAACGACACACAGCCTGGAGCCCGGGGTTGTCCGTTCCCACACAGGTGCTGACCATTCTGGGGTTTCTGGCAACGCATGACTCGTTCAATCTAAACAATAGCATGGTTGGTATCAGGTTGGAGGCTGGCACGGTGCGCAATGGGTGGCTTCTCGGTGAGTAAATCATTTATCCGTTTAATGCGCCCCGAATTTAAACCAGCACAATGCCCGTTTGGACACGCGCATTCAAATATGTGTATTTGTTTTTTTCCCTGGTGAAAAAAGAATGTCTCCTTGTGTTCATCATTCGTCTCAATAAACGCGTGCGTAAAGTTGGAAATATCACATTTCAGTAGCCAAGGCACACCTCTGCAGTCATTAATATAAGTGTGATCAGTCTTGTCAATCCTTGTAATGAAGTTGTTTTGTCCTGTTTGTTTTCCTGCGAACAGTAGTGTGATTTTTTAATATATATTTATATATATGGTTACCCCCTGAGAACGTGGCTGTTGACCCCTCTCACTAACCCCGGCACCGACCAAGAGGGGAGATACAACGACCGCCATTCCCGAACTCGGGCAGTGGTGGAGAGGGCAATTGACCTATTGAAGGGGCGCTGGCACTGTCTAGACAGGGCGGGCGGGGTGCTGCTGTACACACCTGAGAAGGTGTGCCGCATCGTGCTGGCCTATGGTGTCCTGCACAATTGGCACACCGCCATGGCATACCACTGCCAGAGCCCCCCCCACCAGAGGAACAGGATGCCGGACCCGTCAACCTCGACCCACCCCGCGAAGCGATACGGGCCCGGCAGCGTCTGATTTCAACGATGTAAAGTTGCAAGGACACAATTGACTTTGTAAGTGCATTTATTGCATGATAAATATCTCCCAGTGCATTGACAATTTGATCTAGACGATCACTGACGCCACGGATTGCTCTCACTATTTCCTCCTGTGATTCCAGCACAGCTTGCGAAAGGACACGGCCAGTCGGGCGGACGTCAGCTGGCGTGGAGTCGCCGGGGCGCGTGGTGGCCTACCCTTTAACCTTTGGCACCAATCAAAATGTGATGCGCCAGAAGGAGGCGTGGCTTTCACGTTTCACTGGACGTCGTAGCATTGGTAAGTCCGTTTGTGTACTAATTTATGTGGTCATGTTATGTTCTGTGCGTGAGCTATCACGGTGATTGTCTCCAAATCATGTGTAAGTAAGTTAGTTCAGTTTGACGTTTAAGTTACAACTCAGTTGGGAATGCCACGGAGGTCGTATGTTAACTATCAATAAGGCGCTAAGGTTAGCGCACATGCTAACACGCTTTTTATTTATGCTATCTTGACAAAAAAATGCTACCTTATGTGATTTTGTGTATTTCCGTCAGTATTAGGACATCTGTTAACTATTTATTTTGGTAATAAACAGGTGAAAATGCACTGTTAGAACTTAGAGAGCGCATTTTGATACTCAAATACAGAGCCCTGATAGTTTTAATTAGTGTTAGTGTACTCTTAACTTTTGTAGGCACACGTTTTATTTCTCTATTTATTCTTTTGATTATTTACTCTACATTTTGCTAAATTTTTATTTTTAGTGGCAATAAGTAACATTTATGGAAGTGCAACTAATCCTGCTTCATTTTTTTTATAATAAAAAAAACTCTCTTCATATATCACAAATCCAGCGGTTCTTTTAAGAGCCATTTTCTTAATCCTTCTCCCTGTTACACTCATTTAATTTTCTGAGCTTTTGCTTTGTCATTTTGTCTCTTTGTCTTTACTTTGACTGTAGCCTTTGTTTGGTCTTCTGTTTGTTAGTTTCTTCTCTCTCTCTCTCTCTCTCTCTCTCTCTCTCTCTCTCTCTCTCTCTCTCTCTCTTTCTCTCTCTCTCTCTCTCTCTCTCTCTCTCATCTAAAATGGCATCTGGAAAAGAAAAGAAAACAAAGGGACTAAAGTTTCCAGAGTTACCTTGAGGAAGAGGGACAAGAATGGGAACATTATAGCTCAACACTTTAGGAAGAATCGATCTGGTCAGTAAAATATAATACAGTTCTACTGTTAATCACAAGTTGGTCAGCAGTAATGTTTCTTGCATTATGTTTTGTGTTTATAGTTAAACCGTGTGGCTAGGAAGCCCCCAGAAGTGGAGGAGTTGCTGACAGATGACATTCCTCAAGATGTCCTAAGTCTTGGTACACATATTGACATCTGATAGCTTAAATAGCTTAAAGACGACCTTTATGTTTCCATTTAAAAATGTGAAATTTAGGCAACTGACTTAAGTAGTGGCCGTGATTTTTTTTTATGCACGTGCAGTAACAAAGCCATTATGGAAATGACTTTTCTGTCTTTAAATACACTGTCCTTTACATCAATTTTTGTGTTTTATTATTTTAGATCATCATCTTCAGAGACTAAAGTGGAGCAGACACCCACAATGTCAGCATGGACAAGAAAACAGTTAATGTCTGAAAAAGAATTCAGAGCTGCAATGCCAGAGCTCTTGAATTCGAAATTGGGCGCAGAGACTGTAACTCCACATTGCTGTCAGCAATGTAAAACAGCTGATGCTGGTTGGTGTGTAGTCAGAAAAGGGTAGGCTTGACACGGTACCAGATTGTAAAATTTTTCTGAATTTTGATATTTTCTGGGGGGGTTTGTGTGTGTGGATATTTTTTTTACAGGCAGAGCAGAGATGATAACTGTGCTTGCCATGGGATGGAACAACAGGAAGACAGAGAGTCTGCACAAGACCCTGGCAAAAAGATTTTTCAAAGTAAGAAGTCTTTACTGCAAGTTAACATTTGTCATTTCATGGTTACTTTCTGTGGGCTTGAATACTGGCATCACAGGTTAAAGGAGTGACAACTTTGTTCAGCTCATGTCCTGTGACTGGTGTGGTGTGGAGGCATGACAGAGCCAAATGCTGGTGGGGTGCTGGCTTGCTGGATCGCTGTGTTTTTGTGCTGCATTGGCTACAAAAATGAGCAGAACAATGGGCTTATGGTCCACTGACTCACTGCTACTGAGTTTAACAGTCCCTTCTCCTCACACCTTCCTCTGAAGAACATCCTCCCAACTAGCTGTGGCACACTTGACGGCCCCACTGACGTGTGTTGTCATCATGACAACTCACAAAAATCACCATTAAGTGTTTTTGACATCAAATGACTGCAGCAAACAACTCAATGTCCTTTCTATCCAATTAGCATTCTTATATACGTATTGCATTCTTTCACCATAAAATAGCCTTTGTTATAACAAGGAAATAATTGTTTCATGAGGCACATAGTCTCTTTTGAGGACATACCTTTAAGAATATCCTCATCAATTTGTGCTTGAATGTTTTGCATGTTGTCATTTAGGTTTTTCAATCATGATTAGAGATACACTCACTGATATTGTCCCCTTTTTTTAAAATAACATTTTTTCTGATACTATGAAATATTTTTGGTGTATTACATTCCACTAGATAGTTGTCCTACATCTTAAGCCCTTGTCACACATGCACTGCAAACCTGAAACTATCTGAACATTTCCTGGTACAGCTGTGTGTGTACACAAATATCGGATTCAGTCGGACCGAGCATCAAATGGAGTTTACCCTCCCAGCTTAATAGTGCAAAGACTGGGTAATTCCAGAGTGTGCACATGTGTGAATACAGCTGCACGCTCCCCTTGCCTAAACCAAACTAAGTAGTTACATTAAGTGTGAACACATCTAAGTGTGTGCTGCATGTGTGAAAGAGAAACTCGGGACTATCTCCGGACCTGATTCTCTGACATTATTCTGGGTTCAAATGTGAAAACATCTTTATTCTCTTATCTCTAATGCCCTATGTTAACATACCTTTTTACGGATCACACCATGACTTATCTATGTTTTTTGTTTTTTTTAAACATTCTAAATGGACTAAACAGAGAGCAGAAATCGAAGGAGCTAATCTTGAGAGTCTCAAGCAGGAGCTCAACATCTCTCTGGAGGACACGGAGGAATGGGTGTGTGACGTCCAGCAGTGGGCAGCCACTGGTATGTGTTATGGTACATTTCGCTATATGTTTTACAATACTATTTTTTATGGTCAATTTTGCTTGTTTCTGTTTTTCAAAAGAGACATGTAGCTCATAGTAGTAGTACTTGGGAGCTGGCCAGGTAAATTCCACTTGATGTCCAGTCTGACTGGATCAAGTATTTGTGTTTTCACATACTGATTGTCTAGATCATTTTATGTTTGCAGTGTACAGTATATGTCAAAGGGGCTTAAGTGTTTTACTTTTGTCCCATCTGTTCTCTTTTTCAAAACAGTGGTGAGTCTTCGCCTGAAGAGGCGACGTTTTGACCAGGTTATGCTGGTCAGGCCTATGGAAGAGGAAAAAGTTATAATTGTGAAGGAGATGACCCAGCATTGCCAGTACCTGAGAAAGGCCTTCGACAAAGTATACAGCCTCCTTCGTCACACTCAAGAGAATATCACGAAACATAGTATGGTATGTAGTAGTACAGTCTCAGAGCTGGGCAGACAATCTGCATTTTAATGTTCATAAAGAGTTGCCTTATTTTCTATCTGATTATTGTTATTTATTTTTTTTACATTTTATTTTAGCACCTCCCACAGAGCTGAGAGAAGAGGGATACAGGGGCTGCTCTGTTGTCTGCTGCACAAGCTGCACATTCTGCAGCAGAAACTGAGCGCAGTCACCAGCACTTACACCCATTTTGACACTGACCCCTCCTTTTTCATGTTGGAGGAAGACAATGAGGACGTTGAAGAGGACAGTGACCAGGAGGACAACAGCACTCCAGATATTTCAGAGGAAGAAATGTAAAGCCTTTGAGGCTGTGATTCAGTTGTGGACATAAGGCCGCAGGCCGTGTGCCTTTTACATATTCACAGCTGTGATGATGTTCAGCACAGCATCACTCCCTCTCGTGTGATATTGCTTTTATACATCCTTTCTACAAAGCACCAGACTGGAACTGGACTGTGGCTAAGCAACACATAACCATTTGTCTGTGCAATAGCTTGATACTTTGTGTAAGCTGGAAACTAACTGTTGTATAAAGTTTACATAACAGGTGACGAAAGATGTGCTCAGTTTTGGTCAGAGTGCTGTTCTTGTTACTCGTGGAAGTTCAGTAAATGGCTGCATTTATATAGTGCCTAGTTCTGGACAGTGTGACCAATTATTTGTTTAAATATTTTAAAGGTTCTGTAAGTTTTACAGTATATCACAGTGGGAGGTGTTTTATTTTGCATGAGAGTGGCATATTCTAATGTGAGTACATAGGCAAGGCAAGGCAAGGCAGCTTTATTTGTATAGCACTTTTCATACACAAGGCAGACTCAAAGTGCTTCACAGCACAACATGTCATGAATTCAAATGCATTACAGGAAGACAAAGAGAATAAAAACATAGACAATAATCAAAACAGTGCGGACGTTAAAAGTGCGAAGATTTAGCAGAAAGCTAAGGTGAACATAAAAGTTTTCAGTCTAGTTTTAAAAGTGGTCAGAGTGGGTGAAAGTCTCAAATCTTCAGGATAGAATATAAAAACATAGCGTTTTGAAATGTAACATTATTCGTGTCACAAATTGTTGTGCCATGGTGTTCTGGTTCATCCAGTATACCGGTGGCTCATTCAAACATTACTGTTATTACGAACGAGTTTTTTTCATACATCTAACATGTCTGGAGATAATCTTTAAAAATATTGTATTTTGTATGTAATAACAATGTAGACATGAAGAATTAAGCCTCACAAATAAATGTCTTATCTACAGCTTTGTCTAGTGAATGTTTATGATATATTATTTATGAGTTATTACAAAGCGAACAAATAGTTGGAATCCACAGATGCATCGTTTTCTATTGTTGCTATGGTGGTTGCCACGCACACTGCGGAAGCCGGAAGTGGCTATAGAGACGGAGCCAGTCCGCTGCATGCAAACCCTAATTTACTTAAAACTAATAAATATTGTTCAAACACCTAGCATCTGAACTGTTTCTTAACATAAAGACCATATATATGAAGAGAAAACGGGAGTTAGGCTATATTCAATATTTAAAGTATAGGGCACATTATTTACTACCCTTTTTGCAAACCAGAAAACTGCATACCTATTTCAAGAATACATCTTTACTTTTTGTTGACATAGATCATCTTTATGTAATCTCAATACTAATCCAGCTGTTCTAGATATATGATATATGTAATATATATATATATATATATATATATATATATTTCTTTTTTTTTGTGAACCCATTTATTTACAAACCGGAAGAACTACAGAAAACTACAACTATGGCAGATAGCAGTACTTAGCGTTATAGCGCGGCTCATTGGAGTTGTAGTTCTTTAATTAAGGTTGTATTTTTCATAGAATTGGAAGTTGTAAATGTTGAAATGAGAATACATTGAGGAGTTTAAGGGCATAGTTAACACATTGATGTAATCAGATTTTTAAAATCAAATTATTTCATAGGTGAAAATTAATTTGACCCATAATTGACAAAACCCGAAATTGTTGATTGTACTCATGTTATAGCTGGGGTCAAGAGCTCTCTATAACGGTTGGTCCCATTTCTGTATTTCTTTTTATTGCAGAATTATAAGCCGTCAAACAGGCCCTGAGGTCAAGGTTCAAAGTTCATTATTTCAAAACAGGAGCCATGTATAATATTAATACTAACATATTATTACTCCCCAGGTCGAGACCTTTCCAATGATGTATTTGGTTTAGCTCTACAGCAAAGTTTGAATTTTTTCATGTCATGGACCCAGGTCATCCGAACCCTACATCCAGACAGCACTTTGAAGACTCTACACATAAAAGTTTGTTTGTTTGTTTGTTTCCTTCATTCTTTGTTTGTTTCTTTGTTGACTGACATGAGTCACCTTCATATATCACAATATTCACTGTGTATATGTTATTATTAGCCAATGCAAGCATTAAGAATGATGTTTTATGTATGATGCACAAATGGCGCGCGCACACACACACACACACACACACAGACTCACTCACTCACTCACTCACTCACTCACACACACACACACACACACACACACACACACACACACACACACACACACACACACACACACACACACACACACACACACACACACACAGTGCTTTATTTGATGATGTAGATCAAATATCCTCAGCAACATATTATTACATATATAGATTATATGATTATCAAACCTGTGACAAGCTTCAGCTGCTTGATAACGAGCACATCATTAGAATCAGGTGTGTTGGACCAGGGAGAAACTTAAACATGCAGGACAGTGGCTCTCCAGGACTGAAATTTGGGGAAGTTAACAAGGACCAAGGCTGTTGCCTAGCACGGGAATTACATTCCAATGTCTAGCCTGTTATCTATTATTTAGTATTTACCTTTTATTTATTTTTTGGTCTTTTTCCTTTTAATATGTCAATATGATAATAAAAACCCATTCTGATTCGGATGTGGTTCAATATTAATTGAGGAAGACACATACGAAATACGATTTTATTTTAAATATAATCAGCCATATATTCTTAAAAATATAATATTAAACTATATTAATGAGCCACTTCATATTTTACAATCACTGGCTACAAAATGTCTCATCAACAGAGCTAGTGACGCTGACCGGCGGCATTTTGAGTTGGAATGCAGCCCATCCACGGCGGACAGCTCATAATAGTATTCGAACGCACCACGCTGAACGGCGGAATTTGAGTTGGAATGCAGCCCATCCACGGCGGACAGCTCATAATAGTATTGGAACACACCACGCTGAGCGGCGGATATTTGAGTTGGAATGCAGCCCATCCACGGCGGACAGCTCATAATAGTATTCGAACACACCACTTCCGCCTTTAACACAAGCCAAACAAGCGCAACGGTGGCTGGGGGTAAAAACGTAGCCTTCCGTTATCCAAAACTGACAAAATAAAACTATATTTCTCAGATCCGAAAGAAATAATTATAATCGATGGCCATTGCATTAACCCATCGTATTGTGAAGTTATATAGGACTCTTTATCAGGAGATTGTTGAAAAAAATGCTTCCGGGAGGCGGGTCCTCGGTTCTCCAATGGTACTGCAGGATGATTTAAAACCCATGTCAAGTCATAAATGTATTCAAAAACAAAAGCCCAATTATTTACTTAGTAAAGGACAACAATTATGAGTCTAAGCTAAGTGATTCTACGATAAGAACGTTATCCCTCTCTGGCATCTTCTTACCTTATCCTTATGGGTGTTATTACACCAGCCAAGAATGAGCATTTCAGATGAATCGATAAGGTGCCTGTAGATCATGGTGATTGTGAATACATTTAAAAGTTTATTTTTAGCTGTGTGAACAGGATGTACTCTTCCTTATGTCTGGGTATTGTCTTCAGCGTACAAATACATAATACATAGAAAGAAACCCAGGGGATGGAAAAATATTTCTGCTTTAAGAAAAGGTGAGGGAATAAGCCAAAAAATAATTGTTTTACATCCACCTTTTTTTTCAGTAAATCATTCTATTTCTCATGTTTTTAAGATGGTGACTGAACACTAAATTTGCCAACAGTAAAAATAACACAAAATGTTTTGTTTTTTTTGGGAAACTGCAACTACTACAATTCGCTCTTGAAAGGCTCTGAACGATCATAGAAATCAAGTGTATATGAAGGAACACAGCCAGTAACTGGTATATGTGTTTTAAAAACATTTATTTTTGCAAAACATTTTCTTTCGGCTCCCAGGAGTTTTTCCATTTGTCCCCACTGTAAGACAGAAACACAGCAAGAAGTATTACTGTCAAATTGTTCATAATTTTTGAGAATATAACTGACACTGTACTATTTACAATGAGACATGGATTATACAGGTATGCATGCATTCTTTTTTGAAAATGAGCTTTTCAATATCATATTTAGACAGTGTATAAGAACTCCCCAACGTCTGTGTGAAAGGTATGGAGAAGGAATGGGGGCAACAGAACTGTTACACCCCTGAGCTGGCATTGGAGGTAGTCACAGAGACGCAACAGCACAGAGTCGACGTCTGTGTAAATGGGAAATTTGTATGGGGGAAAAAAAATTGTAAATTTAGGTTTAATTTGACTAAAGAATGTATTGCCAGTATGAAACTTTTTTTCTTCATGTTTTTGGCCAAGTTAAATCTTGCAGTTTTGTGCCGTTTTATGAGGAATGTTTTTTTCTTAGATTGCATTAGACACCAGGCCAAAACTGAGAAAATTGTGGCGTTCACTTTTATAAGGTGATACAATTTTGAATCATTTCACATTATAGTGATATTGCACAGGGGGTTTCTTGATTATGTTATATACTGTGAATTTATTTCAAGTCCAATGCACAATACTGCCCAAAACATTTGACTGCTATGTGACTTGCTTGACCCTCAGACTTTGCTGACCCTTATCAAACTGCAGTTAAAGTTGAAGACATTTTACTATTTTTATTAGTGGATTTTCCTCATCTACAGTAAAATAAACTTAAGAACATACACACCATCCAGAGCAAGGCAGCCACTGCACCAACACCTCGGCACGGTCCTTAAAAAAGAAAGAAAGATATAAGGAACAATAAGTGTGTGACACTTGATTAGAGCACAAAACAGTTTGCTGTACAAACTGAACATGTCAGTACCAAATGAAAGAGACATAATACCACTATGGAATCAATCAAGATTCATTATTCCGCATCAAATTGTGGAAGGACACAGTTAAAGACTGATGGGTAACCAGGTCTGCATTTTCATCCTAAGCCATGTTGTTCACATGTTAACAAAGAAAAAAAGACTTTGCTTTGCTATATGCAGAAATATGTTGCAAAGGCAGTATTTCAAAGGAGTCTTGAAAATATAGCATGCACTGTGTACATTACCGCTAAGAAGACTTTCATAAATCCTCTTAATTGTAATAAGGGCATTCCTGGCATCTTCTGTGTCCATTTCCCATGGACAGACACACTCAGCTGTAAACCCATCTGGAGCTCTGCTGGCAAGGAGGATGGGATGTCGATTGTGGAGCTGAAACAAAATTGGCACAAAATCACAAGACAGAAAATTGGATACATAAATGGAAGGTCATAATACATAAAAAATATATTTTATGGTTTCATACCTATACATATAAGCTATACATTGAGACTCAGAGTGAGGTCACTATAAACTGTTTTAGTAGCAATGTAAAAAACAAAAGACCTTGGTAACAAACACAGCTATTCCAATTCAGTGTGAGACAAGGGAAGCATCACATGCTTCAATATCTAAAAACACAGCTAACGCTATAAACTATCCAATTAAATTTTATTCATGGTATCTAATCATAACAGAAGTAGTCTCAGGACACTTTTCATAAAGAGCAGGTCAAAACCACACTATAAGATATCAAAGACCGTCAGATATGCGTTAAGGAACAACTTCCGAATTCTAATCCTGCAATGTAAATGTTCATTTTCAGGATATTTTATCCAAAATTGATAGATAGCAATGTGTTTATATATACGCAATAACAGCAGGCTCTGATCTAGTAGTACATAACTCTGTTCACCAGTGACTTAGGGCGCACTCACACTGTCCTTCCGCACCGCGCCTCGGGCTTTAGGAAACTTGTCCCCCCTCCCTCTCCCCCCGCGCCCCAGGCCTGTTTGTACTCACACTGCCTGGGCCTCGCGCAAATGCTTCACATGTCACATGCATTGATTGACGTCATCGCCATGCGTCTCTTTGTTTACAAATCTTTCCATAGACCTCAGAGTTTTTGTGCATCTTGTCGACTGTTTTTGAATATTTTCATCGACCAAATCTGCATTAAACACTCCACCTCCGCATCACACCAACGTGAACCTTTCACCGCCATTGTTGTTGTTGTTAAATGTCCGCGCATGGTCCGTCCTTCTATTTACTATGTCCGAACAGGCGCACATAAATGACGTCAGAGCCGCCGTAGGCATCGTGCTTGGCTTGTACATGTTCAAACGGGCTCTACAAAAGCCCACCTCTCTCAGGCGGGCTGTGGACGGCCCACTGGCCGCAGTTATACCCGGAGCGGTTGCACTCACACTGGTCAAACGCACTAGGCTTTAGCCGAAAAACCAGTTTTGGCCCGGTGCAGAAGGACAGTGTGAGTGCGCCCTTAGGTAGAGTGAAAACAAGACAACAAGACAAGACAATTGGGAGTGGTACAGTAAATCGAGAATTCAGGATTGTCTTGCAAATAAAAAAAGGATGAGTGTTAAATTGCTGCAAAAGCAAATAATGTAAGAGAAATATAGTAATGTAAATGTAAAGATCAGCAATTAATTACTTATTATTTTATGACAACTGTCTGAAAGAAAAAAAATAACCTGCCAGTAGATTTGTTGCATCATACATTTTGTTGATGCTGCAGTTTTTTTGTGTGTGTTTCCAATCTTGGCCAAATTTCTTCTTTTGATTTTCTAATTTTTTTTTGTAAGGCTGCTTGGCCCCGCACTGCTTACACATCTTGCTGGCCACACCAATCGTTTCCTTGCATGTGATGCATTGTTTTTGAGTAGGCATCTGGAGACAGAAACAGAAATAAGAAATGAGAACACTGCATGCTGTGTTACCAGTGAATAATAAATTAACACAATAAATACAGTGCTCTTACATGTTGGCCTTCAAAGAAAACTGCTACAGCATAATACTACTCAGGACCTGTGTCCCCAAATTAGTTTTTTTTCCAAGTCAATTTATAAAAACTGTATATGTGATAGTTTCTTGAGGGCTCTAGAAGGTAACAATAAATGCTTGTTATGAATTAAGAAATACCTATAGACCTTTTCAAAGATGTAAACTTAAACATTCCACAACAGTCCTAGTTTATTTCCTGTTGCAGTGTATGTGAATGACACCAGCTGTCAGGAAGTAAACAAGGAACAAGGCTGTTGCCTAGCAATGGAATCCCATTGGGAGCGTGTAAACGCATATAACGTTAAACACCTAAAACAATAACGATGAGCGATCTCTTTCAATTAATATTAGCTATTGTGAAAACGGATATTTATACAAATCATCATCAAAGTAAAATATCACGTTAGCGGTTGTCCGCGCTAGCTGACTAGCTTGCTTAGTTAAATGAATGTTAACTGAGCTCTTAAAACATTATACAGCCGATAATAATCTAGTTTCTATTACATTAATAGGCGGCGAAAGGACAAAGAATGCAATGATTTACACATTTGATCGTTCTCAAATAGTTTTTAGCACTATTTATTACTAGCTACTTACCTTTAATAGTCCGTGTGTCAAGCGATGAAAAAGGATGTAATCAAATAGACCCACAATGCACCATGGACACATGCGAAAAGAGGAATACGTCCTGCCTACGTTCAAACCCGACGCAGGGGGCTTTCAACTCATTTAAGGACTTCCCAAAACTTCAGATATGGACGTTTAAGGAGAGCCCAAAACTTCAGATGTGGACGTTAAAGGATAACCCTAAGCTTCAAATATCGCCTCGGACGGGCTTACATTGGAATGAGTTGAAAGCCCTCTGCGTCGGGTTTGTACGTTTAAGGAGACCTTTTTAGTCCGTAACTAACGCCAAAGGCTCTGACCAATCTTCAGTATTTGACGCGTTGGGAGTGAGACTGTGTTGGATCAAAAGGGGGTCAGTTCCTCCCCTCCTGTTCCCCCGACCATACTTCGGCGGTGGGCCGAAATCCTCCGCTTCACCTCCACCTTCACGTCGGACCATTTATTTTTTTTATTTCAGTGGGAGTGCGCTGCTCCGACCCCACAGCGTTCACTGCCTCACACACACACTCCCACTCAAATGTCTTTTTCTTTGTGTTTATCCCTGAAAAGAGGCTACCAAATAAAGCAGCTCTTCGGTCTCCACTTCATTTAATAAAATTTCGAGCTGAGACTCGTTGAAGTTGCGCTTCTTACCTTTACTCATCGTTTAAATCTGATGGTGCAGAGAGGGAATCCCCGGTGCAGGCCCTATTTACATTGATTTGCATATTTAAATGGGGGCGTGGACAGGGAGGAGTTCAGCACTTCTACATGTGCGCTCAATTCCACGTTGATTGGGATGTACAAAGGAAAAGTGCTTGGATCCATGCGTACGCACACTTTGATACATCTGAATTTTTTTGTGCTTACGCCAGTTTCTGGATTCTAGCGTACGCCATGTTTTAGTAAGAAAGCCACGCAAGTCTTAGTACATGAGGTCCCAGGTCCTTGGTTCTGAAGGAGGGGAAGGTCACGGACAAATTCCGCTTCAGGTTGGAAGAACATCTGATCCCATCAGTCAATGAGAAGCCTGTAAAGAGCCTCGGGAAGGTCTTTAACTGCAGCCTGAATGACAGAGACTCCATCAAGGCAACCAGTGCTGACCTGGAGGGCTGGTTGAGGACAGTAGGCAAGTCAGGGCTCCCCGGAAGATTCAAGGCCTGGATATACCAGCATGGAATCCTACCCAGAATCCTCTGGCCTTTGCTCATCTATGAGGTTTTATGACTGTGGTTGAAGGGTAGCATTGGGCTGCATGGGGACACCAACAAGCTCAGGCTCCCTTTCAGCTCTGTCAGGGAAGAGTTTATTGTGGCACGGGCACATGTATTCATATAAATGGATCCAGTGTGTGAATTGTTTTAGTTGGCTCCACAGACACAGTATTTTAAAATATACCACTTGTTTTTGATTGCAAAAACTGTTTAAATTCACTAATGATATTTCTTTTTCTTATAGAATGAGTTATAATAAACTGTAAATGTGTTATAAACTAATATTAGAGTACACCTACCCAAAAAAATAGTGACATCTTTGGTGTTTCGGGTCAAAACGGACCCGCATAGATAAATGGTAGGATATAGACAACAAGTCAATTTTTTTTCCATAAAACCAACTTTTATTTAACCATACCAATTAACCAAACAATTTAACCATAAACTGAACATTGAAAATAATATGGTGTTAGGTATGTCATTCTGAATTAACCATAATCTAAACACTGGAAACAATGTGTTGTCGTTTAATCATAATTTGAACTGTGTGTGTGTATGTGTGTGTGTGTGTGTGTGTCCGTGTCTGTGCATGTCTGTTTGTGTGTGTGTGTGTGTGTGTGTGTGTGTTCAAATGCATGAATCACAGTATTTGATGGTTACCGTGTGCTCCTTGCAAATGAATTTCTTGCATGTGTGGCAAGTGGTGTAGGATTTCCTGTCCTTGGGGCAGGACTTGCACCTCTTTCTCTTCCTCCTGGAATCTCCTCCCTGGTTCTTATCAGAGGATGATGGTGTGGGCTTTGGCATAAGCTCTCTCACCAAACGAACAGACGCTTCGATTCGGGGCAGCCGCTCTCGTCTTTCGATGAAGGGAGACACCAGAGAGCTAGGGGAAGCTCAGGTTTGTTCTTCCTGACTGTTCCCACCATCGTCAGCTTCCTCTTTAGAAGCTCTTGCGCGAGGTCATAGGAAGTGAAAAATGATCACAGGTTATGTTGTGCCCCAGAAGACCCTTGGTCATGTCCAGGATGACCCGCTTGCCTTGGTTCTTCTTTGGCACTCCGCTGGCAGGTTTTCCGGTATATATTTTGATATTCCATGCATAGGCCGTTTTTGCATTACATGCTGCCCATATTTTGATACCATATTTTCCAGGCTTGTTTGGCATGTACTGCCTGAAGGGACAGCAGCCTCTGAAAGACCTTTAGAATTTACTAAAATTGTGAAAATGAATTTTGCTGCATTTAAATAGGGGTGTCTGAGGATTAGATGAAGCCTCATTCCAGGACAAAAAAGGAAAGTGTAGTTTTTACACAGTTTAACTTGAAAACAAGTCAATTTTGACCCTAACACAACAGAAGGGTTAACCTGTGCACCTGGGGCAAGATAGAAACACTTGCGAGCCCCCTGTGTTCCAAGACAGGGACACTAGAGCACATCCTAAGCAGCTGTTCAAATGGGCTGGGTGAGGGCCGGTGTTGATGGAGACACAGTCAAGTCCTCAAATCTATCACTGAGGCAATCAAAGATGGTATAAAGGCCAGTCGATACACCCAAGCTACAGCCAAGGCCAACCAGTTTGTAAAGGAAGGACAGAAGCCAGAGAGGACATCTAAGAACTGCTCTGATGGTTTGCTCTCTGAAGCCAGAGACGGGGCGATGATAGTTGATCTGTAGAGGCAACTGAAAATTCCATTACACATCACCCAGTCCAAGCTGAGACCGGACATCATCTTCGTCTCTGAGGATACAAAACAGCTGGGGCCTCATGTACTAAGAATTGCGTGGCTTTCTTACTAAAACATGGCGTACGCTAGAATCCAGAAACTGGTATAAGCACAAAAAAATTCAGATGTATCAATGTGTGCGTACGCATGGATCCAAGGACTTTTCCTTTGTACATCCCAATCAACGTGGAATTGAGCGCACATGCAGAAGTGCTAAACTCCTCCCTGTCCACGCCCCCATTTAAATATGCAAATCAATGTAAATAGGGCCTGCACCGGGGATTCCCTCTCTGCACTATCAGATTTAAACGATGAGTAAAGGTAAGAAGCGCAACTTCAACGAGTCTAAGCTCGAAATTTTAAGAGCGGTTTTATTTGGTAGCCTCTTTTCAGGGATAAACACAAAGAAAAAGACATTTCTGGGGAGTGTGTGTGTGAGGCAGTGAACGCTGTTGGGTCGGAGCAGCGCACAACCACTGAAATAAATAAAAAAATGGTCCGACGTGAAGCGGAGGATTTCGGCCCACCGCCGAAGTATCACCGCAACGGGCGGGGTGACAGGAGGTGAGAAACTGACCCCCTTTGACCAGAGAGTGGCGGCTATTGTGGAGGGAACAGCTCTAAGCGGAGTTGTGGGGGGCC
This sequence comes from Echiichthys vipera, assembly GCF_963691815.1. Taxonomy (NCBI): domain Eukaryota; kingdom Metazoa; phylum Chordata; class Actinopteri; order Perciformes; family Trachinidae; genus Echiichthys; species Echiichthys vipera. The sequence continues at coordinate 431,652 of NC_139835.1, forward strand.
ATGAAGGCGACACAGATCATCCTCATGGTAAATGTGTTAAACTCAGAAATGTCATTATACTAGGCTGCTCACATTACACATGCTCGTGCGTTAAGTTGCCAGGATATAAACACATTGACTCATGTTTAATTACTTCATTTTTTTTAATTATTATTTCTCAATAGACGATGAGACAGGAGAAGGCTCCTCCCTCTGCACCGTGCGCCCTGGCGTCTCCACCGGCACCTCCAGCACCACGCGCCCCGGCGACTCCACGCCAGCTGACGTCCGCCCGACTGGCCGTGTCCTTTCACAAGCTGTGCTGGAATCACAGGAGGAAATAGTGAGAGCAATCCGTGGCGTCAGTGATCTTCTAGATCAAATTGTCAATGCACTGGGAGATATTTATCATGCAATAAATGCACTTACAAAGTAAATCGTGTCCTTGCCTCTTTACATCATTGAAATCACACGCTGACGGGCCCGTATCGCTTTGCGGGGTGGGTCGAGGTTGACGGGTCCGGCATCCGGTTCCTCCGGTGGGGGGGATGTGCTCTGGCAGTGGTATGCCATGGCGGTGTGCCAAGTTGTGCAGGACACCATAGGCCAGTTCGATGCGGCACACCTTCTCAGGTGTGTACAGCAGCACCCCGCCCGACCTGTCTAGACAGCGCCAGCGCCCCTTCAATAGGTCAATTGCCCTCTCCACCACTGCCCGAGTTCGGGAATGGCGGTCGTTGTATCTCCCCTCTTGGTCGGTGCCGGGGTTAGTGAGAGGGGTCAACAGCCACGTTCTCAGGGGGTAACTATATATATATATATATATATATATATATATATATATATATATATATATATATATATATATAAATCACACTACTGTTCGCGGGAAAACAAACAGGACAAAATAACTGCATTACAAGGATTGACAAGACTGATCACACTTATATTAATGACTGCAGAGGTTCCAACTTTACGTTTATTGAGACGAATAATGAACACAAGGAGACATTCTTTTTTCACCAGGGAAAAAAACAAATACACATATTTGAATGCGCGTGTCCAAACGGGCATTGTGCTGGTTTAAATTCGGGGCGCATTAAACGGATACATGATTTACTCACCGAGAAGCCACCCATCGCGCACCGTGCCAGCCTCCAACCTGTTACCAACCATGCTATTGTTTAGATTGAACGAGTCATGCGTTGCCAGAAATCCCTGGCTCCTGGGCGTGTGTCGTTCTAAGTCTGGCCGCGGCTCCGCGCACAGCTCCAGTAACACTGGCCTCGGCAACCCGAAACGACTCATGAGCCAGTTGTCGTCATTTGCAAACAGATCTTCCCGCTCTCTAAACACCCTCTCACGGCTGACATAACCATTTGCGATGTCTTCTAACAAGGCCAAGGCTGCCATTGTTAATTCCATTTTTTATTAAATTGCGCATGCTTTTATATCCTTCTCCTTATTTTATATCCTTACGATTGCAAACACGTGTGTGTTAATTGTCCATTAATGTGTCTCTGATGCGCACATTACACTGAGGATGAATTGTTTTCACATAACTAACAGTTTCCCAGCATCACCTCTAAGTGTCGCCAACGAAACAATAGCTGTAGAAACGTGCGTACGACAGCCATGAAGTTTGCGTGGCGCACCGCACATTTCCACGGTCATTTCACTTTTGATACATCTGAACGTTGGCGTGGAAAATGGCGTACGCAACATTGATACATGAGGCCCCTGGACTTTGCAGGGTTGAAGCTCATTCGTGCCCATGCCACACTCTTTCCAACTCCTGGAGTATCCACCTAGCTCCTGGAACCACTCACGTTGTCACAGTGAGATTGTCCATGAAGGCTCTAATGGGTGGTTGCCTTACTCCAGACTTGCTCCTTTGGCCAGCATGTTCATCGCCAGTGCGAAGAGGTTCACCGATATGGTACAACCAGTGATAATGCCCATTTCCAGCTGATGCCAATCAGTTGCCCAGATGAGACTCTCAGACTGAACTTGCTGTCATAATCCCGGATGAGGTCTTCAACCTTCTGGGGTATGTGATGTTTCGTTAGTGCAACCTCCATCCGCTTGTGGGGAATAGAGCCATACACATTGGTGGGGTCCAGCCACAGCACAGCTAGATCACCTCTGCCCTCTTTTGATACATGAGGCCCCTGGTCTTTTTGGAGCTGACAGTATCATGGTAGGAGAGGATGGAGGAGGCACAGGAGAGGAAAAGAGAAAAGTACCAGGAGCTGGTGGAGGAATGACCCCAGAATGTATTGTGTATTCTGTTTGTAGTGTTTTGTTGATGCACTGTTGTCTATTTTATTCATTTTTTATTTTTCTGTTTTTCTGTGGTTTGTTTGTTAGGTTCAATAAAATAAACAGATAATAAAACTCTGAATCTAAAAAAGGTAGTTTGTGATTGTTTCTCAATGAAATAGTCCACCACTAATGATTAGCTACTCTACAAAACTATAACATTTGATTAGGAGTTACTCATTAACTAATGGGTCACTAGCAGGTCCTCATTTGTTTGTTGTTTGTCATGTCAAATGGTGAACATAATGTGGATAAGACCAGGGCCCAGCAGCTCCTGCCTCTATAGGATGTGTGTGTGTGTGTGTGTGTGTGTGTGTGTGTGTGTGTGTGTGTGTGTGTGTGTGTGTGTGTGTGTGTGTGTGTGTGTGTGTGTGTAGTCCTGTAGACTTTATAGAGCAAGTAATATTTGGAATGAATTAGCACTTCAAAACATCAAAAAAATATCCTTCGAAAAGAGGTTAAAGATGCACTTTTTCAGTGGTTGACTCAGGGTTTATGGTTAAAGCTGTTTTGTTTTTATTTCTTTCTTTAATATGTTAAATGCACTATGAGCTTCACTTCTGTGAGGTACTTTGTTGTGCATTTTTCAATGTACTTTTGTGCTGCACTGTTGTGCTGTAATGTATTCTGTAAATATATTTTGTAATGTGTTACATCCAGGATAAAGTCTGGGGAACAGGACAGGAGACTCAGAGAGAGAGCCACTGCAGATCCCCTCCTCTTTTAAGGAGCAGCTGATTGGCTGGAATTTATGTCAGCCTCGACGACCAGGTGGGGAAAGGCGGGACCTACAGCCGGTGAGCAAAGAAATAAGAAAACAGCAACCAGAAAAAACACACACTACCCTCCCAGCCGTAATATAATGTATTTATAATGTATTTGTACTGTTAAGTTGTTGGACTGTATTGAGTTTTGTCTGCTGGAATGTGGACCCCGCGAAAACTGCTATGGCATAAGCTAATGGGGATCCTAAAACTAAAACTAAAAATATTCTGCACTGTGAAAGTAGCATCAAGATCCACTGACAAGTGCTCTCTCATTCGTGCCTTGCTATGTTAATACTCAATTGATTGTGATACTGTATTATAGGAGGCTGGTTGTTTTAAACAATGTGTATTTTTGTCAATGAACACCAGGTGTCGCTCTGATATCATTTTATCTTACTGCGCCCACCTTACTGTGGAGCCTCTTGCATGTCAGCAGATGCAGAATGTCCACCTCCTCAGCACACTTTACAGCTGGAGGCAC